>NC_056730.1:283314272-283561772 GCF_019279795.1 Protopterus annectens | reverse complement strand
TAGCTGGCTCATCTAGTGCTCCATGTCACTCCCCAGTCTGATGCCCATCGAATGTAAGTTGAGGAGCAAAAACAGAAAAAAAAATGGCATCTGTTCCATTTTGGCTGGCGCTTCTTACCTCATGAGCCAGCCAGGTCTTATTTCTGTACTCCTCCACTCAATGTTGAGGAGCTAAAAAAGGACTAAAAGACTACTTCTTCTTTTAAAACTACAACTTATACCACATAAGAAGTTCTCTAGCAATTTAGGTTTGTAGTCTTATACATAAAAGCAGTATCAAAATTGATTTATGTGCTGGCATTCAGAAATGATGGTAAAGAAATGAATTCTGGCACTGCTCTACCAATTGATCATCATCTCCCAATCTTGCGCCTGGAGTGGCTGCAACTTCATTCCACCCTAGCTGCACTACTGACCATCTTTAAGTAAGGGGAGCAGTGAATGTGATCCATTCCTAGTAGGAGTTTCACTCCTCACCTTATTTGGAAAAGCCTGCACCAGACTATTGCACACAATATTTCAATTTTATTTGCTTTTCATGATGTACTAATCCACACTCTGCAGTTAATTCCTGAGAGAAAACTTATGACAATGTGCCCTGACATCTATGAGAGCTCTTGTAGGAGTATATGGTATCAAGGGTGTTGTATTCTATATGCCCCCCCTGTATGGCAGTTATGTACTCATTTTCACATTCTGATAAGTTTAATAATACTGGTGTTTGTTTTGAATAAGGGTTCACCATTTCATCACTTATTTTCACCAAAAAGTCAGGAAGAAGCTGTGATCAGAAGGGTGCTCACTTTGTGGATCTAAATGTAGCACCTCTGTTGTATACAAATAATTTTGTCATTTGGCCTCATGACCAAAACTTGTATGCAGAGATGCAATCTGTGGAGATAGAAAGAAAAGTTTAATCTGACTGGCTCAACAGTTTGCATCATTTGCCCCCTAAAAGGAAAAGTATGTAACAGCCATGTCTGTTCACAGGGTTGTGGATGCTGACCTTATACTACTTTTTTCATACTGTGGCCATAGTAGGGTTCCAGTATGTTGTTCCCTTTCTGCTAAACTGTCCATCAGACAGGATGCCTCCAGTCCTGATACCACAGGGCCGCATGGTATACCCAAATGGCATTCCACCACATGGAAAGTCTGCCCTGATACTGGATGATTTGATCCCTGACTCCCTCCTTAATCCCAGCCTCCAAACTGCAAATATAGCTACCAGAATTACTTCCAATAACCCTTCTACATAGATTCACCTTTTTTCCCCTGACACTGTGCCCAGCTCCACATGTGAAAAATGTGATAATTGTGCCCTACTTAACTGTGTGACTTATGTGGGTATCATTGTAATGTCTGATTTATAGGGTGGTTAGTCATTGTAATTTACATAGTCTGGATGTGTTAAAGCATGCATCAGTTTTATTTTGTGTTGTTCATGTCATAGCCAGTAGTTGTTGACCAGATGCCACCTCTTTGTCAGTGCTGCTATATTGCACATATCTATAACTCACATTGGGTACTGCCGCAGCCAGATCCCCAGGTGACTCCTTACTTGACTCCTCCTGTGCTACCACCTCAGTTCTGTCTGCTGGTACTGTGATGTCTCCACAGTTGTAACACATATCATGCAGCACAGATAAGGCAGCATATATCTTACTGGAAGTCTCTGGTACATTGTACAGCATTCCACCAGATGCATCCATGTAGTGTAAGGAAGCCTGCATAAGTCTGAAGTGCTATATGCTACATACATCTCAACTGTCCAGATTTTCACAGAATGTCCAGATTTCTGCTTCATATTTTTGGTCTATTTCTCATAAAATTGTAATTTTCTGACAAATCACTGGCAAATCATTGAGGACTGAAGTTAGAAAATAATGGCAGCAGTTTCAAACTTCATACCCTTCAGAAACTTCATGCTAATGCAAAACCTGTTATTCTATCAACTTTCTAAGTTTGTAAGAGTGATATTTAAAAAATGTCCCTTTTTCTGCCTTTGCTGCCCCCCCCCCCCATTATTTGTGGCTTTGTCCAGATTTATTGCTCAAAGAGTTTAAAAGGTATGATATGCTATTTTAAAGGTTCATAGGTTCATAGGTAGGTACTAGGATATCTGCCCGAGGGCATTTATAAGCCTAGCCAGAGTGTGTCGGCTTTCGCCACCCCATTGATTAATTAACTGATCCTCTGTCAAGCAGAGCCAATGAAGTGATCCCAGGGGTGTATTTTCTGTTACCCATCCACTTGTCAAGGTTTTTCTTGAAGAGTGTTAGTGAGGGGCTCTGCCTGATGTAATTTGGAATTTTGTTCCAAAGCATGGGGAGTCTCTGTGCCAGGAATCTATCCCTCCAGCATGCTCTATTTATTGTTGTGGTGAGGTTTAGCTCACTAGAGCGCGTGGCTTGCAGTGACTTGGATTTCTTTAGGTGGAGCATGTCCATCAATTCTGAGTTGGACATGGCTTTGTAAGTCAGGCAGAGATCACCTCTGAGTAAGTGATATGCCACTGAGTACAGCCGGAGTTTTTTCAATCGGGCTGCATAGGACATATGTTTGAGACCAGTAATCCTCTTGTTGAGATACTTTTGTGGTCTTTCCAGCTGTTGGACATGTCTTGTGAGGTACATCCCAAATGGGCCATTGTACTCTATGATGGGTCTAATGAGTGACGAATAGAGGGGCACTATAACCTCTTTATTTCTAGATGTGAACCCTTTAGTAATTAGATGGGCCACATAGAAGGATTTCCTAACAACTTTGGCAATATGATTGTCAAAGGAGAGATTACTATCTACCTGGGTCCCCAGATCTCTTATTACCTCTTCTGTATTAAGGGGGCTCCCACCTATGTGATAATTCATGGGTGTTTTGTTTTTCCCAAATGGGATAACTATGCGTTTTTTGGCATTTAGCTTGAGGCCATGACTTTGACACCAGGTATCCGTCTCAGTAAGGCCCTTTTAGAGGATGTCCATGTCAGCCGGAGAGTCAATTATGGCTCCCAGTTTGCAGTCATCAGCAAACTTGGTTAGCCATAGTCCTCCTGTGTTTGCCTGTACTTCTGAGAAGTATATGCCAAACAGTAGGAGTCCCAGGACCGAGCCTTGTGGGACACCACTTGTGACTGGTTTAGAGTCGGACCTGGAGCCCGCTATTCTTTCCGTGTGAGTTCTGTCTGTAAGCCAGTTGGCAACCCATCTCATGACGTAGTGGTTTATGTTCAGGCTGGTGAGTTTTTCTGTAATACCTGAGTGGGGAATGGTGTTGAAAGCCTTGGCGAGGTCAAGGTAGGCTGTGTGAACCACCTTTCCCTCTTCTATGGCCTTGGTGACTGTCTCCAAGTGTTTGGAGGTTCTCAATGTCTTTGTTAATGAGTTCCATGATGATGTGCTCCATTGCCTTGCAGACCAGGCTAGTCAGGCTTATGGGTCGATAGTTACTAGGGTCAGTTGTGGCCCCTCCTTTGTGGAGAGGAATAACCGTTGTTGTGCGCCATTCTATGGGCATGTAGCCCGTGGAGAGGCTGAGGTTGAACAGCGTGATTAGGTGGGGGGTTAGTTCATTCTGTAGTTCGTGCAAGACGCAGCCTGGTACACCATCTGGTTCCATTGACGCTGTGTTTTTGGCTTTTGAAAGGGCTGTTTTCACCTGTGCGTCTGTGATTTTTGGGGCACTGCACTTTTCCTGTATTGTTGTGGGCCCTTTTCGAGGTGAGAGGGGGGTGAAGTTCGCACTGAATCTATCTGCCAGGATGTTGGCAATATCAGTAGGTTCAATATATTTTGTGCTATTTTGCACTAATTCAGTGCATATCTGTGAGTTGCCACTTAGATTCTTAACATAGCTAAAGAAGGCTTTGTGGTTATCTTTTGAATCCTTGGCTATTTTTCTTCCGAAATTAGCCTTGGATGATTTCATGAGGGACCTCAGTTTCTTACTGATACTGATCTGGGATGTCTTTCTTTCTTGGGATTTACTTTTTTTCTGAACTAGTTTCCTTCTTCTATTGTATAGCCTGTTTATTGCAGGGGTCCACCAAACTGGTTTCCTTCTCTTAGAGGAGTGAGTCTTGGTTTTGCTAGGGATGGCATGATCCATGCCTCCTTGTAGGTGCTCATAGAGTGCATTTGTAAAGGTTTCTGCATCTTGGGCAGCATTATCCTTTAGTGTGGGGGCTGTGAAACGTACCACCTCTGTCTTAGGTAAGGTGAAGTTTGCTTTAGAAAAGTTTTTTACTGTGATTTCCTTAGTTGGTGGTGGTGTTTGGACATCCAGAGTGATTAGTTTATGGTCTGATCTAACCAGTGACGGGTTGACCTCCGGTGTGTAACACCTGTCGCCCATGTTGGAGATGACCAGGTCCAATATGTTTTTTCCTCTGGTAGGGGAGTTTACCAGCTGATCCAGGGCATTTGAGTTGCTGAATTCCAGGAAGTGCTGGGCCTGGGAATTTGTACTCGAGTAGTTTTCCCAGTGAATGGTAGGGTAATTGAAATTGCCCAATATCAGGGTGTTTGGTAGGACCTTCATGTTTTCCACTGTCTCCAGAAAGGTGGAGTGGTGGTCCTGGGTCATGGATGGTGATCTGTAGCAGGCCACAGTTTGCATTGCAGATTTGCCCGATGTTAGTTGCACATGGATGATCTCAGAGGTATCATGCTGCTCCACTAACCTGGAGGTGTAGGTATCCTTGATGAATATGGATACACCCCCTCTTTTTGTGTTTCAGTCCGTGTTCTGTGGCCGAAACGTGTGGTATGACTTGTAGCCCGGTAGTGCTGGAGCCTTGAACCAGTTTTCAGTTACTGCACAGATGTCGACGTTCTCCATACTGAGGAGTGCTTCGAGCGCATGCATTTTGAGATTTAAACTCCTGGCGTTGAGTAACATAACCCTCAGTTTTTTGTTAATTGTGCTGTTTACAGAGGTGGGTTTGACTTTTGAGCCTTGCCTAAAAAAGGCACTATGGGGGCAGCAAGAGCCTTGGCCAGTATTCGAAAGCCTAGGGGTGACAGGTGCAAGAAGTCTCTTGTGAAGCAACGTGGCTTGTCAAGCATGTCGTCCCAGGCTGACAGACACTGGATCCCCTTTGAATGACACCAGAAGCTTAGCCAATTGTTGAAATTGATAATTTTTTCTTTATACTGAGGTTTCATTCTTAGTGAGGGCAGGATACTACTCAGGGTCAGGGTCATACCAGCCTGGACTACATGATCAGAGAGCTCTTCCATGTCTCTTTTCATGTAGTCCAGGGAGGTATGTCTCAGGTCATTCACACCAACATGAACAATGACAGAGTTATATTTGTACTTGTTCTGGAGTGACCTGAGTGCTTGTATTATGTGGAGGATTCTGGCTCCTGACAGGCAGCTAACAGTAACCTTCTGCTTGTCCAGCCTAGTGAGTGGGACGTCAGTGTGCCTGACTATAGAGTCACCTATTACTAGTGTGTTAGGTATGTTATTTCGCATTAAGGGCTGTGATTGTGCAGCACACTGATTTTGTGTTTTATGTGTTGACTGGTATTTTATTCTATGATCTCAGGGTTTTAACTAGGGATTTTCAGCCATGGTTTGAAGGCATGTGCTGCATCAGCAGTAACACACACAGTGCACAGCATTATGGATGGTCTGCTGCTTACATCCATGGAAGCAGCATATCATGGACTCTGCCGTTAGTAATGTGTGCATGTACCAACTCGATAACCAAGTAAAACGTTACCCTGCATGTACCCTAGTGTAGGTATCATGTGTCAGATGCTGGCATCATAGGAAATACATAGCTGATGCACAGACACATTACATATTATAATTTGTGCACTGCATAGCATTTGTCAGTAGATGAAGGGGAAGCCACTCCAGCTGATATGCCAGAGACCATGTGGAGCAGGTATGGGTGCAGTCAGTGGTCCTCAGAACATAAGCAGAAAGGGCTATATGTCATAGAATGACTGCACTGTTTATGGAAACCAGATATTCTCTGCCATATGCTGCAGCATCAGTTCAAGGCATTGGTGTAGGACTCATGAGGCAACACTTGTGACACTACCAGAGTTCCCCCTTTGGACACTGAATGATCTACATAATAAAGATCACTTGTTGTTGTTGTGTCTTTCGGCTTTTCCCAGTTAGGGGTCGCCACAGCGGAACTCCGGTCCACTAATGATTGGCAGTAGATTTTTACGTGCTGGCTTGCCAGGCCTAACACACAACCTTCAATGAAGGAACACCCATTCACTCATGTCGCCACACAGAAGACACTCTAACTGAGAATCGAACAGGCAACGTCTAACTGTGAGGCGACAACGCTACCGCAGCACCACCACTGCTATAACAAAGATCACTAATGATGTATAAATGTTCATGTCCACTGGTACAGCCAGTTTATGCACCCTGCGTGAGCTCATGTGAGGGCAGCACATACTAACTCCTTTGTTGTTTCTTTTTCCACATCGTAGCAGTCAACATTGCCCTGCTTTTGAAGGTAGTGGTATGTCAGCCACTGGTGGACTCATCTGCATCATGGACGGTAACAACATACAACATTGTGAATATTGTTTCTAAATAACACATTCTGTTCTGCTGCCCATCCTGATTCTATTGCTAGTATCATCTGAAAAATCACAACTCACCCTTAACCAAAGAAAATTACTGCTGGTCAAGTTTTTATTTATGCTCCACCAGTGATTCATTGACCAGATCTTTTCGATCTTCTCCAAGGTTGTGTGACCATGAAATCACAAACATTTAAGTAAGACAGGGGAAAAGGAGTAAGCCAAACCCTCTGCAATAGGGTACAAGGAGGGGAAGGGTCTTGGCTTCTTGAAATAATTTTTTTTCTCTTGTGGTTTTTGACAGATTGAATTTCTTAGGTAATAGGGACCTGTGTAAGAATGTAGGTAAAGCTCCAATGTTCATTAATCTCAGAGATAATTATATACAAAGTAAATAAGAATATAAGTATCTGGTTTGGTACTCAGGAAAGAGAGAAGAGCACGAGTTGTGGATTATATAGTTATAACTATGTTAATTCTGATCCATATTTAAATTAAAGGCATTTGAAAAGAAACGTTGATGTAAAGATTATTTTCCCTGTAATGCACTTGAAATTATGTAAATTGAAAAATGCAGTAACTGTGACAGACTAACCACGAGTAAGTTAATTTGGAAGTTGTGGCAGCACATCTTTGAACACCTGTATAGGATCCAGTAAAATAAAATAAAGCTCTCAATAATCATTTGAAGTAATGCCCTAGATGAAGGGCATTCGTTGTCTTTGTGGAAGATTTTTGACATCTTGGTCCAAGAGGAAGAATTTAAAAGAATTGTGCTGACCACTGAGATGAAATACAGGTTGTTCTCCAGGTCTGAAAGAAAATACTGGTATAAAAATGCATTGAAACAAACTTTAGAGGAGAGTTTATAAACTTTATTTCACTGACATTTTTAAATTAGTTAAATGTTTATAGTTTCTTTTGTAGCAGTATGTTTTAATAATTGTGTTTCTTCAGTTAGTGGTGGGAACGGATTGCCTGGCGTTGAACTGACATCCACCCTTTCTTAAATCAGGAGTGCACTGTTATTATGATGAAAGTCCTTCATTATCATTAAATAGCATTTTTAACACTTCTGTATTTTATTTCAGTTTTATGTTTTACTCTTTGCTTATTTTTTCCATTTTGAGGTTTGGGACTATGTACTCTATGTAGACATTCTTTGCAACTACAGGTCCTGATATTTGCAAATTTCTACGAAATCAGTACTTCAGAAACATCTCAACACAACATTCTTTTGCATTGCCTTAATAATAAGCATTTGGAATAAAAGTAAATGAATGCTTTTCAGCACTTTACTTAGGACAAAACCATTTCCCCCAGATGAAGAATGTATTACTTTACACAAAAAATGTTGAATTACTTTCATCTTTCAAGTATTTTGAGATTTTATATAGCCCTTACATTATTTTGGATGTTCATTTCAAACAGTTTGAAAGCAAAATCAAATTTCTGGAAGTTGTCCAAGTCACTTACTCCCGTAACCAGTGCAGCTATTGGAGTGCAGAAGTGTGTCTAAAAACCTAGATGCAACACAATATTGCTCTTGTTGCTAATGCATCCACTAAAATCATTGATTATCTCAAGATTCCCTTTAATGTATCTTGGAGAATTATTTTCTTTTCACTTAGACTTAAACGTTTTTAATTTCACATCTATAGGGTCATCTGACTCACAATAAATGAACTGTCAGTTTTCCGTAAGATCCTGGAACCCAGCGTTCCTCGATAGCTTGCTTGTATGCTAGCAACAAAGCTAACCTCTTGATGCGTAACATCTCATTCCAGCTGAGCACTGCTACTGAGCATGCCTTTCCAACAGTCATCTTCAACACATTGAGTGGTATTCAGAGTCCTAAGATTCGCAATTCACAGCAGTTATCTGTGAATAACTCCTCTACACTTATATGTGAATATACTGAGTGCAGGTTATTTGTGTTGACTATGGCAACCTGAAAGCCAATGCAAGCTAATGCCTATTTCTCAAGAATGCTTAAAATGGGAAAAACAATAATTTAGTTATATATCAATCATTTCATTCATTTGTAAAGTCTCAACTGACTTCAAATTTTTTTGGAAGTAGTGGATGAGCAAGTCACCTCACAAACCCACTTGAAGTAATGGTGGGCCTTTAAGTCAAGCAATATTCTGTGCAGGTATTCAGAAAGAATTTCAATATAAAGGGCTTTATGTATTGTCTATAGGGTTGTCTTCATCTCCTCATCTGAATGATTTTTTGAAAGGTGTGAAAAGAGATGATAGGAAAGGTAGACAACACTGACCCATAATAATAAGAGACCCACAGAAGAAGCACATCTAGAGGGTTATTTTTAAGAGGAGGAGGGGTTCTGTATTTCAGAATGGGATAGACATAGGGCAGAGGGTTTTAGACAGAAGATTAGGGAAGGAGGGAGGTGAAGAGGAGTTAAAACCAGGACAAGCTCAGTCTTGAGAACATCAAATGACTCCACTGCCTGGTGGTTATGCAGTGGAAGTCCCTAATATTGAAGGGGGTGGAGGCTTGCAATGGGTCAGTGGTCAGAGCCAACTGGGGCAGAAAGTCTTACACTCACTGAAGAAGGTCCTGTGTGGGCCAAAGGTACTTCTCCACATCCCAATCCACCACATCTTCAACTAGATGCCAAAGCTTATGTGTTCCATGTCTAACCAGGTTGCACCACATCAGGGTGCCTACAGGACCAGTGCCACCATCCACCCCTTGGTGAACATCACTGGGCATGCAGATGGTGATGCTGAGAATTCCCTGTCCTGAGATGAGCATGGTTGGGCTATGCCTGGGATCTCTAGTCCTGTGAAAAAAGGAACATAAATGGGAGAGAAAGGGATAAAAAAGATATGTGAAGCAATGCATAATTAAAATTAACAAAGAGAGAAGGACACTACAAAGATACAGAAAACAGAGACAATAAGTACTCTCATAATTAGGTGTTGTATCACTTACTTTATTGCAATGTTTTCTAAGCATCTAATATGCTGGTGTGACATATTGTTGTTGTTGTTGTATCTTTCGGCTATTCCCGGTTAGGGGTCGCCACAGCGGAATGCCGGTCCGCTAATGATTGGCAGTAGATTTTTACCTGCCGAGTTGCCGACCCTGATGCACAACCTTCAACGAAGGTACGCCCATTCACGCATGTCTTCACACAGAAGACGCTTTAGTTGAGAATCGAACAGGACAACGTCTTACTGTGAGGCGACAATGCTACCGCAGCACCACCACTACAGTGGTGTGACATATTGTATATTGGTAAATTTTTTCCTAAGAAAATATACAGCAATATGTTACTGAAATTGATTATACTGGAAATGTTATTGGTAATACAGTATTTCTGCAATTATGAGTTGATTAGTTCTTTTATCTGAATGATTGCTTAAAAAAAGAATGACTGTAGTGCAGATTCAGTAAAGCCTACACAGTCCACTAAAACCATGTGTGCTTCTCAGCATGACACTCAAAATAGTGCACCATTTTGCATTCAGCAGGCAGCTGTACATGGTGTGTAGTTTGTTAGTATGGTGGATGTTTCTTTTGGAAGCTTAGGTTGTACTGGTGAGTTTTAAAGCATTACATTATTAAAAACAGGTAAAGTAATGTGGGGGATGTTGTAGAAGTGAAATAGTATAGTTTGTATAGTGCATTACAAAGCAGAGTGACTGTGTGAAGAGATATAGCTTATTTGTTAGTAGATGAATTACAGCTTTGTATTAGAAATGTACCTCATAGGATACAAAGTAGCAACATGCAAACCTTTTCCTCACTGTAGTGCAATCTCGGAGTTAGTATATTTTATTTGTAGGTGCTGTAGGGGGTGAAGGGGTGCACAGCCCCCCTGCAAAAATGTAAATAAAGAGTGATGTGCAATGTGAATGCATGGATTTAATGTTTTTGGTGTTAGAAGGGAATTGTGTTGCAAAGACTGATGTGTGATAATGTTTTTGACATTTTGAAGTTTCAAGGTTTAGCATACTGATGTTATGGATTTTTCAATATATTGCATTTACAATGTTATGGTTTTGATGTTTAAAAGTTCCACATTTTGGCTTTTCAAGTTTATGAAGTAGATCCATGTATGTATATATATATATATATATATATATATATATATATATATATATATATATATATATATATATATATTAATACCACTATTTGAGTGGCATGCGGTTTAGCGCAAACACAGGAAATGAATAAATACAAATGTCATGTAATGTACTTAGATGATAAACACTGCATAAATTACACCTGTGAATCACATGTGTGTGAAGCACATCTGCTAAAAACAGTGATCCACACAGTATATACTATCTGTAGATCATGGTTCACGTCTCACGTTTGTCCTTTAAGGATGAAACCTAATAAACACTGCTCAGAATCATAAACAAAGGTGAACTTTGCTTGTCATGTTTGTGCATCGCTTACCTTCATGGATACCTGGACTAATGGCTCATACATGAAGCAGACAGAACACCTGTAGACAAGATGCAGACATTCTCAGTTTCAAAAGGATACATTGTTGCATATTTTGTTTTCCATCTCACAAACCAGCTAAGCGGTGATGTGCAGCAGTTAGCAACCTTCCCCAACGTCTGTAGGTCTAGAACACTTGCAGACACGAAGCAGACAATAGACAATTTCAAAACAGATACATTGTACAGTATCCTCTATGGTTTGCCGTCATGCAAACATGCTAAGCTGCATTGCATGGTGGTTAACATACATACTTAATAATGAATATTAAAATATACAGCTGTTTCTTAACTGTTTTTCTGCCAGCAGGTGTAAGTGTAGGGCTGCAATACAGGTGAGTCAGGTTTCTAAACTAGCACACTCTAGCACACACAAGTTTCATTAATTCTTTGCTCAATTTTAAAAAACAAATAAAAAAAATCCAAACATAATTTTAAATAACAATAAGTCTGTAAAGCAGTGGAGCTCATATGAATTATATGTGTCACAGTGGGTATACGAGTATATTGAATATTATGTCACTGTATTTATAATTATTATATAGTTTGGCATTATGCACCAATAAAGTAGAAGAACCCTTGTAAGTACGGCAACCAGCAGGAACACAGGTATTGTTTATGATATCAGGTTTTATGCCAATTGTGAAACTGACTGGGTTATTTATCTGGTGACATGCATCTGCTCAGCATTTTATATAGGACAAACTTCTAGACCCTTGAGACTACGTATATCCAGACATTGCAGTGACATTAGGACCAAAAAACCCATTAATGCTTTCTATAAACATTCAACGGCCACAAGAATGCTAATTTTAGATTTATTATTATAGGCAGGATTGTGGGGAATAGAACAAATAAAGCTGGGGTGGCATTCAATATTAAATACAAAAGAAAAGAAATGGATCATTAAGTTGGGTGGTTTATTCCCATCAGGGCTTAATGAGAATGTTTGGCCAACCAATGAGCATGAATTTTGTTCCCACTTGGTGATATATAAGGGCAATGATTTTTATGGCTTTTTGACTTAACACTGATGAAGACTGCTTAACCTGCTTAGCCAAAATCAGTTTATTACTGCTCTATTTATACATGCTTTAATAAAGCATTTCTATACCACAATCTGCTGGCCTTTGTGCTTTTTTGAATTTCATTATGCACCAATGCCAAGCAAATGTGAATGGCTCTTCAGTGGTGCAGTTACTTCCACGCAATACTGCTTAAACATGCTGCACTAAGGTAACACACAGTGAATGTAGAATAAAGAACAGTTTCATAGGTGAATACTAGGCCAGTTGCACTTGTGGATGATTTTAAGTCTAGCCAATTTCCCTTCCTAAGGTGAGAAACAAACTCTGTTATTTGCATCTATGAGGTTAACAACTTAACCATTATACCACTGCCCCCATATACAGATTTTTACTAGGCTAACTGCCCCCAGGGACTATACCTTGTGTTTAGAAAGTAAACATCTTAAACATTATGCCAGCCTCCCATCTCCATTATTTCATTGCATTATAAATACATATTTAAAAGTATTAGATACACCTGGATTTGAACCCTTTATCATTTTGAGGCCAAAAGAAATCTATCAGTGCATTTACACCTGCTACCACAGAGTCAGATAGGTAGCAACTGTGTTTCTCACACTCAGTACTATCCACACTGCTGACTGCTATGCTTCTTCACTTAATGTGATTGCACAAAGGTAAGCAAACCAAGATAACTCTAATAATTTTATCAGCGAGGTAGAGGCTTAATCTTGCTCACCACTTATTTATGTGCAAATGGGGAAAGCAGTATAAATGTGTTTCTCACATGCACAAACACTTTGCCATAGAGTGCACAAACCATCTGCAAGGTGGTGAGCTATGGAAAGTGCACATTAGCATGAATTACTGATGTTTACTGCCCATTTAGTCTTTGGACCATGAAAGTATATGTAAAACACAAATAAAGGAAGGCAGTTTTCAAGGAAAGACACATATTTACACTGTAGCCATGTGTTACCTGCACTCATGCGCTTGGTCTCTCAGTACTTGGTCCCATATACATCAACTACACTTCAAAAATAAATAAAAAATGCTTTCTTATATACCATGTACATTTTTTATACTGACAATATACATTCCAATTTTCTAGTACTTGTAGCAATGTGGACATCTGTTTGCATATAGTTTACAATGATTTTTTAAGGTATACCTGCACATTGGAAACATAACAGCAAATGCTACACTGCTCACCCATCAATCTGGTAACATGTTGTTTTTGTCTTTTGGCTAGTCAAGACAGCATTACTGTGTAACATGCAGTCATCAGTACAATCCCATGGAGTATCAATATTTTGACAGTTGTATATGCCAACACATCCATTTAATGCAGGCCTCATAAAATCTACTTTCAAACAACCAATGTTAATGTCTTCCACTATAAATTGTCCTGCAGGATTATAAGAGTCAGACTTCTTCTATGGTGCCTACATTAAGTGCTGTGTTTTATAAATAAGTTGGTAGAGGTTTGAGTCTCACTGTGGTTAGTTGATATGTTTGTGTGTGAGTTTATTTACTTGGTTGACATTCAAGACAGCATTTTATACCAGCATGTCAGACACTGCTATTACCATCTTCTCACCAGACACTGCTGATATCATCAGCTATAAAGTGTTGTCGGACATTATAAAAGCTAGAGATGTGCTGTGTTGCTTGTGTTACGTATAGGTACGGGCTCAACTCTCACTGAAGTCAACTGGTATGTGTGTGTGTGTGTGTGTGTGTGTGTGTGTGTGTGTGTGTGTGTGTGTGTGTGTGTGTGCGTGTGTGTTTGTGTGTGTGTGTGTGTTCGTGTTCACTTGGTTGACATTCAAGAGAGCATTCTACACCAGCATGCCAGAAACTGCTATTTTCATCTTCTTTTCACCAGACACTGCTGATCTCATCAGCTATATAGTGCTGTCAGTTACTATAAAAGCCAGGTTTGTGTTGTGGTGGTTGCATTAAGTACTGTGCTTTGTAAATAGGTAGGTAGGGGTTCTATCCTCACTGCAGTCAATTGGTATGTGTGTGTTTGTTCACTTGATTGACATTCAAGAGAAGACCTTTTTACACTGGCATGTGGGACACTGCTATTATCATTTTCTTCCCATCAGACACTGCTGATGTTATCAGCTATAAAGTGTTGTCAGTCACTTGCAAAACAAATTGTGCAGAGGCTCTTGTATTAAGAACTGTGCTTTGTAAATGATTAGGTAGGGGTTCTATTCTCAATACTCACTATGGTGTCAATTTCAGAATGATATGTGAGTCCACAGCTATCACTATGGTGCCAATTTTAAAACAATATGTGAGTCCATAGCTATGTACAACCTTACTCCAAACATCTCATTGTAGCATACAGTGATGATGTCATCCTGTATAATATGTGCTCTGATAGTATTTAAAACAAACCTTTGCTGTGGCAGTAACATTAATTACTGTGTTTGCAAACTATTTTACCTACATATATAGGAGTTCTAATCTGACAGCAGGAAACTTGTGTGTCTGTACATACACCTATAACTTTTGAGGCAAGTTTGCACAGGGATGTGACTCCACATCCATGTCCTGCACTCCTCCCAACATGTTTTCCTCAGCACACAATGATGCTATCATATTCCATAAAGTGTAACATAACAGTGTTACAGTCAATCATATGTGCTACTGTGACATACATGGCATTCATATTCTATATCTACACAGGTGTAATGTTCAAACCAGGCCCAGTCCACTGTTTGTGTGTGTGTGTGTGTGTGTGTGTGTGTGTGTGTGTGTGTGTGTGTGTGTTTGGTGGTACATTGTGTTCATTGTATGATATTTGGAATCATTCTACATCACACTATCACTTGGAAAACTTTTCATGTAGCCCCATACATCTATCATCCTCCCTTTTCCACGGACCACATGGCATTCTTCCTGCAGAGGAGTAGAGGATGTCCTTGTGTCAAATATGCATACACACATCATGAAAAAGAGTCCTTCCATGACCCTCGCAAGCCATCTGAAGAGCACTGCATATGTGATTGCTAATTCTGTCATGATGTGGTGCACATGTCCCATATGGACAGTGGCAGGATGTAATGCAATCAAACAAGTATACACGTGCACACAATAGGCTTACTATCTTCCATAATATAGATATAGGGATTTTACAGGGTATAATAAGGGCTAGGATTTCATGTGATGTTGGCCATTAGCCTAATAATACCCTATGACCATATGCATGGTTGACTTGTCAATGTTACTATCATTGACGTACTATATTGAGGTGTGGATTTACAGTATGTCTACCAAAGGGTCTTACAATCTGTGATGTGAGCTAATGCATTGATGGCCATTGTTGTCATTGCAGTACATGCTCCTTTTATAACAGCTGTAGTAATATGTCTCCTGTATACTGCTGACATGGTATGATACACTGTTATGTATATTGTTGGCGTATTAAGACATGTTTTTGTAGTGGAACAGGTCAGCCTTCTACACACTTCACATTCCTCCATCGCAGTAACACTTGCAGTATAGCACAGGTGTGCATGTGTCTACATACCATTATGAAATGTTCTGTGACTGACATCAATGTCAATTAATATTGATTACATGGATACATATGTCTTGTCTCATACACATGGCTGTTATGCTGTGATATACACAACCAATGTATCACATTTTGATGCAAATTGCATCCTTGTGGAATTCATTGTATGTGCAGTTGTAATGCCACACCCAAGGATTATTGAGGTGGTCAGCAACACCATTGTGTGATTATTATCATTTGTGTCAAAAATGTTCTACATGAGTCATAAACAACTGATCTCTAATGTATCCTAATATGACATCAGTGTGCTGAAACACAGCTTGCCCATGAAACATATATAGTCATATGTTGTGCAAGTGATGTAAGTACATGACATTGGTATAGTTGTATGACTGTGTGCATAGCAAAGGTATGTGGAATTTGATGAATGGCAAGGCTGTATGGAGGTCTTGTCACAAAGCATGTACTCAAATACATATGAAATTTTAAATGGAATACACAACTAAGTACAGATCTGTGTGTAAATATCAGCAGACATGCTCACCCTGAGGACAAAGACAATCTGCTTGCTGATAGTTTGTCTCAAATGTCACCACTCTGTCACCAATGGCCATCAGCCAAAGTATACATGCAAACATTACTCAGTTTTTATTCAAAGGAGGGCAGCACATCTGTGCACTCTCTACAGCTAATATCAGTGATGCAATGGGCCCTAATGACATCACATGTTGCCTATAGCATGACTCAAAACCTCACCTACCAGACACAGTTGAATCCATATATCAAAACTGCCTCCAGTCAGCCTATGTTCCCATAGAAAGGTGTACAGCAACATGTATCATTCTGACTCTGGGAGACCATCACCTGATGCATGGAGTTATAGACCATTCTGACTCTTCCCATCTGTGAAGTAGGCCAAGGAGTCATCATATACCTTCTCTAAAAGGACACAGGTAATATCCTGACTGTATTAAACCCACATTTGATTTGTTCAGGCTGCATCATGTCTGTTACATCTATATGCCGTATTCAGGAAGGTTACCAAGGGCATGCATGATGACAACACTATCGTCCTGTGTAACTTGACCTGGCCAGCACATTTGACACAAATCAACAGTCAGGTTTTACAGAGAAACTATCACAAGTGGCCATAAACAACTACATCACCAAGTGGGTAAACAACTGGAACAATTACATGACAGATAAATATGTTGCGTGTGATATCACCTCTATCTAGAGTCCAGTGACCAGGTCTGCAACTCAGGGGTCTGTGGTAGGCTCTCTCCAGTGCATTATTTAAGTGTCAGATGTCAAAACTGACTTACAAATCCTTTCTCCAACCAGCTTTGTGGAGGACTGCAAATTTTGGACAATCATTGAATCCAAGTGTAGTATTGGTATAATGCATACAGTATCAACACACACAAAGGATTGCTGCCACAGCCATGGGGACATGGTAGATGAAGGAAACTCATGGAGAGATTAGTTCCATTATGCACGTAAACACACAAGATAATTACAATATGGACAACACAAATCCTTTTGAGTAGACTAAGTGGTATGCACACCTGTCATCTAGCCAGGATTACTCATTATTCATAATACAGTGACAGTGTCCCTCTGAACACCTCCAACAGATGTTACATTTTATGGGAGGTGTGCTGATGAATCATAATAGTTGTACAAGTGTGTTCTTGTAAAACTATCTATGATCACTCACAATCATATATGTTATGTGGAAGACATGTGATTACTGGTGGTATTATTCTGATATTGTCCCTGATTGTGCATGCTTCTGTCTACTGTTGTCCATGGGCCTGTTACTATGTGTTCCAATTGGCTGAGACTTATGCTGACATTACATTCATATTCAGGCAACGCATTTTGGACAGCTTCACAGTTTGCTATAATAATCCCTATTCTATATATCATCCCTGATATATGTCCTATCCATTTTGCATGCCAGGATGCTTATATCACAAGCTATCCACTCCAATGATGTGTCATCTTGTGTAACAGTTATATAATATACAATAACTGTGCAGTCCATACTGTATCATGTCAATATGTGATTAGTTCTCATGCTACAACTGTCTTCATTGGCATGCCCTCATCTGCTGTACATGACCAAGTTTCACCTGTCCTCTTCCCTTGTGTTCATACCTACAATTCATTTGTGTGTCCCTTTTCAATACACACACTTTCCCTGACTATTTATTTATAATGCAATCTATGTACCCTTACTGATCATTTACACAGCTTTCATTCAGAATGCCTGGCACAGGCTTCCACAATACTCTGTAATGTACGCACTTTCATGTAATGTGTTGTGACTATGTACATTGCTTTATTAATAAACCTGGTAGTCTTTGTGTCTTTCAGCCTAATCCTGCACATCTAGTTTGACCATAGGTAAACAGGTTTACATGACTGCTGCTGTCTGTGTTGCTGTACATGGTTTCCTGGCCAGGAATACTGTTATTGGCAATGAAACCACACTTGTTTACTTTTGAACACAGTGCATGGCATGCATATGCAATTAGCACTGTTACTCATCGCATAAACATGTAAACTTCTTGTAGGCTTTGTGTGTCAGAAACAGCGGTGGATGGGGATGAAGACAGTGTATTGTCTGGACATGAGGGCCTAGTACATTGCACACTACATCATTATCAGAAAGTGTTCAAAAAGTGGGGGTGGGAGTAGGGGTTGGGGGAGTAACACAAACGTCAGGCAGGCAGGCTTTGTCAGTGTTCATCTACACCTAGTACATCCTATCATTCTAGGTCTCGGTCATGCAGCACTCTGACATCAGTATCTGTAGGATCACCTGCATCTAGTAAGATCGCATTAGGTCAGCATCAAGCTCACATAGTAACATTTTCTCATGATCACAGGCAACATCGAGTCCCTATCAGATCGACAAAAACACTAAATATCGAATGGCCTAGAAATCAAAAATGCCTTTCTTTGAAAGAGGTATTGTGGGGAGCTGAACCCCCTACACCCTCCACTAATTATATATACCAACTCCGAGATCGCACTACAGTGAGGAAAGGGCAAATTTTCCGATCTTCACTGTACCAAGATCTCATAATAGCGATTCCGAAGAATGGCATTTTCGATTTCTAGGCCGTTTGATATTTAGTGTTTTCAGCAATCTACTAGGGGCTCGCAACATCACCCACCCTATCCTAAGGGGGCATTGTGTATGACATAGGCTAACTTATGTAAGTTAGAGATGGCAGTGCAACTACTAAAAACGCCACACATGACAATTCAACAACAGGTATTTCAGTAGACTAATGTCATTGGGTAAAGCCCAAAGAAACAGCAGGAGGGAGGTAAGAAGGGGAAATTTGCAAAATGCAATGTAGACCAGTACTAAAAGCATATTCAGCAGCAAGTATTTAATTTTTCTAGGTTTACAACAACAGAAAAGAAAAGAAAAGAAAAGAAAAGAAAAGAAAAAAATATATTAAAAAATGGGGGAGGGTAATATGCAGACTGCAATGTCAAACACTACTAAGAGCCAATTCAGAGGCATGAGTTTGATTTGAGTAATGCTGTTGCTTGCATTTACAGGAAAAATAATTAAAAAAAAAAATAAAAAAGGGGATGGAGAACAGCACACTGAAATACAGAACTCTTTTAAGGCCCTAGCACACACTGAAAAAAAATGAATACACGAGTAGCACTAATTTTGCCATCAGCACAAGGCTGTTACCACTTTACTCTCAGCACTGCACAAATGATGATTTCTAGTGCTTCTGATGACACAAGGGTCAATGTCTATGACAGAATGAATTAATCTTAAGTGCAGTACCTGATTAGAGAACATAAAATTATTGCTTATTTATCAGAAAAAAGTTCAGAAACATTAAAACATAGCAAGGGAAATATTATACAATGTTGCTTTCCTGTGGAAGGTAGCGCCTCATGAAAACTGCATGGTAGAATACATCAGCAGTACATAGGTAAATTTACACATTTTGTCTTCCATCTACTCAGTCAAGTAGTACAATATCAGTTATCAAGTACTGAACATTCCAATAGCAGTAGTACCTGCATATTTCACTGCAGTCTCTAAACAAAACATGTATAGTAATAAATTACAAAATTACATATTTATATATGCTGCCAATTCCATTCACTGCACAGATCTCACTGAAAAATAAGGAACAACTCTTACTATATGGCAAGAATAAACAGTAAATACATATACACCATATTAGTAGCCATACTTAAAAAATCATTATAGATAATACAGGATGTCTGACGTACAGTGACAGTAGGCTGTGCACCACACAGCATAGCCCTCATATGTCACTGTATGCATTAGGTATACTAGGTGTATTTTCATAATAAAGGTAACACTGACCTGCAGTATGCAAGCACCTGTACAACTGCATGGACTCAGCCATACCCAACAGAACTAAAACCTGCTCCTCAAGGAAACACAAACCTGTATAGTGGACATCCACCATCAACAGGCTTTACAACAAATGAAGAAACTGTTTTCCAAGGGTAAAAAGGTACCAATTCCAAATTGGAAAATCTCCCTCCTCTGCCTCAACAAGCAAATTAGATCACTAGTGAAAAACTCCAAAGCCAATTATGAGCTGAAATTAGCCACTGAAACAAAGGGAAACCACAAGTCCTTCCTCAGTTACATTAGGAACCTCCATGGCAAAGCCCAGGTTTGTTCTGAATTAGTACTTTGATGGTACCACTTACAGTGATCCAGCTGACTTAGCCAACCTGTTGATAGGTTCAGAGAAAACTTCACCCCTTTTGCCACCCAAAGGCCCAGTCGACATCCGTGATACTTGTCCCACACCTTACATCTCCATAGATCAAGTGTTAAAGGCCCTATCCAAGGCAAAGAACACAGCTTCCATGGGACCTGATAATATCCCAGGCTGTATTCTACACCATCGCCAGCAAGAACTAGCTTCGCCATTGAGCACCCTATTCAACTACAGCCTAATTACAGGATTCATTCCAGCAGAGTGGAGAACTGCAATTGTCATCCCCTTGCACAAAGGTAGTGCCACTACTGACCTGGGAAATTATTGCCCCAATAGATTAGTTTGACAAGTCTGATCTGTAAAGCCATGGAGAGTATTATTATGTATCTCATAAGCAAGGACATAGGCAATCTCCAAACACTCGACCCCACCCAATTCGGATTTGTCAGGCACAGATCTTCCCTATTGAACCTAGTTGACTTCTGTGAGATTGTCACCAAGGCCCTGGATGTGGGGAAGTCAGTACATACAGCTTACCTTGACCTGGCCAAGGCCTTTGACACAATCCCCCACTCAGGCATCATCAAAAAGCTAACACAACTTGGTATTAATCCCTATCTCTTCAGATAGGTGGCCAACTGGCTCACAGATAGGACCCATAAGGTCAAAATGGATGCCACCACCACCTCCAACAGCAGACCTGCCACTAGTGGTGTTCTCCAGGGATCTGTCCTGGGACTCCTACTGTTTGGCATCTACTTTTCAGAGGTCCAGGCAAAGACAAAGGGCCTGTGGCTGACCAAGTTTGTGGATGACCGCAAGTTGGTTGATGTCATTGACTCCCCAAATGACATTAACATACTGCAAGAGGGTCTCACAGTTATAAATAACTGGTGCCAAAGTCATGGCCTTAAGTTAAATGCAAAAAAATGTATTATCATACCATTCAGCAAACACATGGCCCCTACCGATTACCACATCAATGGCAACCTCCTAAGCACACAACCCGTAGTGAGAGACCTTGGTACTCAGGTTGACAACAATCTCACATTCAACCATCATGTGATGGTAGTGGTCAGAAAAGCCTTTTACTTGGTTCATCTCATAAGTAAAGGGATTGCATCCAGAAAAAAAAGAGGCTATTACCTCTCTGTACTCCTTCCTCATTAGACCTATAATTGAGTATATCATCCCGTTTGGTATGTACCTCTCCAAACATCTGCACCAACTGGACAGGCCACAGAAATACCTCACAAAGACAATCCATGGCCTCCAACACCTGTCCAATGTGGACAGGCTCAAATCACTATCACTTTACTCTGTATCATACAGATTGCTCAGAGGTGATCTGTGTCTCATCTACAAGGCAATATCGGACCCTGCCCTACTAGAGGTGCTCCATATCCTAACTCTAACTCCTCGCACATTACCCGCTCGAGAGGCCTAAATCTAATATGTGACATCAACAAAACCTGCTGGAAAGACAGGTTTGTCTCCCAGAGGCTGCCCTGTCACTGGAATATACTTTTCATACATGTTAAACAGAGTACCTCGCTGACCCTCTTCAAGCACAACCTTGATGAGTGGATGGGAAACCACAAATTTGTCCCAGGGGTTTCACATTTGTCCCTCGTTGACATGGGTGACAGGTGCTGACTGATATTTCTTTTTCTGGACGTAATACCTTGGCTAGGGTTGTAAGGGCCCCAGAGCCATTAGCCTAGTAACCTCCTATGATACTATGGTCCTATGATCCTATGAATGTCATGGTTCGTAACTGTGGACTAGATGCTGCCTCTTTGCTTCCACAGCCATATACCATGCACAACCCTGCAGCATGGGTCTCTTCCTACTGCTGCTGGCTGGCCAACAAAACTTTCATCAGACATGAAAGAACCTATACTGTGGGCAGTAGTGCCATTATGGGGTGGTTTCCCACCAGGCTGGTTCATTATCTTGTTGTACAAAATGCAACATGAGTAAACATTTTGCATGCAAAAGCAGGGTCATACTGAAGGGTTCCTCAGACTCATCTATTTAGTGGAAATGGGCTATCAATAGGCCAAACAATCACTCAGTGAAAATCTGAGTCTGAAGTTGGTCAGTGTTGTATCTTTCTTTTGTAGCTTCCATAGTGTTACATAGAGGGGTCGTACAGGGGTCATTAACCGTGTTTCAGGTGGATAGCCTGCATCACCTGCAAAACACAAGAAAAGAAAAGAAAAGAAAAAAGAGAGGGGAAGACACAACAAGGGAATGATGATTTCACACTAAGCATTAACCAAGGTATAGTTAATAATATAATAATTACAAAAATGTCTGCTTACCAACAATGTGATCATGGGGCATCCTACCATGCAGGAAGAGATGGTAGAGTGAGATTGTGTGTACCAGATATGACAGTCATGAGCACTGTCAGGATGCTGAGTTGACACACTGGTGATGCACCCCCATGCATCACATACTATCTGGCAGTTGATTAAATGGTAGTGTCATGTACTATATGGCAGTTGATGAAATAGTAGCCTTCTCATTTTGGTATTGCTCACCCCATGGTCCCGAATGGGGTCCTAATAGCAACATGGGTACAATCTGTTGCATCAAGCATCTAAGGGAAACATGCCATCCTTGGAAAACACATATGGTTCTGACTTGGTCCTGGCAGATAAATATACTGAGCCATGTGTCAAGAATATGTCAAGGAATTGATGAGGTATCCTTGAGACACAAGCCTGAGATATGACCAATATGTCCCCAGTCATCTCTGGAATGTCTATGTGGCAAGTATAGTGAGGATTATCATACCACAGAATCTACAGGTATAGAAAGGTCTAGTGTCCTCCCAGTTCCTGTCTGTTGGCCATACATACTTAATAAACCCTTAAAATATCTGTGTCCACTCTAAATGTATCAAGAATATCTTGATATCCAATTTATAATAGGTTATTCTTTATCCATAGCTTCACATTCTTGGACAGTGAGTACTGCAAGGAGCAAGCAGTTTTGGCTCAGCCAAAACAAGCACCTCACACTGAGAAATAGCTAGGCTGGCAGCAGAAGCAAGCATGTTCATGAAATGCAAAGTAGGTAGAAAAGGCGTGATTTTGCATTTTATAATGCCTGTACGCATGCTGCTGAAACATGCCAAAAAATTATTATGAACTGCAAGCAGGTGAATACAATACTAATTATTATAAGAAGTTCTCCAGCATTTCTTATTTTAATGTCATTATTCCTTCATTTACAAATACAGAATTTATTAAAGGCTACCAAGTACAAGTGCAACTGACCTCAATGAGTTGCACTGATGCTGTGCGTAGGAGTAACCAGAGAAGACTACCATTATGGCTGAGCACAATGACTATGATTACCACTCATTATGCCATTGCACAAGGGATTACCATTAGGGCTAAGCACAATGACTATGAATACCACTCATTATGCCACTGCACAAGGGACTACCATTATGGCTAAGCACAATGACTACGAATACCACTCATTATGCCATTGCACAAGGGATTACCATTATGGCTAAGCACAATGACTATGAATACCACTCATTATGCCATTGCAAGAGGGATTACCATTATGGCTAAGCACAATGACTATGAATACCACTCATTATGCCATTGCACAAGGGATTACCATTATGGCTAAGCACAATGACTATGAATACCACTCATTATCCCACTGCACAAGGAACTGTAATGTTGTCAAAGAACTTAAGGCTAAACTGATTTTTTACTTAAGTGACTTAGAACTAAAGGAAAATCCAGCTTGCCAACATTTTCCCACCTTAACCCCAATGACCCAAAGCTATTTTAATAAAATAAAGCTTTTTCATTTCTTTTTAGTTGTAGTCTCCATTTACTTTTGTAGTTTACAGCATATGTTCTTTTGCCATACTTTGTCTAACCGCAATTTCACCTTTCTTGTTCACATCAGGCAGTGGCTGAAATGGTTCCATTTGTTTCAGTTCATTGCCTTGACTAAAAAAAAAAGCTAACTGCTAACTAATTAACTACATACATGCATAAAGACAGACAGACAAATACTTATTTTTCTCTTTCTGTCTGTTCTTTTTATTAGGTAAGTATATCAGATCTGATTATGTGTTGATACAAATCAGTATTTATT
The DNA here is from genome assembly GCF_019279795.1 of Protopterus annectens. Lineage (NCBI taxonomy): Eukaryota > Metazoa > Chordata > Ceratodontiformes > Protopteridae > Protopterus > Protopterus annectens. Next base: position 283,537,272 of record NC_056730.1, on the reverse strand, counting down.
TCATCTAAAATATTTTTAGTACATATACTGTTCAGTTTACAGGTCTGGACTTAAATAAGAAGGGAAAGCTCAACAATATTCACTTTTGTCAAGTTTGCTCCTGAAGATTCTATTAGAATTGACTAGCCTTTTTCCTCTTTTATGTCAGAAATCCTCCTCAAGTGATGTGGGGTACAGTTCCCCATGCCACCCCAACAATTATAACTACCCTCCAAAGTGACATTATTTCTAGGGAAGGGATAAACTGAGCAAAATAGGATTTCAACAATTTTGCCTGTGAAAATCAAAATTGTTTACTCAAATTATTTCATCTCTTATTGAAAGCTTGATGTGGTAGAGTTGAAGATGTTGCACTGGGTGTAACGAGGATGGACAGGATTAGGAATAAGTATATTAGAGGGTCAGCCCAGGTTGGAAGGTTTGGAGACAAAGCCAGAGAGGCAAGATTACTTTGGTTTGGACATGTTCTGAGGAGGGATGCAGAGTATATTGGGAAAAGATGCTAAGGATGAAGCTGCCAGGTAACAGGAAAAGAGGAAGGCCTAAGATAAGGTTTATGGATGTGGTGAGAGAGGACATGCAGGTGGTTGGTGTGACAGAGCAAGATGTAGAGGAATGGAAGAAATGGAAACAGTTGATCTGCTGTGGTGACCCCTAATGGGAGCAGCCGAAAGAAGAAGATTATACACTACTATGATTTAAAATATTTTACTTTTTGCTGAGTCTGTACTACTTAACACAACTTTTTAAATTTGAGTTTTTATGTTTAAACATAATGGGCCGGATTCACGAAGGCTTGCACAGAGTCTAAGAGTAGTGTAAGACTCCATGCAGCCTTCGCGATCCAGGAACAGCCCAAAGTCCGTGTAAAAGACAAGCTAAAACGGCTCTTACACGGAGTGGGCGTGGATAAGCTAATCACCTCACTTGCAGCCGAATAGCATGCAAATGAGGATGCTTAGTGATCCAGGAAGCCCAGAACAGCCCGTGTAAGAGCCATTTTAGCTGCAGAAATGTACTCAGTTGACAACTGAGTACGTTTCTGCAAAAACTGCAATGGAGCCATGTCAGCTCCAAATAAAGGGTGCATATGTGTCAGGCAGCATGCCAATGGCCAAATATGTGGCCATTGGCAAAGTAACCTGATGCAAATATATTAAAAATATATATATATTTTTTCGGCGATGCCGATGTTATAACCCAGCGCAGCCCCGCGCAAACGGGCTGCGCTATATAAAACATAAAAATGAAGGTTTTAAACATACAAATGTAGGTTTTATGCAATACATGGAATGTCAATGCAGGGACCAGCAGACCAAAACCAACATGGCCACCGTGTAGTGGTTGCTAAGGGGGGAAGCTCAGTCTAAGACATGTAACTAAGCATTAGTAGGCAATCTGATGCAAATGAGTGTAAGGATACTGAATTCCACTGTCACATAGCAAATGAGCACAGTCTGAGTAGTGTAAGAGTTACAGAAAGGGGAGGAACAGAGTAGGAGATAGGTGACATCACAGGGGGGAATGGTAGAAAGAAATGCAGTTCATTGGAGGTCAGAGTTACATGACAGATGTCAGACAGATATCATGGAAAGAGGTGTGCCACTAACTAAGCATGAGAAAGTCAAGAAATGGAAGGTGTACACTGTTGCCTACACCAAAGTTTCTTGCTGGATGTGTATGCGCACATGTGTGCGCCATGAAGCGCGAGTAAGGCAGTGTGCGTGCGTGTAAGGCAGACTGAGCATGTGGGAGCGTGTTGGGAGATGTTTAACACTGTTTGCACGGGCATGCACGCGTTTTAATCCGAATAAGCAGATTCTGAACCGTGTAAGCATGTGTGCGCGTGTGTAAGCCACAGTGAGCGTGTTTCTGCTGGTTTACACATGGCTCCACCCTGAGGAAACAGAAAGGAAAAAGGAAGCAACAGATTTAGTAGGAAGTTAGCAGGGAATACTGCTGGAGCTAGCAGGTGAAAACAATTAGATGCAGGCAATTACACAGGCAGAATAGTAGCCCAGCCCAGCACTTAAAACTCTGCAAACAGCAGTGCAGGATGTTTCTCTCAAGAGACACTGCAAGACAGGAGTTAAGTTATCAGAAGTGAAAACTGAAAAGCTGAACTCAGAGCAGAAATGTTAGGGGCTGCCATAGCTGTCATAATGAGACATAGGCGACTTGCTGAGGGTGGTGACAATGCAGATGGTGCCAGACAACCCACAGTGAGGAGACAGAGAAGAGTGTACAGGCCCAGGGTCACCTACCATGGGTTACATGAGCTGGAGATAGTAGAGCGCTATAGAGTGGACAGAGACCTCCTGCAGCAAATAGTGGAGCTGTGCAGGCCACGCCTCACACACAGAACCAACAGAGGGAACCCATCCCAGTGGAAACCAAGGTATGTGTTGGCCTAAGAATACTAGCAACAGGTACCTTCCAGAGACCAACTGGTGATATGATGGGGATATCACAGGCATCAGCCTCCAGGGTACTGCACCAGTTCCTGGATGCCATGTCAGCACATGTCGGTGATCATGTATATTTCCCCAATGCCCGTGTGGTATTGGCCAGCAATATGCGTCTCTTCCAGCAAATAGCGGAATACCCTGAGGTAGTGGGTGCAATAGACTGCACGCACATATGTATCAAAGCACCAGCCGGTGAGCGGGGTAGGGCATACATCAACCACAAGGGCTTCCCCTCCATCAACTGCCAGGTCATGTGTGATGCCCAGGGCATAATAATGAATGTGTGTGCTGGCTGTCCTGGGAGCTACCATGATTCCCACATCTGGCATTTGACGCAGCTGTACCAGACATTTGCCAATGGGGACATCCCGCATGGACACCTAGTGGTGGATGCAGGTTATGCACTGGAGCCGTGGCTGATGACACCCATCAGAAATGCACACACACCTGAACAGGAACGCCATAATGAGGCACATGCACAAACACGTAATGTAATAGAGCGTGTGTTTGGGCTGCTCAAGTCATGGGTCCGGTGTCTGGACACATCTGGTGGAGCCTTGCAGTACACACCAACTACATGTACCCAAATTGTCATGGTATGTGCTATGCTACATAATATGATCTTGCGAAAACAGCTGCAGCAGGACCAGCATAGGGCCGGGCCAAACAGCCCCCCACCATTGCCAAGGCCATCACAGGCAGAGCGTGACTCGGAGGAGGAACAACCTGAGCCTGCTCCAGTAGGCAGAAGGAGGCGTGCCCAGTATGCCCTGGCCTTGGCAAAGAGGCAACGCATCGCACATATACTGGCTCAGTAGGAACCCTGGGAATGATACCCCTCTCTGACTCACTCATATAGTAACAGGGATGCCTAACATGACACAACCTGCTCTCAAACATGTACAGGGAAATGTAATATGCGCATCCGACAGAGGCAGCCCTGCAGCACCACCTGAGGCATGAATGCTATGTGTTAAGTAATGTAACACCATGTACTATATGCACACCTGAGGACCCTGACTAACATCCTACCCTCACCAAGCATCATGCCACAACATGACAATGAGATGATCAAGTGCAATAATTGACGGAAGTATCGCAGGTGGTCAAAGGGGATCCAATGTGTGCCAGTCTGGGATGACATCCTGAGCATGACATGATGCACCACCTGCTAGGACTGGTGTGCACCTATCAGTGCAGGCCGTATGGATACTGGCAAAGGCTGTTGTTACCCACAGTGTGCCCTGAATAGGTAAGGCTCAAAACACAAACCTATCTCCATAGGTATCAGAAGGGATAAGAATAAGATAAGGGATAAGTCGAAACAGCAAGATGCATGCAATCTAAACTCACCCAGTATGGAGAATGTTGATATCTGCGCTGTAACAGAAAACTAAGCCAAGGCTCACAACAGCACCCTAACACTACCAGGTTACACCTCATACTGTGCTGTACAGCCTCAAAACATGGAACAAGCTACAAAAGGAGGGTGACTAGCAAGAATTGTCAAGGATAACCACACCCCATGTTGGTACCACAACAAAAGCAGCATGGACTAGCCATGGTCAAGTAACAGTGGCTAAAACTGCCCCCCAGTTTATAGCCTGCTACAGACTACTGTCCCAACACCAGGAACTGCACCTGGCCTATGCTGGAATGCATGAATATATCAAGTCCTCCAAACCACATTATATTGGGTGACTGAAAATACCCAGACATAGACTGGGAGCATTATACTAGCTCCAACAGTGTAGGACAAAAGTTCATAGAATCCATAAACCAAAAGGCCCAGGAACAACGTACCACTCCCATAAGAAAGCATACTGGATGTGATAATCAGCAACATGGGTACTGGATGGCAAGATGAGAAGTGTATTGCTCACTGGTAAAACCAGACCATAGAGTAATCACACTGGATATTCAAATCCTGACCACAGTCCCTGGCCAGAAAACCACAGTGGAAAGCATGTGTAAGCAATATTTGCACTCCTCCAAACTGATGTGGAATCCATTAAAGGTCCCGTGCAGGTGCAAAATATGGGCCACACCTCAGAACCTGTAATACAGCCATTCCATGAACACTGCCAGGAATGCTTGGATTATGCAATCCTAAATTAAAACAAGACACAATGCCATACACGCAGGAATCTGGCATGGTGGACACCAGCCATAACCAAACCATGCAAGAGAATGAGGAAGCTACTACATGATAGAGCAAACATAAACAATGAAGTAATCACTGATCAGTAGTATGGTAATAAAATCTGTCCACACATACAATCCACTAAGGCCAGCCACAACAAGTTGAATCTGTAAATCCTGAGGCAATGTTACACCTGCCCCAAGTACACAGACAACCCCCAACTCCACCCAAGAAATACAAATATATGTGAGAGATGCAACCATCTATCCAAACTGGAGGCTGAGCTCCCTCAACTCAGTACTCCCAAAACTAGTCAGGAGGAGAAGGTAACCACACACACCACAAACACAGTCCCACATAGACCTATCACAACTTCAAACCAAACACATAAACACAGAAAAACATTCCCGGAGGCACAAATTACAAACACAGCACACCAACAGAGGCCTCTAAAGCAGACACCCAATCAAACAACCTCCAAACATAGCACATGCAACACATAGTACACAAAGCTGGTGTGCCAAACAGTCACAGGCCCGAAGGAGAAACAACATGCCTGATACAGTTGTAATAGGTGACTCCATAGTCAGACACACTGCTGTCCCACACATCAGACTGAACAAGGAAAAGGGTACAGTAAACTGCCTGTAGGCTGCCACAATACGCCACATAACAGAAGTATGCAGGTCACTCCAAAGCAAGTAGAAATATGATGCAGTCATAGTCCATGCTGGTGTGAATGACCTGAGATGTACCTCCCTAGACTACATGAAAAGAGACATAGATGAGCTCTCTGATTGTGTAGTCCAGGCCGGTATGACACTCACCATTTGCAGCATCCTACCCTTACCAAGAATAATGCCACAGTACAAACACGGAATAATCAGTCATAGCAAGTGGCACACTTACTGGTGTCATTCCAAGGGGATCCAATGTCTGTCTGCTTGTGATGTCATGCTTGACAAGCCACGCAGCTGTTCTTGGGATGGCTTGCACCTGTTACCCCTGGGCGTCTGAATATTGGATAAGGCCTTTGCCACCTCCATAGAGCCTTTTGTAGGCAAGGCTGAAAAGACTGACCCACCACCCTAGAAAACATAAGTGGAAAGAAACATAAGGGAAATGCTGACCAATGCCAGATGTGTAAACTCCAATATGCATGCTCCCAAGGCCATCCCCAGTATGGAGAACATCAATGTCTGTGCAGTGACAGAAACCTGCTGCAAGCCTCCTGACAGCACACCAGCACTACCAGGTTATGCCACGTATCATGTGTCATGGCCCCAAAACCTGGAACAAAGCATAAAAGGAGGGTGAGTATCCATAGTCAGCACAGACACCCATACGTCCAGGTAACTGACAATGCACAAGGCATTGGAGTCCACCCATGTGCAACTAACTGTAGGCAAGACTGTTGTACAGTCTGTAGCATGCTACAGACCACACTCTCACACACAGGAACCCCACCCAGCTGTCCTGAAGACACTGGACAGTATGAATGTCCCACCAAATACCAAACAAGGTACCACAAATTACCACATAGGTGGTAAACCATTATGTATGGAAGGAGTAACCAGGGACCTAGGGACACAAGTGGACAGTAACCTGTTATGTGACACCCACATTGCCAATGTGGCTAGGAAGACTGTCTACATTTGACACCGTATCAGGAAAGGATTCACATCTATGTCAACAGAGGTCATTGTGCCCCTATACTGTTCTCTAATCACACCCATAATCTAGTACAATGCCTCATATGGGATGTACCTTACCTGACACCTGCAGCAGTTAGAAAGACCTCAAAGGTACCTCACCAAGAGGATAAAGGGTCTCAAATATATGTCATATGCTGCCTGGCTGTAGACACCCCAGCTGAATGCAGTCACATACTGCCTACACAGAGGCATTGCATGCCTGTTGTAGAAGGCCATGCCCAACACAGGAGTAATGGACATGCTCCACCCCAGAAAACTCAAATGCATCGGAGCTGTGAGAGTGAGAGATGTCAACCTCAACAAATAATGAAATAGGATGTGCTGGTGGGACAGATACATAATCCAGAGGCTCCCCACACCCTGGACCAGAATCCCACTCCATGTTAGGCAGAGCCCCTCACTGACACTCTTCAACAGGAATCTTGCCAAGTGGATGGATGATTGTAGAGTTACACTGGGGTCTTCACTGTGTCATGTCCAGACAGAGGCACAGCAAAGCAAATCATAAATGGCCATAATATTCACATAGCAAGGGGTGGCAAAAGCCACACACACTCTGGCTAGGCTAACAAATGCCCTAGGGTGGATAGCCTAGTATGAACCTATGAACCTATGAAGATACAAATTGTACAGGACACTAAGGATAATCCCAAGGCTTTCACAACTGATGATAGGAACCATGTTGGGAATTCACAGATATGCCCTGAATCACACAAATATCACAAACACACACACATATTGCCAACATACATCCTGACAGGTGCAGTGCAACCCCGAATGCAGAATATCTATCCCAGCAGACTGCTGGCCCCTGACATTGCAGATGCTGAGGTAACAGCCAACATCTACAAAGCAAAACACACAGCAGCAATGGTATGAGATGGTGTCCTGGGCTTAGTGCAACATGGACTCCAAGATGAATGGAATGCCAAACCACACTACTGCTCAATGTCAGCCTTACCACAGAATATGTACCCAAAGAGCAGTGTACAACAACAGTGGTCCTTCTCAACAAAGGTGTTGCCTGAATGGATACTGAAAACTACTACCCCAGAATCCTGAGAAGCTCGGTCTGCACAGCTATGGAAAGGATCAGCATGTACCACAGACATAAAGATATTGGGGACCTACTGACACCGGACCCTACCCAGTGTGGCTTTCTGAAGTGCAGATCCTGCCCCTAAACATGTTTGACTCAATTGAAACAGTCATTAAGGTCATTGATGAGGGCAATGTGGTCCACACAGCATAACTGGACCTTGCAAAGGCTTCTATACAATACCCTACGTGTTCATTATAGATAAGCTCACCAGCTTAAATATAAACCCCCATGTCAGTAGAGGGGTTGCAAACCAGACCAAGGACAGAACAGACATGGTCAGACATGCTGCAGCCATGTCAGACTACAAACCAGATATAACTGGCATCCCACAAGGCTTGGTCCTGGGATCTCCCTCGTCTGGTATATATGTCCCATAGGTACAGGCAAACATGGAAGGACTGTGTCCGAACATGTTTGCAGAGGACTACAAACTGCTCACCACATATGATCCACCAGCTGACACAAGCATCCCACAAAAGGGCCACATAGAAACAGACAACTGGTGCCATGTCAGCAAGCTAATTGCAGAAACGTGTATAGTCAACCCCTGTGGATATACAGTAAGTGCCCACCAATTACCACATATGTGTTAACCCATTATGTAGTTAACATGTAATGAGAGACCTGGGGACACAAGGTGATAGATATCCTGCAGTGGACAAACATGTGCTGTAGTGTTTACAGAAACATACCATATACCCACCTAATCACAAAGGTTGTCAGATCTAGATAAGGGGAGGTCATTGTGGCTCTGCAGTCATCCTTCATCAGTGGTACAATTGACTACAATAGCCCCTGTGGGATGTACCTCAGCAGACACCTCCATCAACCATAAAGTTCCCAACAGTACCTCACCAGGAGTATCAAAGAGCTTGCACAGATGCCATGTGTTGCCTGTGTTGCTGGTATCAATAAACATGCTGCACCTTGTACAATCTGAATGGCAGTGAGCTATGCACATGAGAGACCTGAACCCCAGCACTGACTTACATAGGACAAGCTGTACTGCATGATCCATAACACAGAAGCCACCCCACCCATGAGTGAACCCCCAGTACAGGCTATCCATAGAGTCACTTATCAATCTTCCTCAATAGGAATCTTGATGAGTGGATGGGAGATGGTAGCTTTATCCTGGGTATCACTGTCATGTCACAGGTAGACAGAGGCACAGTATACTAACCATGACATATGTCATGGCAAACTCCACTTACAATGTGTGTTGAAGGACAAACACACTCTCCAACTAGCATTAGACATGGACTAGGGCACATCGCTAGTGTTTGCAAATGTACACCTATGTTGTGGAATACACTACCAATGTTGGACAAGCCTGGTTTAAGTAGTTCATATCTGAACAGAATGCAACATGGTCAGATGTACACAACTGGCCCCTAACCAGGCTGTTGTGCCCACTATCGAAATGTAAAGCAGTAATAGCTCTAAAGCCCAGGATACTGTCCACCACAGTCAAAGTACTACCAGTACACTATACAGTACTACAGTGTTAGGTCAGTGTGAAAGGATGTTGACAACTGTATGCAAAGTATCCCATGCAAACACTGCAGGCACAGTATAATCCTGTTGTGTTCACACACAAAGCAGTTGTACAGTAACTACACAACATGACACACAACACACAACCATAAATGGGTGATATTTGTTGAAGTTCACACTCATCCACAAATGTGGTGGTCTGCAGAGTCCAACATATGGAATGCTCACACTGGGCATGCTCACACACTTTGATAAATGAGACATATGTCAGACAACATGCCATGGGAAGGCTGAACTGGGCATGCTCACACACTTAGGCCAAATCTCAGTTTAGCAGTTGGACACACATATCTGGTATTTTTATGTGTTATTCCAGGAACCAACCACATTACAGCAGTCTGCCCAGTGCACACCGTTAAATGACTACAGAGACATACGTGATATAGTGGATCCCTCCCATATGCAAACATCTTCCACAGATGCACAAGTTGTTCATGCAAACAGGGAATGCTATGGCAATAAAGATGTGCAAACAGTCTATTAGCAACAAATAATGTGCATTTGACAATTAAACATATGGGTGTAGAGGTCAACACTAGGCTGTTTGCCCTAGGGAATGACAGCTTAGCCAGAGTGTGCTTGGTGTCTGCCTCCCCACAGGATGCACATTCCCCTTTCTAAACACCGATGATGTCAGCACCCTATAAGTACAGCAGGAGAAAAAAAACTTCCCAGTAATGCGAATAGCATGCTCTGCTAATGCGTCCGTCACAAATGTCATAACATAGTTAGATAGGGGTTTGAATCCTGCAAATGCTCAGTGTGTGTGAGTGGGGTTGGTGTGTGTGTAAGTTTGTGGGAGAGAAATGTCCCTTTTGGCAACTAGGAAAACACACTACAGGATGCACATTCCCCTTTCTAAACACCGATGATGTCAGCACTCTATAAGTATAGCAGGAGAAGAGAAACCTCCCAGTAATGCAAATAGCGCGCTCTGCTAATGCATCCGTCACAAATGTCATAACCTAGTTAGGTAGAGGTTTGAATCCTGCAAATGCTCAGTGTGTGTGAGTGGGGTTGGTGTGTGTGTTTAAGTCTGTGGAAGAAAAATGTCCCTTTTGGCAACTGGGAAACACACTACAGGTTGCACATTCCCCTTTCTAAACACCGATGATGTCAGCACTCTATAAGTAAAGCAGGAGAAGAAAAACTTCCAAGTAATGCGAATAGCGCACTCTGCTAATGTGTCCATTTCAAGTGTCATAACATCATTAGGTATGGGTTTGAATCCTGCAAGTGTGTGTGCCTCTCTGAGAGGGGTTAGTGTGTGTGAGAAAAATGTCCCTTTTGGCAACTAGGAGAACAGACTACAGGATGCACATTCCCCTTTCTAAACACTGATGATGTCAGCACTCTATAAGTATAGCAGGAGAAAGGAAACCTCCCCCCCCCCCCACCCCAGTAATGCGAATAGCGCACTCTGCTAATGCATCCGTCCCAAGTGTCATAACATAATTTGGTAGGGGTTTGAATCCTGCGAATGGCAAGTGTGTGTGTTTGTCTGAGGGGGGTTAGTGTGTGTGAGGGAAATGTCTGTTTTGGCAACTAGGAGAACAGACTACAGGATGCACATTTCCCATTCTAAACACTGATGATGTCAGCACCCTATAAGTACAGCAAGAGAAGAGAAACCTCCCAGTAATGCGAATAACACACTCTGCTAATGTGTCCATCTCAAGTGTCATAACATAGTCAAATAGGGGTTTGAATCCTGCAATTAGCAAGTGTGTGTTTTTGGCTGAGGGGGGTTAGTGTGTGTGAGGACAATGTCCCTTTTGGCAACTAGGTGAACAGACTACAGGATGCACATTTCCCTTTCTAAACACTGATGATGTCAGCACCCTATAAGTACAGCAAGAGAAGGAAAACCTGCCAGTAATGTGAATAGCGCGCTCTGCTAATGCGTCCGTCTCAAGTGTCATAATATAGTTAGGTAGGGGTTTGAAGCCGGCAAGTGTGTGTGTTTGTCTGAGGGGGGTTATTGTGCGTGAGGGAAATGTCCCTTTTGGCAACTAGGAGAACAGACTACAGGATGCACATTTCCCTTTCTAAACACTGATGATGTCAGCACCCTATAAGTACAGCAAGAGAAGAGAAACCTCCTAGTAATGCGAATAGCACACTCTGCTAATGTGTCCGTCTCGAGTGACAAAACATAGCCAGATAGGGGTTTGAATCCTGCAAGTGTGTGTTTTTGGCTGAGGGGGGGGTTATTGTGTGTGAGGGCAATGTCCCTTTTGGCAACTAGGTGAACAGACTACAGGATGCACATTCCCCTTTCTAAACACTGTTCAGCTGAAGGCCATGGCTCTGGCAGAAGTTGTCTGTTTCTATGATGCCCCTTTGGAAGATGCTTGTGTCGGCTGGAGAGTCGATTATGGTGGCCAGTTCATAGTCATCTGCATATTTGGTCAGCCACAGTCCGTCCGTGTTGGCCTGCACCTCCAATAAATATATACCAAACAAGAAAGGTCCCAGGACTGAGCTTTGTGGGACACAACTCGTAACTGGTTTGGAGTCTGGCATGGCTCCAGCAATGCTAACCATGTGGGTTCTGTCCTTGAGCCACTGTGCAATCCATTTAGTGACATAGGGGCTTATATTTAAGCTGGTGAGCTTCTCTAGAATGCCCAAGTGGGGTATTGTTGTGAAGGCTTTTGCAAGGTCCAGGTAGGCTGTGTGAACCACCTTCCCCTCGTCAATGGCCTTGGTGACTGTTTCAAAGAAATCAACCAGGTTAAACCTGGTAGTGCTGGTGTGCTCTCAGTAGCCCTGAACCAGGCATCTGTTACTGCACAGATATCGATGTTCTCCATGCCAAGGAGTGTTTTGGGTGCATGCATCTTGAGGTCTAGACTTCTGGCGTTGGGTAGCATTACTCTTAGTTTCTTATCCCTTGTGATACCTAAGAAGGTGGGTTTGTCATTTGAGCCTTGCCTAACATAGGCACTATGGGGGTAGCAAGAGCCTTTGCCAATATCTGAAAGCCCAGGGGTGACAGGTGCAGGCCGTCCCTAGCGAAGCAGGTAGTTCAACAGAAGATGAATATGTGAAGGTGTAGTGCCTGTGATTAGTTAGCAGTAGCATATATGACTGCACACATGGACACATGCCAGGTAAGTCATATGCACTGTGTCACAGGCAATGTACATGTGAACAGGACAAACAGTGACATCCTGTCAAATTGGACATGGACATACATATAGTAAGCTATGCAGATGGCACTAGGAGTCCACAGAAGCTCTATAACTATGCATTGCAGGTGTGATCAGTATTCCAGGGTAATTGCAAGCAAACATGCATGCAAACAAAGCTACAGTAAACAGGGCTGCATGTAGTCCATTGTACAACAAACAAGCTGTACCAGTTCCAGTAGGTAACACTGCAAATATGCAGGCACTATGCACATGTACATGGAAATACACGGGTCAGATGGCTAGGGTCCAGTCTCAGTGCACACAAGTGTACAGACCATGTACTGTTAGGATGTACAATAACTGGATGGAAACCCATGTGCTCATACCTGCAGTAATACACATGTCAAATAACAGACACTGAGCCTTCACTCAGTGGTTCCATACTTAGTAGGATGTATGCTACCTGGCCTGCCACCACAGTATCCCTGACATATATGGGGACTCTCCCTCCTGTGACAGTTAGTTATGTGTGTTGGGGCTGTCTAGCATGGTATGAGATGTGAGCATGCAGTGCTAGGGTGCTCCTGTGTGTCCTGTACCAGTCGTGTAGTACTGCACACAAATCAACATCCTCAAACATCTGCATTGCAGAGTCCAGTGTGCGCAACATGCCACTTGCAATTTACATGTCCATCATTGTGTATTACTACATTCATTACCTTATCCCCTGTGCTACCTATGTATGTAGCCTTCTGTTGACATCATTACCACCAGTATGCCAACATGTGCAGATGATACACTATGGTACTTACCATGGGTGTAGACAACAGGACATGACAATCACACACTTACTGCATCAGGCATGCTGTGATATACCCACAATTAATTCAGGACACAGTACTGTTAACAACATGATACTATTACTACACATCTATGTGGTCACCCTGTGCATCAGCAACATGTTAACCTGTACCTGCACAGTTGTTACAGATTGCAGGAGGTGGCACAGTTTCATCATATGCACAGGGTGTGAACTTGGTATGCCTGAGTCAGCCACCGATACCACCAACTGACATGTATGTGTATGTGTGTTGGTGAGGGACAGCAGTAGAAGGTGGGGCAATGTTGATGCAGTGTGTGTGTATGCGGTAGCCATAGGTGCTGTCAATTCGCATGTGTATGGATGCACACAGTTCCACCTCATGGCTGCCATATACTGGTGTTTGTGGACAGCCACAGACTGTACCTGCCAGGTCATACAGATCAGTGTCTCTGGCCATGGACATGGTACCTGTGCCTTGCAGGGGTGCTACGGACTGTATCCAGTACCAACCCAGACTGGGTACTGTCATCAGTAGCAGGTGTTCGTTGACTGGACACAGATCCCTGTCAGGCCTGGCCAGAGCCACGTGCACATGGTCTCCTGGGGCAATCTGATGACAGCACAGACCCAGCATTGCTGGGGCTGCTGCTGGCACTATGGGGGTGGCCGTGGCCCTGTTGTCATCCGCGACGACTGCCAGCTGCTGCTGTTGCTGGCATATGGCCACGTCGACACCTCAACCACCCACCATCGCCCTGGCCCATGGACATGTAGTTGTGGAACCGGTTTAATATGTCCCCAAAACGTCTGTCTATGACATCGGTGAAATCACGGATGGCAGCCGCAATGTCACTCATACTGTCAGTCATGGCTGTGCGACATGCTGTCAGCTCCCTCAGACCCTGTTTGGTGTACCGTCCCATACGTGACTGTGCCTGCATGACAGCCCGAAACATAGCTGAGGTTGTAAGACCTCTGTGGGCACGTCTGACAGGGGCAGTATGCCCACGGATGCTCCCACGAGAACCCCTTGACATGTGTCTGTGTGGTACCATCTCTGGGCCATGCCCATGGCTGCTGTGTGGGGAGGCATGTGCCACAGATACCACATTACCCTGGTCAATGCCCACTGTATGCTGTCCATCACCTAGAGACATTGGTGACAAAGGGTGTATTGGCAGGATAACTGTGCGCATTGATGGGGTCGACAGCTGTGTACTGTCAATCGGCTGACAATTGGCAGACCCTGGCATACTTTCCTGTGCCATTACACAGATGTCATCATTATCAGTACCCACGGCACCTGATTCAGGTTCCCTGCTACATGACACCAGAGCAGCAACAGAACCTGTGGGAGGGAAACAGGAAACACAGTTTACAATGTCTACACATTACCAGTGATGCACACATGCACACATGCACATGTGCACACATGCACACATGCACAGGTGCACACGTGCACATGCGGCACACGCACACATGCACAGGTGCACACATGCACATGCACAGGTGCACACATGCAAACATGCACGTGCACACATGCACACGCACAGGTGCACACATGCACAGGTGCACACATGCATGCACACGCACATACGTGCATGCACACGCACACATGCACACATGCACACAGTTTCACACAATTGTACAGTACTCAGTATGCATGATATCAACACACAGACACAGACACACCTACATGCATACAAAGAGCACTACTAAATGAGCCAAATAGTACTATTACTATCAACACTATTACAGGAATTGTTAATACACACTCACCAGCATGGATAGGCTGCATTGCTGTTATACCAGAGGGTCCTGCAGACGTGAAGAAACTAATGTCAGTGGGCACAACTGTGCCATTGTTACTGAGTATGATACAGGTCAGTAGTACAACAGTCGCCTTTCACAGGTCAGCTGCTAATATTGAGCATATCACACTTGCACATTAAATACTATGGTGACAGCTACAAACCAAGGACACACCTCACATGCATTAACTACCAGTGTACACAACAGTCAACTATACATATGGCATATTACCTGCACGCTCACTGTCTTGCTGCTGCGTGGCTCCAGCCTCCATCATAATGCATGTCTGCTGCTGTTGTTGTTGCTGGCGGACTGGAGTCACTACACTCATGAGTAGTCCCTCCAGTCTGGTGAGTGGGGGATGTGTAGCCACCCACCACCTGTGGCGACCTGTTGCCTGTGGATATCCGACGACGCTGATGGACATGTCTGATTAAATCACTGCAGTGATGTCGTACCTGCTCATATGTCCTATTATGCGTGCCTATGTCATTTACCCGACGGACAAGGTCTTGCCACAGTGCAGCCCTCTCCTGCTGATTCTGGCTGGTGTGGGAAAAGAGTATTGCATAATCCCGCACCAGGCTCTGGTGTATCTCCTCATCCTCAGCTGTGGAGTAGGTGGGATTCCGCGGGTGGGCCATGTACCTGAGAAAGAAAATAACCTGGTATCAGCAATATATGTCAGCAGAATTTGGCACACATACTACACATGCTACTCGACTGTTATGATACAACATATCTCACATATGTAGCATCTGTCTGTCTACTGGTGGATACACATGTAGATGGCCAGGTATCAGTGCTCAGCCAGCAACTGTGCAACAGTACCTGGCACACTCCATATGACATACTACCAAACCCCAGCAGTCAGAACACTGATTCAGGTCAAAAGCACCTCCTCACTCTGGGGGTTTGTATCTAGGTACTGTATGGCCTACATCATCAACTACTGTGAGCTGACCACACACTGATTGCCCAGGATATACATATCCCACCTCCACCACCAGCACAAACGACTATAGTGCATAACATTACAGATACAAACTTTACACTTTGCAACAGTGACATGGTATCCTTTCAGCCCACTGGGCCAGTGGCAGATACAACCCACAATGCTGACCCCTACACAATTGCTTTCTACAGACATCTCCAAGAATGCATGGATCATGCAATCCCATATATCACCAAGACACTCTCCACAAAGGGACAGCATCCTGTCTGGTGGACCCCAGCCATAGACAGATTGTATTACAGAAGATGGAAGCTACTGCAAGACAGAGCATAATTCCATAAAGGGAGGGCATGTCTGAGCAGCACTAGTAAGGATCTATTTTCCATCATACAAAATCCATGGGCAACTTTGAGAGGGAAATCAAGAGGGACACTACAGATAACCAGAAGGCCTTCTTCAGTTATGTTAGCAACCTGGTCAGGATCCATCCTCTATGCCCATAGTTAGTACACAACAACAAATATTTCACTGACACCACAGATATCGACAACATTGTGGCAGACAGGTTCAGTGCAGGTGTCACCCGCCCTCTCCCCAAAATAAGACATAGTTATCCCAGCTGACTGTAACCTCCCTGTCATCACAGATGTCCAGGTGAGAGCCACCCTCAGGACAGCAGAATACACAACATGGATGGGACCTGATGGTATCCCCAGTTGCATGCTACATAAACTCTGACAGGAGCTAAACACACATATAGAAGTGCTATGTAACACTAGCCTGACTACAGGATATGTACCTGTACACTGGCGCACAGCAGCAGTGGTTCCACTCCATGAAGGAGGCACCTCAACATACCAATACAATACAACACAATACATTACATTAAATTACAATACTATACAATATGCTATTGCCCCTGGGACTACAGCAGCGTACTGTTCTGCTACCCTGACCATTGTGACACATGTGGTGTGATGGTACCTGCTGCTGTCACACAGTTACACAGGGTGACTCATATGGCATATTACCTATCTGACTAACATTCAGCAGGGGTATGTGTGACATGTACTCATGGGGAGTCTTGCTTCTTAACACTGTGTGGTTTATTGCAGGGTATGTCTAATCTGTGGGTAGGAACTCTTACCTCCACATGTGCACTCTATTGCAGTGGCACGGACGACACACAGCAGACATTTAGGTTGTGGATGGTGTGAGGTGTTACTATGGTTGTTGGACATCTGTCATGGGTGTGACTTACATATGTAAATCCGGAGTGGTAACCTCTATGTGGGTAGCATATGTGTACTCTGTGGTGTTGTCAGTCACTGTGCATTGGTAATGTGTTTGAGTGCATTGTCACAGTGTTGTACATGTCACTGTGTCCTTCTCCATATCTGTAGCTGTCATGTGAGGTCCATACCATGGCATCCATTATGTGGTGTGGAGGGGTACACCGACCTACATGTCCATAGCTGACACACCATGTCCGCTGACACATACCATGTGCAGGTATTCCAGGGATAGTGTGCCACTGTGAATATCATTGGGGCCACTATTGTACACATGTATGACCCTGTTCACCCCTGACACATGCAGTGGTGGGCAGCCAATCACATATCTGGTGGTTACTGGTGTAGGTGATCTGGAATGTGGTATGGTACTCCGGTTTTGACACTGGTGTTCACTCCATGCCTTTGTCACCAGGCACCTGTTGCAATACATCTGTACACATGTGCCTCACTCAGAATTTATATACATCTCTCTCTCTCTCTCTCTCTCTCTATATATATATATATATATATATATATATATATATATATATATATGTATATAGATATATCTATATGTATATATATATATATATATATATATATATATATATATATATATGTCCGTATACATATACACATATATATATTGCTGTACATATATTGCTATAGATGTGGAGGGGGGGGCACAGAGGGTGTGTGAGTGACAGAGGGGGTGGGACAGGCTGTGTTCCAGGTCGTCATATACAGTCATACCTGTAGGTAGTCAGATCAGTCTGTCTATGTATATGTATTTACATATATCTATATCTGTATGTGTGCATTACATAGATATGTTTGTACAATATTCTATCTACATCTGTCTATGTATTCCTACATCTCTCTCTATGTATGTATGTATACATATATATATATATATATATATATATATATATATATATATATATATATATATATATATATATATATATATACACATACATATGTTGACATACATACGTATCCATATGTTAGACAGGTATATCAACATATTTGTCAACCATACTGTATACACACACTAACATACTGCTAAACATACATAACTGTGAAACCTACTTTGTACATGGCACTACAACCTACAATCAACCAACATTGATATGTGCACATAGATGCTCTCACATACAAATGTATGTGCAGCCTTCACTGATAGTTGCTGTATGTCCCCTGCCCTTTACACATCTTCATATACATATGGATACAGACCAATGACACATATGGAGGGTTCACAGTATGTAAACCTTTATAGTATTACTTTACATTACCTGTGTTTGTCACAGCTGCTTGTGTTGCTGTCTGGTTCTCTGTCCTGCTGCTCCACTTCCCAGTTGTCAGCTTTCAGGTAGCTGTTGCTGAACAATTTGTTTGTGTCTGCTTAATTACAGTTTTCTCTGTCTCTGTCTCTGTCTGTCTCTGTCTCTCTCTCTCTCTCTCTGTCTGTCTCTCACGTCCTTCTCAGGGTGCAATGAAAGTATTGCATGTGTGGACTGGGAGTACAGCATACTTTTGTAGGTATGTGCATATGCCCATGTGATGGCCTCTGCACCAATTGTTAGCCAGCATTTGCTAATTGCATGCAGCCAGTTGTGTACTGATTGCAGTTCTCACTGTGATTTCAGAACAGTGCTATAAAAAGGTATGTGAGATAGGCGTAGCCCTTTCAGATTTTAAGGGCAGGGACCATGCAGTTATGCTGTGGACAATGTTCTGTGAGTGTAAAGGTTGGTATCTCTCTCATATTTCCAGGTGTGTTGTAGATTAACATTCCTCCATTCATTTCTCCAGTTTCCTGTACTAACTGTGTATGTACACTGACACCTACAACTACTACTACTGTTAATGTGTGTGTGTGTGCTTTCCTTTCACTTTTGCTTGCACTTTGTTGCTAAGGCTTCAATAGTTGCCCTTTACAGTCACTACTTGTATGCCTGCTAGGTGTCTTGGCTGTAGTGTGCTGCTGTAGCTTTCCTATTTTCCATGTACATTCACACCTTGGAATGCTTGCTATATCTGCTAGGGTGTTACAGCATGCAGTGTGGTCTGGCCATGGTGTGGGCCTTGACATCTATTAGGGTATTTGAGTATGCTGCTGAGCAGGCCCCAGAGACTTTCAGGTTCATCTGTTATGTGCCTCATGGAATGGTACATATCAGTGGGGTACACCCATTAAAATGTCTGGTATGCTGCAGTTGTGACTGTGGGTTAGCATGAGCATATGTATTACTACACTTTTTCTGCCATGCAAGTGATGAATACTTTCAGGACTCCATAGTTACCATTGCATGTGTTACACCTTTCTGCCTACTGTTTGTACATTTCACATGGGGTCTGTGGGGCATCCCTGTAAGTCATTCACTGTTGGTATGTCTAGGCTCTTAACTATTCAAATATGGTGGTGTCAGACCCGTCATGTGTACAGATATTTGCAGGTTGTCCACATTTCTGCCTCATATTTTGGTCAATATCTCATGCACACCTTTTTCTGGCAAGTCACTCTGGGCTCAAGTCAGAATATGGTGACAAACATTCAAGTTTCAGACTGCATACCCTTCCAAACATCCCACAAAGTGCAGACCCTGTTACTCTCCGAACTGTCTGCATTTGTTGTAACATTATTTGTAATGTGTCCCTGGTTTTGGGCCTTTGCTCCACATATTTTATTACTTGGTCCAGATGTGTTCCTGTAAGAGGTTGTGGGGTATGGGCAGTGCTTATACTGCTGTGAGTATGTGTGTGGCTTGCAGGGTGCTATAGTGACATTATTACCTACTAGCTTCCAACTAGCATTGCTGTTTCTGTTCACACACTACTATTATGGAAATCCACTAGTTTTGATAGTAATTCTAAATGGCATGCTTTGTGTACTACACATCTATATTCCCTTTACATTCATTCCTACTATTACATGATATATTTATTTTAGCACAATGTTCTTGTTTAAGAGTCATGGCTTAGTGGTAAGTCATGCAGACTACTGTGTCGAAGGTCCTGGGTTCGGGAGTCACAGTGGGATTTTATTTTGCTTTTGAACTGAGTACAGGACCTGTCAATCAAAGTGACTAAGGCACTTTTAAGCAGTTGTAACCGGGTTAGCGCTGGTTTGCGTGGAGCTCACGCATGCGCACTGGCGGTTAGCTCCGTGCACACCCGCTTACAACCGCTTAAACATGCTTAATCTTGCGCACACCCACGCTATTTTCTTTGAAAGAAAAGAAAATGGGGAGACAGGAAAGTGGTGAAAAAGGGGTCAAAAAAGGGTAAGACAGTAGGGAAACAAGCTTGGGATGTGCAGGAGGGATGTAGGTAAGGCCCATAGCTGCCCATTTCTTCATCAGCAACAGCTGTGCATATGTATGTAATTTGGTGTGACATTTGAAACCTTCCACCCCTGAGAGAGGTGTCAGGACAACAATAATACTTGTTGTACAGCCAATTGTAATTGATAGGTTCCATGTCCAGTAGACATGTGTGCGGAATGGGCAGCTATGTATGGGGCGTAATTTTTTTGTGGGTACAGAGTGCCCTTTTTTTTTTTTTTTTTTTCAGGTGAGAGTGGTATGTCAGGTGAAGGAAGTCGGTACAGCTGGGGAGGTAGGTTGGGTAGGTAAACAGACAAGACAAACAAGACGCATACAGGGGCGGTGTATGACACGTGTGGGGGGGGTTATGCAATTGACGGGGACGGAGGTTTGGATATCCAGAGCCCATAAGCCCACAGATGGCAACAGTGGAATTGATATCCCCACCCATAGGCAGTTGCCACTGTTCCTTCACTGCTCAGGACGGGGCTGTGCTGGGGGCTGTGTAGGTGGGGCAACAGGCATGCCCGTTAGTTGTGCCACCCATGCCTCGAGCTGGTGTAGGAGCTCGAGAACAGAGTCCCGAATCTCCCTACGCACCACAGTCCGGACGCTACGGAGGGTGAGTGGTGGTTCTCCTCCGGCCACACTTGCAGAGGGGGGGTGAGCCCCATCCCCTGCAGCGCTTCCACCCGCAGGTGGCACAGGGCCACCGGAGGAGGGTCCGGACTCGGCACTAGTGCCAGGTGCACTCGCCAGCTGAGGTGGGAGAGGTGGGTCCGCTGGAACCCGCCTTCCCTGTCGTACTATGTTTTGCATTATGTCATGACAGTTTGGGTTAGTGACATATAATACCATTCACAATTAGTTGTAACAGCATGCATTAGTATTCCCATTAACCAAACACCCAGATATTCACACCATTGAACAGAAATACACAGTCCAACAACATGCAGGGTTAATTGATGGCAACAGGCCATCAGGTGTGGATGTATGAACAGGGCAGATGCATCAACAGACATGCAAATATATATGACCCAACAGGACAAATGTCCAGGGGTGTTAATTGTGATTGCACATACCATTTTCACGTGGAATGGGTTATATGTGGTTATAGGGTGGGGTGAAGAAAGTAATATTAACACCTTTGAATAACAATACATATGCTGTACATTTCTAATAGCTACAGTTATATACACACTACTGTTCTAACTACAGTTTCCTATATGATAACTATTTCAACTTGGTGATAGGACTGTTACTGCAACATCAATATACATTTTATGGTTCTTCATACACATTCATATCTAGCTTTGTTCAGCTACATCATCTTGCTACATTTGCTTTATATAGCTGTAGACAAGTGTGGATGTTTTGTATATCAGACAAACATCCTATCTGCATATTGCAGACTGAGAGCAACATATCCAGATTTTGGGATACACATTCCAGATGCAGCAACACTTTGAACAGATTTTGCTGTTTGGTTTTGAATCTCACATGCATTTCATTCTGTCTTGACTGCAGTATACTTTATTCAGGGGTTATTACTACTGTATTGCTGGATTCATGACACTTTCTCACACTCTCTCACTTGCTTTTATTTTACTATTCAGGATGGTACTTCTATGCTTTATTGACATGTTTTACCAGTAGTTATTACAATCCTTTCCAGCAGTCTCACTTCTGTCATGTTTCAGTATTTCCACAGGGATATATTTCACACATGTGATTTCATCATCTTCTGCAGCTATACTTTTCAGCCTGCTGCAGGTTGTGTACTATTTTCTTACAGGCAGGGCATTTTTATTTCAGAATATATGTCGGACAGTTTCATGTTTAGGTTAAATGTACAGGCTGAAACACACTTTTGTAATCAAGCAATACTTGCATACACTTTCACACTGTTACTTGCAGATTTTATTCCTTACTGACTACACTGCACTCTTTTGCTGACTGTCATACTTTTATATTTCTTTACAGTTACTGGTAGTGGATTACTGACCTGCCTGGTGGCGCAACCACACCAGCCTATTGCCATAGGCTCTGCGGTTCACAGAACGGACACCTGCAGCTGTAATATAAATGAAGTAATATTGGAATACACATCTCCATAATATCAGCTAGTTTAATTTCTTACATACATAATTAAATGTTACTTACTCAGTAGTGGGGCGTTCGGTGTTTGCTGGGCCTCCTGGATCCAAAGGTTCAGTTGGTCCTGCTTGCGTCTCTTCAGGTCCGCATGGTGGTGACGGACCTGCTCACCAGTCCTTGGAATCCCTGTGGCACTGGTGAGATCATGAGCCAACCGGTCCCACGCCTCAGCCCTGTATGCTCCCCAGAGGACCTGGCCCTGCATGAGTTGGGCCTCATGATTATGGACTAGGAGCCAGACCATGTACCTGGACTCCTCCACACCCCACCTCTGTGCTCGAAAGCGACTACCCTCTCCTACTCCTGTCATTCTGCCTGCAGGTCAGTTCTACAATCGTTTATGCTGTGTATTCCCGCCTATGGGGCTTATATAGTCTGTTTTTCCGCACATATCTGTGATTGGCCATTTTGGAATTGTATCAACTTCAGTAAACCTGCATTGTCATGCTCTAGTTTGTATTCATTCCTATATATTAGCTATTATTGCATTTACAGGTACTGCTGTCATGGCTTAGTGGTTCTGTACCTTGACTATGGTGTATAGTATCCTGGGTTTGAACCTCGCCACTGCTTTTTATTTTTCATGACTGTCTAGACATGCTGAGGGGTGTGTCTGTGTAAAGGCAGTTTTGATACGGCTTGCTCAACGCGTTGCCCGTCGGTTAGCTTGTTTGCGCTGCGCAGCTCCGCAAACGGGTATGCTACTTTAAGCCTCATTTGGCTATTGGCATATTACGCCAGCTCAGTTAGGGGCACATAGATTTAGCGTGTTAAACCACTGCTCAGCTACGGGCACTCATTTTGCACCAGTTAAACCACTGCTCATCTATGGGCACATGCACTCACTCTGTTAAACTGTAGCTCAGCTATGGGCACATCTGGCATTTTTTTCTTCTCTTGTTACCTCACATGTCTTCAATATAAATGGGCTATTTCATTACATTTTACATAACTTGTGGTTTTATGTGTACATATTTGTCAGGGACTTGTTTCCTGCTTATTTTGCAAAAAAAAATTGGTGTTGTGGGGGCTCGAACCATGAATGCCTGCTCTTCAGCCAACATCTCTACCGCTACGCTATTGCTTCCTGGCTTATTTTGCATATTTAGTTCTTATATGCTTTCCCACTGACTGCTAACTGCAAACAAGCGCACTCACGGTTAAACATCTTTACAATTTAAAAAAAATATATAACATGTTCATTTATATATATTTTATGTTCATAGTCTGTGGGGGCATGTGTTGTGTTGTGTTTATTCACATTTCCGTGGACTCTGTTGTGGGTGTTTACTTTGGGCACTTTTACACTTCTGGGGGCGTGTCCGCTTGCAGGGCTCGGCCTATGGACACGCCCCCTACTGTCTTACACGGACCGTGTTAGACTTAGGTGTGATTCAGCATGCTCTCATGAATATGCAAAGCATGCTGACATCACTCCGTTTAACTGCAGCCTCCGTGTAAGAGTTATAACTCTTACACGGAGGCTTCGTGAATCCTGGGGAATGTTTTTACATGCTTATTCCAGTATATTATTTGTATATGTCCTGAAGCTTTTCTCCCTTGGCCTTCACTATAAATGTATTGTAGCGGGTCAGACTTTCTGTTACTATAAATAACCAAATAAATAAATGCAGACATAATTTCCTATTAGATTAGATTAGACTAGATTAGATTATATGATGCATTTTTAGAGAGCTTTGCTTGTTCTGCTGGTAGTCAATTCAGACACCTTTCTAAAGGCATATGAAACCTTTCATCAGACCAACAATTATCAAAAACACATTTTCCATTAATTTCTGCTTTAAGCATTATAAAGACTTAAGTGCCTGTTCAAATGGCCAGAAATTATTTGCATTTAATATTCTATGGCAGCGTATGAATGCAAGCACTGAAAGTAGTTTATGCATAGCTAGTACAGCAGCAGAAATCACAGAAACATAGGGACAATATTAAGCAAATAATCACAGAGACCATATACACCTTTAAGTGGATAAACTAGAAAAGTTTTTGCCACCCTTTTCAAGGACTTAATAGTGCTCACCCCACAAAGAGCAGGGCTGTACATGATAAACTTAATGCAGATTTGTGACTACCTTCCAGCCATTAAGGCTAACCTTAGCAGTAGTCACAGTAGTACTTTGTTTGACCTGTGCTGATAATTTATTTCATAGGCTAGGGATAGAAATGAGATAGGCAGAATCCTTTACAAGTGCATTCTATGAACACCTTCAAGAATGCATGGACTGAGCCATCCCAAGTAAAACCAAGACCAACTCCTCAAAAAAGAGGAAGCCAGTCTGGTGGACCCTGGCCATAAATAAACTTTACAACAGAAGGAGGAAACTCCTGCAAGATAGAACAAAATCCCAAAATAAGAAGGCATATCTGATTAACATCAGTAAAAAACTGCACTCTCTCAATAAATTATCCAAGGCCAACTTCGAAAGAAAAATAGCCAATGACTCTAAGGATAACCACAAGGCCTTCTTTAACTATGTCAGAAGTCTAGGGGCAAACTCTCAGATATGCTCCGAGCTAGTGCATAATGGCCATAAATACACTGAACCAACCGACATTGCCAACATCCTGGCTGACAAGTTCAGTGCAAACTTCACCCCCTCCTAAAGGGGCTAGCACCCATCCCAGAAGAATATGGCCCTCCAGATATCTCAGACACACAAGTAAAGACAGCCCTTGCAAAGGCCAAAAACACAGCATCAATGGGACCAGATGCTATCCCAGGTTGTGTCTTACACAAGCTTCAAAATGAACTAAACCCCATCTCAAATCACTATTCAAACTCACCCTCTCTACAGGCTATGTACCCAAAGAATGGCGTACAGCAACAGTCGTACCACTCCACAAAAGTGGTGCCACAATTGCCGCTGCGAACTATCGCCCTATAAGCTTGACTAGCTTGGTCTGCAAAGCCATGGAACACATTATCATGGAGCTTATTAACAGGGACATTGGGAACCTCCAGACACTGGACCCCACCCAGTTCGGCTTTGTTAAAGGCAGATCTTCTCCTCCTGAACTTGGTCGACTTCTTCGAAACAGTCACAAAGGCCATAGATGAAGGGAAGGTGGTCCACAAAGCATATATGGACCTCACTAAGGCATTCAACACCATCCCACACTCAGGAATCATAGACAAACTCACCAGCTTAATTATCAACCCCTATGTCACGAGATGGGTTGCCAATTGGCTCTCAGACAGAACCCACATGGTAAGAGTGGCAGACACCATGTCTGACTCTAAACCAGTTACAAGTGGAGTCCCACAGGGCTCAGTCCTGGGACCCCTCCTGTTCAGTATATATTTCTCTGAAGTACAGGCAAAGGCGGAGGGACTGTGGCTAACCAAGTTCGCAGATGACTGTAAATTGGGTGCAATAATTGACTCTCCAGCTGACACAGACATCCTGCAAAAGGGTCTCAATGTTTCTATGCAGTAACGGCCTCAAGCTAAATGCCGAAAAATGCATAGTAATCCCATTTGGGAAAACAAAGTACCTACAAACTACCACATAGATGGGAATCCACTAAGTACAGAAGAAGTAATTAGGGACCTGGGTACCCAAGTAGATAGCATGCTCTCCTTTGATAACCACATAGCCAAAATGGTCAGGAAATCCTTCTATGTGGCACACCTGATCACAAAGGGTTTCTCATCCAGATCTAAGGAGGTGATTGTGCCCCTTTACTCCTCACTCATTAGGCCCATAATAGAGTACAATGCCCCATTTGGGATGTACCTCACTAAGAGGATTAAGGGCCTAAAACAATTACCCTATGAAGCATGACTAAAAAAGCTCCAGCTCTTCTCAGTCGCTTACCGTCTGCTCAGAGGTGACCTATGCCTGACCTATAGGGCCATGTCATACCCTGAAGTAATGGACATGCTTCACCTCAAAAAAACGAGATCCCTCAGAACCACTCATTCTAGTGACTTGAACCTATGTACAACAATAAACAGGACATGCTGGAGGGATAGATTCCTGTCCCAGCGACTCCCCTCACTCTGGAATAGAATCCCAACCCATATTCGCCAGAGCTCCTCTCTGACCCTCTTCAAGAGAAATCTTGATGAGTGGATGGGTAATCGTAAGTTCTACCCTGGGATCACTTCAGGAGCCCTGTTGACAGAGGCCCAGGTTACTAATCTAATGGGGAGGAAAGCCATCACTCTGTGGCTAGGCTTATAAATGCCCATGGGCAGATAGCCTAGTACTTACCTATGAACCTATGAACCTATGAACATACAAACCTTTGTCTCCAGTGAGTCTTGTTTACTTGTTGGTCTAGATTTATGTCCTTAGTGCAGGTGTTTGAAAAGCTGCTTGTTTTGGCTGATGATTGGGTCCTTTAAGGCTCAAAAATGAAATACAGGTCACTTCTGAGAAGCTGATAGGTTTGGGTACTGAGGATAAAGAAAGTCATGCTAATCTATTGAGGTAGTTGAAGGATTTAGGGACCTTAATTTCTTGGTTAGAAATCTTTGGGAGCCTTTATAGCAGAGAGATATGCCTGGATTTGTACATACCAAAGGTGCTTTGCATTCGATAATGAGTCTGATAATAGAGTATTTTTGAACATGTAATCTTCCAGTGTTTCTATGCACTAAACCCTCTCTGTCTTACTTTGACTATCTCTTTCCCTCAACTAAAACACTGAACTGTGTTAATCAAGCCACCATTGTCCAGAAAACAACATCCAAGACTGAGGTTTCCTAGTAAGGACTCTAATAAGGACCACGAGAGAGGCATATTAATAATGTATATTATTTACTGTCATGTCCAACATAGCTATCCTATTCCTCTGTAACAAATAGGACAGGATCTTCTGTAGAGAACACACACTCTCACTAGAATTAACAAGTTCCCGTACTTTTCTTTAGACTGGAAGATGTGGTCTTCTCTTGAGCTCCCATCCTTCTTGTTTATTCTAAGCTATATACCCACTACAGAACTCCTCCCCCCTTTACCTACCTTAGCATACTTTACCTTACTTGTTCTTTGCTGCAGTATAAATCCCTCTGTCAGTCTTCCCTATAATTTCCAATGCATTCACTGTCCATAACATGTAAACAGTGACCTTTCCCTTACTGAAATATAACAAAAATAGTTACCTGCAGTACTTAGTATCTCTTTAGGCAGGCTTTTCTACTAACTACACCTGCACCTGGTTAGTCTCCTTCTTTGAAACTCTTTTTGCTAACCCCCATATAATCACTATGACTCTATAACACTGCACCTTCTGCTATTATTTGTTACCTTGCTATTTTCCTAATAGCTTTTCAAGTGACATTATATTTTTACTCTTTCTACTACATAAGACTTCTTACCTTGCTCACCTCTAAGTCTACAGACATATTTTTTCTCTCCTTCCATACTTCTTTGCCATTTCAGCTAGTCTATACTGTTAGTCCTGTGTACGTCCTGTCCTGAGCACTTTTTCCAGCATCCTCCACTTCCTGTCTTCTACTCTCCTTCCTTTTAGTCATCATTTTGAACATGTGATCTTCCAATGTTTCTATGCAGTAAGTTTTTAAGTTTCTGCCATTTCTCTATTCCCTTTGTATATGTTTTTTTTAATTTTTCTGTCTATACTATGGCTGTATTATACATTGTCATGTTCCAACAGCTGAATAGCACTGTTGCATTTCAAGCGACATAGCGATGCTGCTTGTTAATTTAATTGATAAGTTTGTACTGAATATACAGGTATAACTGGTCTACATTCTTGCTAAATTTGATATCCATTTTATCTGAATATTCTGGTATGAGACTATACCTTTTATTTCTACAAAGAAGGAGTGATTGGCTCTACTGTTCTGTTTCAAATATAGTGATTATCTAACTGATTATGTGGCAGTTTAATTAATTCCAGTGGCCCTCTTTTTACCTGATGCCCAGCATAACTGAGTTCTTTATAGTTTTTTCTAACTAACTCTGAACAAGATATTATGCTCTGTTAGGAGTACTATGTAGGTCTTAGTATTATTTAAGGTAGACCTGCCACAGTTGCATATAACAGCTTATGTAAACTATTCTTACACTTGCAGCAGACAGTTATTGCTATGTTGTTTGTAGTTTTGTATAATCATTAGTGCATTCTTAACAATATGCAAATGTTAAATGAGTTGAAAAGTATTAACCATTTTGTGAGTTTCTGATTCCAAACGACATCTGAGTTTACCATCTGGCAGTGGTGCTTTAAGTCCTGAGGATGGTATTTCAGAGTTTTGAGCCATCTAATGCAGACTCTCAATGCCTTTTTATCTTTTGTTCCTCAACTAAATGTATATCAACTGTAACTTAGTTTTACTCTCATTTCACCCTTGTCTTTATCTAATTTGTATTTTTCCTTTGTTTATACTTATTTTTGGCCAAACCCTCTCTGTCTCACCTTAACTATTGCTTTCCCTCAACTATAACCCTGGATTGACATCAATCAAACCATCATTGTTCGGTAAACAACATTCATGACTGAGGTTTACCCTAAAAAGTACTCTAAGGACCATGAGAGGGAGAGACATATTAATAATGTATGTTATTTATTGTCATATCTAATATAACTATCCTCCTCTATAATAAATAGGGCAGGGTCTTCTGTAGAGAAGTACACTCCCACTAAAAGTTCCCTGGTAATTTGTCATACTGGAAGATGTGGCCTTCTCTTGAGCTCCCATTTTTCTTGTCTGTTCTACACAATGTACCCGCTGCAAAACTCCATCCACACTTTACCCACCTTATCATACGTTATCTTACTTGCTCTTTGCTGCAGTATAAATCTGTCTTCCCCTATAATTTCCAATGCATTTCTGTCTGTAACATGTGAATATTGATCTTTCTCTAACTGAAACAAAACAAAAATAATAAAAGCAGTACTTAGTATATCTTTAGGCAGGCTTTTCTACTAAGTACACCTGGACCTGGTTAACCTCCCGCATTAAAACTCTTTCTGCTAACCCCCATATAATTCATCCAAAGAAATGGTGAGAGTCCAGGTTCCACAAAAATAAAGACAAATAGTTCACTTTATTAGACTTTAACCACAGGAGCAACCAGAATAAGCACTTTCGTCTTAGCCACAAGACTTTCTCAGATACCCCCTCCATATTATTCAATCCTTTTATAATGAACTAATTAACCATCAATTAAAATTTAAAAAAAAATTAAAAAGACAGTACTTAATAACAATTTTCTTTCATCCTATAAAAAGTACAAAAATATATGAAAAATATAAATACAGTCCATTTTACTGATCATGTTAATACTTCTTATCCATAGTTAAAACAAAATGTATTAAAATGCTCAACCATTTACTAAAAATCTAAATTTCCAAATATTACAGACCAAATTAAAATAATGTGTCTTCATAGTTGTTAAATAACTAATATAAATATATTGCCTGAATGTTCAAACCCCCATATAATTATTATGACCCTGTAACATTGTACCTTCTGTTATTATTTGTTACCGTGTCCTTTCTCTTAACAGCTTTTCTAGTGACATAACATTTTACTCTTTCTGCCACATAAGACGTCTTTACCTTGCTCACCTCTAAGTCTACAGATAGTTTTTTTCTCCCTGTCTATACTGCTTTGCCATTTCAACTGGTGCAGCCAGCTCCACTACCATATCCTACCCCAAATCCCACCCCCCCACTATCCATAGTTTTATAACTACACAAAATCCTCCTCTTCCTGTGCATTGCTCCTCCTCTTCCTATCCAAGCAGCCTATCATTCTGCTACCCCTCATCTGTCACTAACACCTACTGCTCAAATCATACTATCCATATCTCCACCCTTGAGGCTCCACCTATCTAGTTATCTCTTCCACAGCACTCCTCAGCATCCATTTCATTGTTTACACTGACTATTGCCTCCCATTACACTCCTTCTCTTTAGCATTTTTCTTCTTTATATATGCTATATCTCTACAACTGTCCTGTTTCTTCTCCTTTCAGCCTTCTCTCCTCCACATTCTTAGGATTTCATATTCTACATACCTATTCAAATTCCTGCCTAATTGCTTTTAATCATTTTTTAATTAATTTTTAATTCTTTTTATTATTTTTATTTAATTCTATAATGTAATTATATATATATCTCCATATACCATCTATTCTCCATCAGTGTCTTCAAAACTCTTGTTTTAATACACAACAAATATGCTCCTCATGTTTCTATCCACAATCTACTCCTGCTATCATACCTTACAGTCTGTATGATACTTATCACACCTATTTCTCAATCCCTCATTCTTACTCACACTGCCTGTGTCACTTGCCAGCCATTCACTATCACAATTGCTTCTAGCTTATTTGGCTCACCCCCATCTCATTTTCAGATTTAAAATTCTTAACCCTTCTACCAACCCATATAAATTGAAATTTAAATGTAATACTAATATACCTAAACCCTCACTAGTATATGAATACTGTAAAAAGATCATATTATGTGGTGAAGTCCACCCAAATCCAATTCACAACTGCCTCCCTTTTCCACCCACTCCATCTTCTACTGTAACATCTGCTAAAAATTTGAAAATCATATCCATGAATATTCAAAGTATAGTAAAGAAAGTCTCTGAATTTCATTCCTGGATAACTCATTACTCCCCAGACATTATTATTCTTAAAGAAACTTTGCTCAAACCACATGTAATCCCCCCCCCCCGGCGATACGATTATCTGCTCTAACAGCTTAAATAAAAATGGTGGTAGTGTAGCAATCATGTTTTCTAATCATACCTCTTTCTCTCCTTCTTCTATTTTTCTACTTAAATTCCTCTCTGCTGGGATCCCTGTCTCTCACTGTAAATTAAATGAGCATAAAACACTGTGTAAATTTGACTTATATATTCCCCCAGGAAATAACATCCCTATTCTGGAAGACATCCAACATTGGATATCTAGTACCATTTCTCATGAAATAATAATTCTTGGTGATGTTAATATTAACTGGCAAACTTTCACATCAGACTACCCTTCCACTACTATCAATCTATATGGTTTCAAGCAACTTATAACGTCCCATACTCACTTTAACAAAGTTATTAATACTGTGACTACTCTGAACTGGATCCTAGTCTCAAATCCAAACCTTTAAAACTCTCCAAAAACTCTCCCAGACTCCCTCAATGATCCTCATCCCAACTATGTTCAGAGACTAGCAACTCACAATATCAGACCGCACCTTTATAAATACTGCTGTAGCCTCCGAGATGTCAATTCCAAGATCTTTAATGGCATCCTTAATAACGTTAATTGGTCTATCTTCTATTCCCTACCACTGGTAATGTTGTTCTAAAATGTAATACAATATTTCTTGACATTCTCAATAGCCTCACTCTTATAAGAAAAACAGAGAGTTAAATTCACCCACTCACCCTGGCTATCCCCTTCTAGTAGACAATTAATGTATAACAGAGACAAAGTTTGGAGAAACTGGCAAAAATACAAATCTCAAGTTCACCTACAGATCTACAAACAACTTCACACATTACAAATAAACAAGTTACTCCTGATAAGAAATATTGTTACTTCAACCCACAGGACAAACCAAAAACAAAGCCCTCCAAACATTTGGTCCACTGTCAAGAAAATATCGTAGCCTGTAACTCCTAGTACCCATAACCCTTGTCCAGACATCTCACCCTTACAAACTGCTTCTGAATTTAACTCACACTTTATGGATTCAATAACCACTCTAACCCAAACCTCCTACCCCTGACAAACTTCAAAGCTCTAACATTGCCATTTTCAACTTAAAATATGTCTTTGCTTCCTATTTAAAAAATGTGTTACACAATCTTAAGCCCTACTACCCTCTGTAAACAATTGCCCATATGAATATCTAAAGATTGCTGACCCCTCTATTGCCTACCCAATCTCTATCTTGATTAATCAATTCATTTGTGAGTCATATGTCCCATCTCTCTGGAAAAAAATTACACAATTTCTCTTTATAAAGGGGACACTCTACTGAAATAACAAACTTAAGAACAATTCCAGTCTTGTTCTTTCTTTCCAAGATCTTAGAAAAATGTATTCATAAACAACATTTACAATACTTACTCCAATAAAATCTATTAACCTCTACCCAACATGGCTTTTGCCCAGGTCATATCAAAACAACTGGCCTTGTTTCATTTTTTGACCATATCATTAAAGCCAGAGATAACAACAATTTAGTTCTTCCCTCTTTTTAGATCTCTCTAAAGCTTTCAATATTATCACATACCAAACTGCTATCAAAAAGTGTGTGTTAGGTTTTTCCGTACAACACAGTTACTTGGTTCTCTAGCTATCTAACTGGCTACAATCAATTAAATGGCTCTCCACTTACTTATCTTTTCTCCTAGTTAATGCAGGTATCCCATACTTGGCCCTCTCTTTTTTAACATATTTATAAATTATCTACATACATCCTCCCAGCAAACTACACTTATACAATATGCAGATCACTGTAATTTGCTTTATCTGATAGTCCTTCCCAGTTACAATCTATTAGTCAGCAGACTTTCAACTCTACTGAAAACTGGCTTATTAACAATCAGCTTCTTTTAAATCCAAATAAAACAAAACTGCATTTATTTTTCTCCAAATCCCAAATACACATATAATATACATTCAAAATATCCTTTCTCAACAATACCTAAATTGAAGTTATACTTCACACAAAGTTACCTGGTGTCATAATAGATGATCAACTGAAATTTGATCTTCATATTCAAAAGTGCATAAAAGCAACACACCAAAAACTGGGCAAGCTCCATAGATCAAAAAGATTCCTTACCAACTCCTCAATAGTTAGTCTAGTCAATACATACCTCCTTCCTTCACTACAATATGCTCCACCCATTTTTATCAACATTCACATCTCCCTAAGATCAAAACTTGAGCTTTACTATAACAAAGTAGCTAGATTTGCAGCCAGTCAGTCATACAACTCCCACGACTGCTCTGACTTCAGATATTTAAACTGGCTTGAGTTACCTCACTATGTCAAGTTTGACCAACTCCTCCTTGCTCATAAAATGGTATATAAATCTTCATTCTGCCTGACAACCAAGACCATTCTTAATCATTACCTCCTAATCATACTCTTCGCTCTTGTGAGAAACAGTTTGCCTTCGTTTTTTCGCACATGGTATGTGCGATCATCCTGTTGTGTGATCTGTATTACAGAAATATGGTGAACTTTGAAGGATCAAATGTCAAAAATGGTTTGCTGGAAAGCCATTTTCGACATTTGATCCATGTGTTTGAATGGCAAAAAAGCATTTGTTTATTTGCCATTCAAACACACGCTGAATTGGTATTGTCGCTTTTTGCAGCACTACTTTTGGCATTATGCACGTTGGACACATGATGACAAGTCAAAGGTAAACCATGAGAAACACCTCCTTGAAATCCATAAACTGCCTTTATTCCTACTCAGTAGCCAAGGTCTGGAACAGTATTCCTACAGATATTAGAGCAATGCTATGTAATGATGGATCTAATTTACAAGCTTGAAGTTTTAAAATTTCAAACTACAAATGGTCGAGACCATAAGATTGAAGTTTTGAAACTTTGAAATTGCAATAAAAAAAATAAAAACAAAGAACATTTCTTTACATTTTTGCAGGAGGGCAAGCACCCCCCCACACTGCACCCACCACTCCCCCTGCTAATTAATATACCAACTCTGAGATATCACTACAGTGAGGAAATGGTACATTTTGCATTCTGCACTGTACAGCAATCTCCATTCAAAATGTTCAATGTTTCAAAACTTCTATCATATGGTCTCAACCATTTGCAGTTTCAAGTTTGAAACTTTGAGCTTGTGAAAGGAATCCATAGTGACATATTCAAACAATCTCTAAAGAGATTTCTCCTTAACTCCGGCTTTGAACATGTCTTACACCAAGGTGACACTATCCGTTACTCCTTCCTTCTCTTCCTTTCTTCTCTCCTCTCTTCCTTTTTCCTTCATTCTCCTTTTTCTTTCCCTTGATCTTCTTTTTTCCCCTTTCCTTTCCTTTCCCTTCCTTTCCTTTCATTTCCTTTCCTCCCTTCTCTTATTAGCCAAGGCACCAGTTACTTCTCTAATAGCTCCATACTTTAACTCCATTTCCTAATCTCCCCCAGCTGCAAAATCGCTTTCCTTTCTCTTAATCTTTTGCCCATATTTAAAATGCTTGACATCTTTACCATTGGTTATCACTACTCATTGTACTTTACTAGGTGTTCGATATCCTATGATTCTTATTTAATATTCACTCTATGATTTTCTGATCTGAATTTATTTAGCCTGCATGTTGATTCTACTATTTATTACTGCACTTCATGTGATAATACTGTGTAGATTATTAATAAAACTATGTATGTTGGAACTTTTTTCCCCGGGCCTCCACTGAGAATGGGATTCATGTCCAGTCAGAAATTCCCGGTTATCAAATGTCAAATAAATAAGTAGTATGATTTCTTAGGATCTTAAAGATATTCCCTGGGAAATTAATTAACTTGAACAGACTTCCCAATTATGGCAGAAACTTGATCAAAAGAGAGAGAGAGAGAGAGAGAGAGAGAGAGAGGAGAGTCGTCCATATATGTACTGAGGTCTCTTATGTTCAGGTCTATCTGAAGTGGAGTATGATTTATAACATATTACAAGGGAAGAGCTTTTTTGCTGAATGCTACTATGTCATAGCTTTCTGCATTTAGCTTGAGACCATTTTTGTTACATCAGGTATTTGTATATTCCAGCCCTTGCTATGAGCTATTTAGTGTCAGTGGATGTGCAGCTAAAAAAGCCCCTTTTGCCTTCACCAGTAATCCCAATCAGACACACTTCTGGGATATTAGTCTGGATATCCATGAAATAAATATCAAACTGGAAAGGGAACAGCACTGAACCCTGTGGCACCTCACATACAATTTTACATTAATAGAAGGTACCAGCAACTTTCAGAACTTGGGATCAGTTGAATAACCAAATTTTTAATCCAGTATAAAATGAATGGGGATTTCATTAAGTTTTTATGGTTTTTTTTCTTTTTTAACATGTCAGCATTAGAGTAGTGGCAAAAGCCTTGGCCAGACAAAGATAAGTAGTGCACAGGAAGTGAACACTCTCCACAGGCTCTGTAACCTTCCAAAAAAGATTGCTAGGTTCAGAAGATCTGCCCTTAATAAAAACAAATTGATTGAGGCCTAGATCTGTTTACATTGCAGAAGTGTAGATAAATGAGATCTGCAATTATACATTCCATGGCTTTGCACGTAAGTTCAGTAAGGCTGATGAGGCTATAATTACCTGGATCTGTGACAGGGCCACTCTTGTTTAAGGTAGTAACAATAGCTGTTCTCCAGGAATCAGCCACAACATTGTGGACTGTATGAGGCTGAACAGTTAAAGTCGATACTCAGATAAATGCAGCAGCCTATTACAGTATCTGCTCTCTGGAAGTATTATTTTTAGCATTTTATAGATATTCTAATAATTGTTTTAAGGTAATTTTAGGGGAGACTAAATGTTATGGAGTAGTCAGGACACCAGTGTTGGTAGGATAGGCAAAGTTAAAAATAAAATTGTCTGTTAATATATTAGCTATATTCGTGGATAGGAGTAGGTGAAATTATAAGGAGCAAATTCATTGCATTGTTGAATATTATTCATTAATTTCCAGACATAGCTGAAGAACGTATTGTAGTTTCCTTTGGTAAATGCACCAAGCTAAGGCTCATAATCTGCTTTCTAATACTGCACTTAAGTTCTTTGCTGGCATGTTTCAGTATGATCTTGAGGCAGAAGATGGGGATTTATTGCAACATTTCATAATTTTTCATCTTATGTTATACTATTTATTAATACACAAGTTCTATAAGAGAGGTTTATTTCTGAACTTACCATTATATTAAGGGCATATGGCATAGGCAGTAGTTTAGGTGATGGTAAAACACAAACTCCCATGTAGCAGATCTCTCAGTTGAGTCCTTTTGTTGGGGATGGTTGGGAATACATTTCTTCTACAGTCTGAAGTTGATTAGCCCTGCTAGGTCTCTGAACATGTTCATATTTTGTGGTGGCATGGTACCTTTGGGCCATGGCAGGGAAGATGACTGATTTGTGGTCCAGTCTGGCAAGGGATACAAAGATGCAGGGCAGGGTACTGGCAGGTGCTAGGTTGATAAAACCAGATTAAGGACATTAGAGTCTCTTGTGGGTAATTCTATAATTTGCTCCAGTGCATTGATATCAACAAAATTTAAGAATCTCTGAGCAAATACATTTTAGAGGTGTAAGGATGTCCATCAATGCTTGCATAACTGAAGTCCCCAAGTAAGAAGAGACTCAGTTTGACACTTAACTTTTCCATGGTAATAAGGTAATGACCAAAACAATCATCTATTGTTTAAAGAACAAACAAAAATAAACAAATAAACAAACAAATAAACAAAGGCCATCTCTACTCTAAACTGTAGCAAACCCCTTGCCACAAATATTACAAGTAGCTTGTTAAATTACAACTTCATCCCAGGCTGACAAATACTAAATCCTCTTATAATGATACCGCCTACCTAGTCAATTGTTAAAGATAGTTATTTTGTCTTGGTATCTGGGTATCATTCTTGGTGGAGGCAAGATATTACTGAAGACCAACATCATTCCTGCCTCTAACACATGCATAGCAAATTTCTGTTTTCCCACCTTTAGCACACACACAAAGTTAACATTTCCATGATGCTAAGGCAATTTCAAAGATCTCTGAGGGACATTGGTAGGGACCTACAACTAGCAGCAAAGTAATAGCTGGATTTCTTAAAGATGACTTGGCTCTGCAAAAGATAAGAGTCAGAGAAGAAGGAAATTTCATGTAAGGTAATGGTGATTCTAACAAATACAGACACTCTGTTGCAATTATTCAAGGTCCTGAATGCATATATGTAGTAAACTCTTGTACATAGGGTGTGTCGTCATTGCAATCAAACCATGACTCAGCAGCAGGAGAAATACAAATATTTTCAAGTTGCGGGAGAACCTCAATTTTGTCATCTTTCTTTTTAGACTTCGAGTACTGTGTAGTACTGCTAGCTATAGCCAGCTCTTCTGGTGCCCAGAACCACAACTTTACCTTAATGACTATAAAATAAGGTAATTTCATACCTGATGACCAAGAAAATAAAAAAGAAGGTCCTCTTTATGTCTACAAATGTAACAAGAGGGTTGCAACAGCTATCAGCCCTGACCAAAAATGTAGCATCGGCCTTCATTTCTGATTGCTTTTAATGTACTAGAAGTCACATAGAATGCTGGTGTTGAAGATTATGCTCCCTAACATGCTGTGCCTGCAGTGGCTGCACTCTTTAGCTGACCCCAGCTCAGCTATGCTTATGATAATACCATTATGACTTTGTCCAAATTTGAGTTTGAGTTTGTTATATTGGGATGTTCAGTAAGGGAAGTCTGCCTGACAAGGGCACTATGGGAGCAGCAATAGCTTTAACCAGTATGTGGTAGCTCTTTTATGAGAGGTGTAAGCAACCCCTGAGAAAACAGAATGTCTAACACTTCATCCTAGGCTAACACATTTGTATACCCTTAAAATGATAAGAGCTACTTATCCAAGTGTTAAAGTCAATTATGTTGTCTTGGCATCCAGGTATCATGTTTATGAAAGCAAAATACTACTGGAGAAGTGTCTTTCCTGCATCTAACACATGCACAGCAAATTTCTGTTTTCTTGTGTATAGCACATGCATATAGTTAACTTCTACCCTCTAAATTCAATTATTTACAACATCCATTGCAATGCCAGATGGTATCAACCAAATACATTTAGACATCACAATTATAATTAAAAAAAGTTTTTGAGCAGTGTATTGTTGTAATCTTTATTCTGAAGTCATTCTGAAGTAACTTTAACTGAAGACAACAAATAGAAATCTCTGCTATGGAAATGCTTCCTATCCCTTGTGAGTTCAAGTATCTTAGGGTGTCAAGCATACTGGATATAGATTATCTGATAACTTAAGTAGCTTCACTGTAGAAAATTTTCATTGTCTTTTGTTAATTTAAGGCATTTATAAAATATTGTTTGTTACCCACCCTGAACTGCACAAAGCACAGCAAACAGAAGCTTCTCATTATGTCTAAAAGGTTCAGAAATCACATATTTTAGACTTCTGTACAAAGTATGGCTTAAAACATTTATGAACCTTAATAAAACTGTCAGATGGTCTTGGGAATAAGCAATCCCCAAAGCAAAATTGTGCTATAGATTTAACATTTTTAACATGTAACGCTCAGTGACTCAGTTTGCTTTTTCAGCTGGTACAGATGTGGAAGTTCAGTAATGGCTCATCTATCTCTGTTTCATGCATTTGGCAGATGAGAAAACAGTTCCAGCTTTTTACATTCTGCTAAACACTTGCAGGTGATACCCACAGCAGTATAGAGCATGTTTCCCAAAGCATTGGTTTTAACAGCAGTTAATAGATGCATGCACCCTTCCCCCTGCCTATATTTTGCAATGGCTAACAATTATGTGCTACAATCACGTCATACTGTGAGAGCTCTTTATAAGCCATGAAGAAGTAATGTGACATTAAATGACTTTACAGTAGGACATTAATATATTTCTATTGGTTTACCCAAGAAGATGAAATGGAATTGAGGTCATTAAACTCAAGTAAAGGCGTTTGATTATCTTCATAGTTATATATTTCACAGACTTAATTTTGTTATTATGTATTCATTTAAACATGCTGTTGTTTAGTAATTGTGCACACAATATCTTAGTACTCCATTTATCAAGGGAAGTAAAGTAAGTTGCAGTGACCTGATATTACTATAAACTATTAAACATTACGCCTATTACATTATACCTTCCATGTCTGAGAGCTATGCCTCTTTATACATTCGATAAGTTAGGTTAGGCTGATACAATAATAAGTTTCAGCCATAATGCAGGTTATATGTCTTTTTTAGCAACAAATGTGAATACAACAAGAACAAAAGACCATCTAATTATGGTACAGTTTATGAAGAATTAAGCATCTATACTTATATACACTTAGCAAAAAGGGTAACCATTTGAAAGATTGTGACCAGCATGGGGGACTCCTGTAAAAAGGAGGCTGAATGGCCAAAAAAAACAGACTTACATGTATTAAGTCTGAGACAGCCAATTCCTGCATTATTTCTCTTTTCTCAGAGGTAGGGTGACCTCAAAGTTGTAGGGGACTTTCCTACTACATCAGTCGAGGGGAGGGGTGCATGGTGGCTTTCCTCACAGCAAATAAAGTGTAAATAATTAGATTTATGTTCAGTCCTCACTCTTCTTCTTTGTCAGCATTTTCGGTCTTTTTTTTTTTTTTTTTTTTTGCATGTCTGTACTACTCAGCTTTTTGTGTACCAACATTTCAATAGGGAGCCACACAAAAGTACATGACATGTTTAGTGCATGTGTGAGTTAGTAATAAATAATTGCAAACACAGGGGTAATAGTTTAGGGGGAAAAATATATATATATCTACACAAAGTCTTAGCTGGCCCACTAATTCTATCCTTAAATTGTGGTGACTCATGCCAAACAACCTAGTATAACATTCATATGATGTATTACAGCAGAAATAACCTTATTATGAGTAAACTGTATAAGACAACATTTTTCCAGACTGTATGGGAGTGCTTTTTTCCCCATTAAGTAGTAATATATGATTTTTTTCCAGACAATGTGATGTCGCTCACAAACACAAATAACAAGCAAATACCACACTGCAGAAAGGTTATGTTATTGCTGTCTTCTACACCGAGTTCTCTTTCTAAATCTTTACATTTCTTATTATAATTGATAACCAACTTCTAATGGCACTGGCTTAACTTTCTTTGAATTTGACTTCAATGCACCAGTGTTTGGCACTTGTGATGAATGCAGATGGGCACCTTTGCAAGGAGCTCATCGGCCCATCTGCATTTCCCACTCCTTTCTATAGCACTCCACATTTTTGGCCTTTGAAATCTGATCCTGCACTCTGACAAATAATATTTCATACTTGTACTACTTCCACATTGTGAGGTATCTTTTTTTTTTTTTTAATCCACGTTGGTTGTCTGTAAAGAATACTTCCGATCCTGATGGGCTGCTGCTTTATTCTTATCAGTACTTGCAGCTCAATAGACACACAATCTGTGATATTATATTTATCTATCCGTGTGTGTGTGTATATATATTTATATATATATATATATATATATATATATATATATATATATATATATATATATATATATATATATATATATATATATATATATATATATATATATATATATATATATATTATATATATATCTATACACACACATACATACACTACACACACACACACACACACACACACACACACACACACACACACACACACACACACACGTATATATAAATATATATATATATATATATATATATATATATATATGTATGTGAACTTTTTATTGAAACTCAGCTTACTGAAAGCAACAAATCTCAAGATAACTCTATGATCACACTACAGTAAAAGAAGAAAAACACTGAAGGTGAACCACCAACTTCCACAATCCGGCATACTGCAATAAAGGAAACTGCAATATATAAATCTTTTAAGAAAACTCATAATGGTTATCAACAAATCATTTTTCTCTGTATATAAACATATGCTCTGTTTTTTTAAGTTTTCCAGGTTTACACAAGTTGGGATTCAATAAGCTAGGATTCAGCAAGTTGAGTTTTAATAAAAAGACACTCACCCATCTCACTCACACATCTGTCTGTCTATCTATCTATCTATCTATCTATCTATCTATCTATCTATCTATCTATCTATCTATCTAATCTACCTATCTATCGATCAAGCTACCTATCTATCTGTCTACCAGGGTACTAAGGTGACACTAATTACAATCAGACTAGACAAATTATTCTTGTTAGAATTAAATCTCTTTCATTTCGTTAAATTGCTTTTTATTGAATTGCAATTAATTGAAAAAAAAATGATTGAAAACATATTTGATTTGGTTCATAATAAAACTGTGTAAAGCACTAGAAAATCACTGTTGGTGTGGTTTTGGACCATAAGAACTACAAAACAAATTTGTATCGAACAGGATTAGTATCTTAATAATGGTCACTGTCATGGTTTACCTCCATCTCTGGAAGGCTGTACTTGTAACACCAGCAGAGATTCAGTGAGTGATGAGTCTTTTCTCTTTTCTCCATGGTTGTGAAATTGTGGAGTTAGTATATCTCTGGAAGGGATGCAGGGAGATGGGGGGGGGTTCCCCTTGCAGAAAAAAAAAAGCTTGTTTTGGCTTGCTGCTGTAAGCTTTAGTTACTATGAGCTGGTTGTTAACCCAAGTTGCTGGTGTTATTCTTTTTTGTTGGATATTTGGATTATATATTTTAACTTTTTCACAGAATCTCAGTTCTATCTAGTACAGTGAAACATATCCGAAAATGTCTGATAAAGCAATATTACTGTTTGCTATAATCCCGACTTTCTCTTCCTAACTTTGCAGACAGCCAAGTGACAAAAACTCATGCTCAAGGCACAGGCATGTTTCATAGTATCATACATTGCTCTCTACTTTGCTTCTGATGTAATTAGGGTCACTAAATGAACATAATGGAGACCACTCATAACCTTTTAAGTCTAAAAAAATAGCAACTCCATTTCCTCCAAAATAGTTTGATTGGCACTTCTAGATTCTGTAATAAAGATACTTCAGATGAATACCCTTGGTACGATTCAAATTCCCTGAGCTGTTAAGTTAGATATCACTCTATAGATGGGCATGTTTCATTACTAGTATGGAAAAGTAATGCCCAGAACGCATCATCTTGGAAGCAAAGTCTCTTGGATTCAGGTACTGCAACTCCTCAGACAAACAAATCTTTGCACATCACATATTTTCAAGTTTATCTTGCAGTATGTATTTAGAGTTTTATATGCGGTTTAACAAATAGTGTACTTGTGAAAGAACTAACCTGATATTAAAAAGAGTTAACCCTGGCCGTGCTTCAGTTTGTTTTTTTTTGTTAAAATATATAATGTTGAAGTATGAATAGCTGCCATTTACTCTCCACATCTTACATAAATAGAGAGAAATGCTTTGTCTGCATTTCATTTTTAATAATTTTATAAAACAGAGTAAATGTATGTGCCATCCATTTGGTGCACCATTGTAAAATAGCAGTGTTCTAAGACAAATTGACTACCAAGTTTTGACCTCCCGTGGAAAGGATGAATTCCTCCCTCCCCCACCAAAGTCACTTATTTCATCCTTTATGTGCAAAGAGATTCATTTGTCATCCGTATATCTTCCATATGCTGTTGACTTCCGTTATTATTCTCCAAATTATATTTGCATTGATTAGCTATAAATTCCATTTATTGTTCCCCCTTCCCCTTTCCAGTTGGTCATGGTGTAACTTTTGATATATTCCTCCTACATTACTATTATTATTATTATTATTATTGCTATTTTATTTCCTGATTATCTTTTCAGTACTACTCTTCTGAGTAACTAGGTCTAACAGAATATGTAGTTCCCACCTCTTCTTGAGCTTTCTGTCCCAGATATTGCCCCATTCAAACAGTTCTTCCCATATCCCATGTGTGCATTTACGTCCCACATCATTTGATTGTTCTCGCCTCTCCCCTTCACATCTGTATCTGTCAGAACTCTGTTTCGTCC
Organism: Protopterus annectens; assembly: GCF_019279795.1. NCBI lineage: Eukaryota > Metazoa > Chordata > Ceratodontiformes > Protopteridae > Protopterus > Protopterus annectens. The sequence continues at coordinate 283,494,058 of NC_056730.1, read as the reverse complement.
TTCTTCAGTTTGTGCAGTGCATAAACTTTCATTGCAGCATTTTAAGCATTACGCCCAAGTTTCTGAGCAGTATACTGGGTTCACTGATATTCGCCATATCTCTTTTCAGTGGTTATTTCACCCTAACCATCATTCTCTTGTCTCTTTCTTTCCAGCACTTTCATAGATTTTTCTCAGTTTCTCCTTTTCTTCCTTACTCAGATCCTTGTCAGTTATCCTTTTCCTATCCTTCCTACCCATTTCATTCATTGGCAGCATTTTCCATGACACTTCTATTTTCCTTAGTTTTATTGTGCCCTTTCTCCTTAAGCTTCCTCTCTATCGATAGAGTTAAAATGTCTCTTGGAACTCTTTTCCATGTTTCCTTTTAAAAGGGTTCCTTTATGAATATTATTCCATTTCTTTCTCTTCCCTCTTTACTAACCATTTGACAATACCAGCTTGGTCATTACCCCATCCTTTTTATTGTAGTCGTCTTCTCTTTTCTCCCAAATTTTGCCACTCCTGTCTTGGGATTATGGCATGCTCTCCATCTTTATTTAAACCGTGATTTTTTCCTGTGTGCTTTTCATATTCCTTTTGTTAGCTTTAGCACTTCTCCCTTCTTTTTTTTTTCATGCTTACTTGCCCTTTGCCCACTTCTCTCTTTCTCCCTGAGCCATTGGTGCATGTTCTAGGTGTGGATATATGACTTGAGTTCCAGAGCTGCCCACATCTTATTTGTTTTCATTCTTAGTCTTTTACTGACTGCCACTGAGATTTTGGTTCCAAGATGTATTTGTTTATTTTCTCTTGAACTGCATTTATTTTTTCTGCCTCCCAGTTACTGGTAGGTCTCTTGTTACATATCTCACTTTTAACTAATTTGTCACTCTGATAATACTGACATCTACTACTGCAGAACAAAAACTGTATCTCACATCACCCATTTCACATGCTTTCCTCTAGGGGGGCCTCCTCACCTCCATAGTTATTACTTCCATTGCTATTGTGAATAGCACAGGCAATGACAGGCACCCTTGCTTGGTACCTGTTTTTATCCCTACCAGGTCTATGGATTGCCCTTTCACCTATGTGTTTGCTGCTGCTGCTAGTGGTTTATGATACACATTTTTACCCATATTCTGAACTTTATTTATATTTACTCATGTTTTAGTTGAGCAGGATAGGTCCTTTAGGCTTAAGACCTACTTTCAGGGGAGACCCAAGCTGGTATTCATACCCATGTAAGATTTTTTTTTCAGTGTTGAATAATGGAGAGTGTGAGAAAACAAAGTATTTGTGAACATTTGAGTTTGATGGGGTTGTTGAATTGATCAGTGATGAAATTCCTATAATGTTATGTGCTTCCTTGAATTTCATAGTCAATCAACAGTATTTTATATATATATATATATATATATATATATATATATATATATATATATATATATATATATATATATATATATATTCTCATTTAGGAGTATTATACTTTTATTGGTGCACACATTTGTTCCATGCTTAAATTGTGGTTTTATTCATTGCTGTTATAATTTATCAAATTATATTCCTGTTGAACTTCAGCTGATTTTAACATAATTCAGGAGTTTTCCCTTTGTTTCTGGTTGTGTGACCCTGAAGTTTGTTTATTTAATTTCCTGAGATGTCAAGGCAGACCCTGGTTTGGTTACTGGTGCTGTTTATTTTGTTTATATATATATATATATATATATATATATATATATATATATATATATATATATATATAAATGGTTTACTATCAAAATTTTGAAACGTACTCCGTCGACTGTACTATCAGTCGAACACGGAAGTTCCAAACGGTAATATCGCATATCAAAAAACAATCTAGGAACGGGTTTTAACATGGGTCGAGGTAGGTGTTCAGTGTTATTCTGAACTACAAACATTTCCCCTACCTCCACCCATGTTAAAATCCGTTCCTAGATTGTTTTTTTGACATCGATATTACCGATTTCAACTTCCATGTTCGGCGATAGCACGGTCCCACAGAGTTTGTTTCAAATTTTGATAGTAAACCTATATATATATATATCTATATATATATATATATATATATATATATATATAGATATAGATATGTGTGTGTGTGTAAATATATATATATATATATATATATATATATATATATATATATATATATATATAAAATATATAAAGAGAGAAATAAAGAATATATATGGTTTATATTATGTTGTCAAAATACATGTTCATTGAACACATCTTGATTGACACATAAACAACAAAAACATGAAACTCCGAATGGCCACTTCAGCTAATTTTTCCCAGGGGAAAAAATTGCTTGGCCAAACAAAAACAAAACAAACTTTTAAACCATACAAAGTGGGGGGCTGTGCTCCTCCACACCCCAACTAAATATACCAACTCCGAGATCTCACTGCAGTGGGGAAAAGGGCAAATCCCTGATGATAGCCAAGTGATTTTTCCCCTGGGAAATGTTTTATGTGTCTGTAGGGGGGAAGTAAAGAAATTTGAGAAGACAGTAGGTGAAATAGATATAGTAGTTAAATAAATTATTTTATAACAAAGATATGGACTGAAAGGTGAGACAGAATTTAGGAAAAAAGACAAGTCTAATGTTAGAGGTATAGGGAAGTGAAGGTGTGACTATATAGTATAAAAAATGTAGGCTCTGGTATTGTCTGTAAAGAGTATGTGGGGAAGAAGGAAGGGGAATCAGAGTTGGAATACACAAAGAATAGGTAAGAATGTAAATAATATGAGACTGAAGTAAATGAAGATTTGGAGGATGTGATCAAACAGGGAAGAATAAAAAGTGTCTTAGAGGAAAATGTATTAGGGTATGAGTTTTATTAAAAATGGTGAAAAATAAATAGTAGGCTTTTAGAAGAAATAAATACATGATTAATGATTAAAACATGGTTTGAGTGATACAGATAGATTTGTTTTTGAAATATACATATCTTGCAGAATTGGACACCCTCAATAGTATGCAATGTAGATTATAATGTCATAATGAAAATACTCCACAAAAGGTTGGCTGCGTTATTGGAGAAAGTGTTGCATGGGGATATTTTTGAATGCAATATATACATGTGAAGAACATGTTAATTATAACAAAGGGAACAGTTTGCTGTATAAGGAAAGGAGAGAATGGAAGGAAGATCATAACAGGTGATATATATTAAAAGCATTTGATATGGTAGATCAACAAATATGAAATCTTTTTGAGGCATATGAAGTGATATGGAAAGTGGTTTAGAGTGCTTACATGAATACATGGGTTAAGGTACTAGTAAATAGATGGATCAATGAAAAAGGAAGTGAATAAAAGTGTTACTCATGGATTTTCAGTGAGCAGAGAGCACATAATTTAGTTGTAGATGGAGTCATGGTATGGTTTATGCAAACAGAGAAATTATGGAAACTAGGATTAACAGCTATAGAATTAAAATATTGTAGAATATTTAAGAATTGGGAAATTAGGTTTTGGAAATGAAAAGTCAAGCTGTATGGACATATAATGATAAGAGGGATACAAAAAAATTCATGCAAAGAAATCAGTAACCTACTTGAAGACATGCCCCTCCCCCCCAGGTACAGATTACATTTCTCCTAGTTTATCTACAACTTTGGGAAATCCTTGAACCACATTCTTAATCACATTTTAATCTTTATTTGAAACAAAATATGCCGCAATTTTGAAAAACAGCACACATCCCCACCCACCCATAATCCCATCCTACTCACTCCTGTTCAGGTGCTTAAAACTCTCAAGCTGCATTCATCAATACTATCTCGTTACCCTAAAGTAGCATGGTTTCTGGACTGGTTGTAGTGCAATGATGTATTTCAGTGTTCCAACTGATGGAACTCTCCACAACATGGACAAAGATAAGTTGACAGGAACAATATTAACTAAACTCATAAAAGTTCTTTGCCCTACTTAACTAACAACTCCTTCCCTTAAGTCTCTTTATTTGCAGAACATGGGCATGATTAATGCAACCAGCACATGGTTCCAAGACATTTTGTACAGATTCTTCAAAGTTAAATTAGGCCCTTCCTTGTCTCAGCTCACACTTTTTTCAGTGGGAGTACCATAAGGATTTATCCTAGTTTTTCTTCTGTATTCGGATTAATAAGCTACCTCATGACCTTCCTATTTTACAATTTATCCTTTATGCTGATGACGTGGTGATCTTTTGGTCCAACTATAACCATTCAATTGAAACACAGCTGCAAAAAGACTTTAACCCTTTCACCTTCTCACTCATTAACCACAAACTATTTCTTATCCCTAAAAAAAAAACTATTTAGCACAAATCAAAACTAAAAATTACCAAAGTTAATGAAAATTAGTACCCTTGTGGCATGCCATTAGGAAAAAAAACATAAAACGTCTTCAAATATATTAGTTTGCAGTTAAACCAGTCTCCAACATTCCATGCCCAGACTGAGAAATCAATAGAAGGGCAAACATTAACTCATTTCCTTCTGGTTGAGGGTCGAGGAAAAATCTTACCCTACCTATCCAAACCAGCCAGGCCAGCTGAAGACAAAAAGAGTACTTTTGACTCAACTCAAATATGGACAACTCATAATAGCCACAACTTCTAAGAAAATCTCCTCCACACTACGGACTATTGAAAACAAAATCTGTCACTTCATCACTAACTCACCCTCTCTTGAGTACCACTGCTTCACCCTTAAAAGTCAAATGGTTTCCAGTGCAGCATATAATTGATAGGCTACTAGGCTCTATCATCTACAAATTTCTCTGATATAACTTATTGTCATCACTAGCTGCCAACTTTATGCTAACATCACACACACACACACACACACACACACACACACACACACACACACACACACACACACACACACACACACACACACAACAGTCTCAGATTCTTTTCCCAAACAACTCCCACTACATCCAAACAAACAAACCAGGCTACACTGCATTGACTAACTTTCTCCATCACTGCTCCTAAAATATGGGAATGTTTTCTCAACCACCTAACATTATTACAATCCCCTTTCTCCACTGTCAGAGATAAACCTAAAAAGTTGTGTTCTTTACATACTTTCTTTCTTTCTACAACTAATACCTCTTAACTTCACCTCTCCCTACCTTCCCTTCCTCTAACTCTCATTACCCCAAACCATTTCCACCATGATGTTAACCTGACATGTAATGTAAAATTGTAAAGTGCACTTCTCTCATACTTTATGCTGTATCTATTAATTGGTACTGTGCATTTTTGTTATATATTGTTACTTTCTGTTCTGTTTTTGATATGTGCTACTTACTATCTCAATGTTTACTTTCTTTCTTCTTTGTGAATTATTCCACCCAGGCAGTACTTACAAAATGATCAGTGTATTGCCCTGGTAAACAAATGTAAAATAAAAAATAAATAAATAAATATATTAGGTTCATAGGTAGGTACTAGGCTATCTGCCTGAGGGCATTTATAAGCCTAGCCAGAGTGTGTCGGCTTTCACCGCCCCATTGATCAATTAACCAATCCTCTGTCAAGCAGAGCCAATGAAGTGATCCCAGGGGTTTATTTTCTGTTACCCATCCACTCGTCAAGGTTTCTCTTGAAGAGTGTTAGTGAGGGGTTCTGGGCTCTGATGTAATTTGGAATTTTGTTCCAAAGCATGGGGAGTCTCTCTGTGACAGGGAATCTATCCTCCAGCATGTGCTCCTATTTATTGTTGTGGTGAGGTTTAAGCTCACTTGAGCGCTGTGGCCTCGCAGTGACTTTGGATTTCTTTAGGTGGAGCATGTCCATCAATTCTAAGTTGGACATGGCTTTGTAGATCAGGCAGAGATCACCTTCTGAGTAAGCGATATGCCACTTGAGTACAGCCTCGAGTTTTTTCAGTCGGCTACATAGGGACATATGTTCAAGACCAGTAACTCTCCTTGGTGAGGTACTTTTTGTATCTCTTTACAGCTGTTGAAGTGTCTTGTGAGGTACATCCCAAATGGGGTATTGTACTCACTATGATGGGTCCGGATGAATTGATGAGTACAGGGCACTATAACCTCTTTATTTCTAGATGCTAACCCTTTTAGTATCTCAGGGATGGGCCACATAGAAGGATTTCTACAACTACTTTGGCAATATGATTGTCAAAGGAGAGATTACTATCTACCTGGGTCCCCAGATCTCTTTATTACTCTTCTATGTTATTAAGGGGCTGCCACCTATGTGGTAATTCGTGGGTGTTTTGTTTTTCCCAAACGGGATGACTATGTATTTTTGGCATGTTTAGCTTTGAGGCCATGACTTTGGACACCTCAGGTGTCCATCTCCCAGTAAGGCGCCTTCTGGAGGATGTCCATGTCAGCCGGAGAGTCAATTATGGCTCCCAGTTTGCAGTCATTGGCAGACTTGGTTAACCATAGTCCTCCTCCTGTGTTTGCCTGTACTTCCGGCGTAGAAGTATATTTCTCAGAACAGAATGGGTCCCAGGACCAAGCCTCGCGGGACACTTTCACTTGTGACTAGTTTAGAGTCGGACCACGAAGCCCCGCTATTCTTACCGGGTGATGAGTTCTGTCTGTAAGCCAGTTGGCAAACCCATCTGATGATCGTAGGGGTTTATAGTTCAGGCTGGTAGAGTTTTTCTGTAGTAATACCAGAGTGGGGAATGGTGTTGAAAGCCTTCGGCGCAGGTCAAGGTAGGCTGTGTGTACCATCTTTCCCTCATCTTTGGCCTTGGTGACTGTCTCAAAGAAGTCAACCAGGTTTAGTAGGGCATGATCTGCCCGACAACAAAGCCAAACTGGGTCCGGGCCAAGTGTTTGGAGGTTCCCAATGTCTTTGTTAATGAGTTCCATGATGATGCTCTCCATAGCCCCTTGCAGACCAGGCTAGTCAGGCTTACGGGGTGATAGTTACCAGGGTCAGTTGTGGCCTTTTGTGGAGAGGAATAACCGTTGCTGTGTTGCCATTCTATGGGCTTGTAGCCTGTGGAGAGGCTGAGGTTGAACAGCTGGTTTAGGTGGGGGTTAGTTCGCTCTGTAGTTCATGCAAGATTTATGACCCCTCGACACACCATCTGGTCCCATTAATGCTGTGTTTTTGGATTTTGAAAGGGCTGTTTTCACCTCGTGCATTCATACAGTGATTTTTGGGAAACTACACTTTTCCTCGGCATTGTTGTGAGGCCCTTTTGGAGGTGAGAGGGGTAAAGTTTGCACTGAATCTATCTGCCAGGATGTTGGCAAATTATCAGTAGTGGTTCAGTATATTTTGTGCTATTTTGCACTAGTTCAGTGCATAACTACCGGAAAGTTGCCACTTCATAGGATTCTTTTAACATAAGGCCAAGAGTTAGGCTTTGTGGTTATCTGAATCCTTCATTATTTTTCTTCAATTGCCTTTGGATGATTTCGCATGAGGGACCTCAGTTTCTCTTACTGATACTGATTCAGGGATGTCTTCCTCTTGGGATTTGCTTTTTCTGAACTAGTTTCCTCCTCCTATTGTATAGCCTATTTACGCAGGGAGTTCACTAAACTGGTTTCCTTCTCTGGTAGAGGAGTGAGTCTTGATTTTGCTAGAGATGGCACAATCCATGCATCCTTGTAGGTGCTCATAGAGTGCATTTGTAGGTAGTTTTGCATGCTTGGCAGCATTATCCCTTTAGCCGTGAAGGCTGCTGAAACTTACCCACCTTGTCTTGGCAAGGTGAAGTTTGCTTTAGAAAGGTTGCCTTACTGTGGTTTCACTAGCTGGCAGTGGTGAGAGCGTGGACATCCAGAGTGATTAGTTTATGGTCTGATCAGAACCAGTGCGACCGGCTGACCTCAGGTAAACACCTGTCACCCATGTTGGTGATGACCAGGTCCAAAATGTTTTCACCTCTGGTAGGAAGTCACTGCGCTGATCCAGGCATTTGGAGTTGATGAATTCCAGGAAGTACTGGGCTCCGGGAAATTGTTACTCTAGTAGTTTTCCCAATGAATGGTAGTGGCAAATTGAAATCACCCAATATCATGTTTCAGTATTTCCACAGGATATATTTCCACACATGTGATTTCATCATCTTCTGCAGCTATACTTTTCAGCCTGCTGCAGGTTGTGTACCTATTTTCTTACAGGCAGGGCATTTTATTTCAGAATATATGTCGGACAGTTTCATGTTTAGGTTAAATGTACAGGCTGAAACACTTTGCTTTTGTAATCAAGCAATACTTGCATACACTTTCACACTGTTACTTGCAGATTTTATTCCTTACTGACTACACTGCACTCTTTTGCTGACTGTCATACTTTTATATTTCTTTACAGTTACTGGTAGTGGATTACTGACCTGCCTGGTGGCGCAACCACACCAGCCTATTGCCATAGGCTCTGCGGTTCACAGAACGGACACCTGCAGCTGTAATATAAATGAAGTAATATTGGAATACACATCTCCATAATATCAGCTAGTTTAATTTCTTACATACATAATTAAATGTTACTTACTCAGTAGTGGGGCTCGTGTTTGCTGGGCCTCCTGGATCCAAAGGTTCAGTTGGTCCTGCTTATGTCTCTTCAGGTCCGCATGGTGGTGACGGACCTGCTCACCAGTCCTTGGAATCCCTGTGGCACTGGTGAGATCATGAGCCAACCGGTCCCACGCCTCAGCCCTGTATGCTCCCAGAGGACCTGGCCCTGCATGAGTTGGGCCTCATGATTATGGACTAGGAGCCAGACCATGTACCTGGACTCCTCCACACCCCACCTCTGTGCCTCGAAGCGTACTACCCTCTCCTACTCCTGCCATTCTGCCTGCAGGTCAGTTCTACAATCGTTTATGCTGTGTATTCCGCCTATGGGGCTTATATAGTCTGTTTTCCCGCATATCTGTGATTGGCCATTTTGGAATTGTATCAACTGGTAAACCTGCATTGTCATGCTCTAGTTTGTATTCATTCCTATATATTAGCTATTATTGCATTTACAGGTACTGCTGTCATGGCTTAGTGGTTCTGTACCTTGACTATGGTGTATAGTATCCTGGGTTTGAACCTCGCCACTGCTTTTTATTTTTCATGACTGTCTAGACATGCTGAGGGGTGTGTCTGTGTAAAGGCAGTTTTGATACGGCTTGCTCAACGTTGCCCGTCGGTTAGCTTGTTTGCGCAATGGTCGCAGCTCGCAAGCGGGTATGCTACTTTAAGCCTCATTTGGCTATTGGCACGCATATTACGCTCAGCTCAGTTAGGGGCACATAGATTTAGCGTGTTAAACCACTGCTCAGCTACGGGCACTCATTTTGCACCAGTTAAACCACTGCTCATCTATGGGCACATGCACTCACTCTGTTAAACTGTAGCTCAGCTATGGGCACATCTGGCATTTTTTCTTCTTTTGTTACCTCACATGTCTTCAATATAAATGGGCTATTTCATTACATTTTACATAACTTGTGGTTTTATGTGTACATATTTGTCAGGGACTTGTTTCCTGCTTATTTTGCAAAAAAAAATTGGTGTTGTGGGGGCTCGAACCATGAATGCCTGCTCTTCAGCCAACATCTCTACCGCTACGCTATTGCTTCTTGGCTTATTTTGCATATTTAGTTCTTATATGCTTTCCCACTGACTGCTAACTGTAGCTGCGCTACGGGCACGCCAGCATAAACAAGCGCACTCACGGTTAAACATCATTACAATTTAAAAAAATATAACATGTTCATTTATATATATTTTATGTTCATAGTCTGTGGGGGCATGTGTTGTGTTGTGTTTATTCACATTTCCGTGGACTCTGTTGTGGGTGTTTACTTTGGGCACTTTTACACTTCTGGGGGCGTGTCCGCTTGCAGGGCTTGGCCTATGGACACGCCCCCTACTGTCTTACACGGACCGTGTTAGACTTAGGTGTGATTCAGCATGCTCTCATGAATATGCAAAGCATGCTGACATCACTCCGTTTAACTGCAGCCTCCGTGTAAGAGTTATAACTCTTACACGGAGGCTTCGTGAATCCTGGGAATGTTTTACATGCTTATTCCAGTATATTATTTGTATATGTCCTGAAGCTTTTCTCCTTGGCCTTCACTATAAATGTATTGTAGCGGGTCAGACTTTCTGTTACTATAAATAACCAAATAAATAAATGCAGACATAATTTCCTATTAGATTAGATTAGACTAGATTAGATTATATGATGCATTTTTAGAGAGCTTTGCTTGTTCTGCTGGTAGTCAATTCAGACACCTTTCTAAAGGCATATGAAACCTTTCATCAGACCAACAATTATCAAAAACACATTTTCCATTAATTTCTGCTTTAAGCATTATAAAGACTTAAGTGCCTGTTCAAATGGCCAGAAATTATTTGCATTTAATATTCTATGGCAGCGTATGAATGCAAGCACTGAAAGTAGTTTATGCATAGCTAGTACAGCAGCAGAAATCACAGAAACATAGGGACAATATTAAGCAAATAATCACAGAGACCATATACACCTTTAAGTGGATAAACTAGAAAAGTTTTTGCCACCCTTTTCAAGGACTTAATAGTGCTCACCCCACAAAGAGCAGGGCTGTACATGATAAACTTAATGCAGATTTGTGACTACCTTCCAGCCATTAAGGCTAACCTTAGCAGTAGTCACAGTAGTACTTTGTTTGACCTGTGCTGATAATTTATTTCATAGGCTAGGGATAGAAATGAGATAGGCAGAATCCTTTACAAGTGCATTCTATGAACACCTTCAAGAATGCATGGACTGAGCCATCCCAAGTAAAACCAAGACCAACTCCTCAAAAAAGAGGAAGCCAGTCTGGTGGACCCTGGCCATAAATAAACTTTACAACAGAAGGAGGAAACTCCTGCAAGATAGAACAAAATCCCAAAATAAGAAGGCATATCTGATTAACATCAGTAAAAAACTGCACTCTCTCAATAAATTATCCAAGGCCAACTTCGAAAGAAAAATAGCCAATGACTCTAAGGATAACCACAAGGCCTTCTTTAACTATGTCAGAAGTCTAGGGGCAAACTCTCAGATATGCTCCGAGCTAGTGCATAATGGCCATAAATACACTGAACCAACCGACATTGCCAACATCCTGGCTGACAAGTTCAGTGCAAACTTCACCCCCCCTCTCCCCTAAAGGGGCTAGCACCCATCCCAGAAGAATATGGCCCTCCAGATATCTCAGACACACAAGTAAAGACAGCCCTTGCAAAGGCCAAAAACACAGCATCAATGGGACCAGATGCTATCCCAGGTTGTGTCTTACACAAGCTTCAAAATGAACTAAACCCCATCTCAAATCACTATTCAAACTCACCCTCTCTACAGGCTATGTACCCAAAGAATGGCGTACAGCAACAGTCGTACCACTCCACAAAAGTGGTGCCACAATTGCCGCTGCGAACTATCGCCCTATAAGCTTGACTAGCTTGGTCTGCAAAGCCATGGAACACATTATCATGGAGCTTATTAACAGGGACATTGGGAACCTCCAGACACTGGACCCCACCCAGTTCGGCTTTGTTAAAGGCAGATCTTCTCCTCCTGAACTTGGTCGACTTCTTCGAAACAGTCACAAAGGCCATAGATGAAGGGAAGGTGGTCCACAAAGCATATATGGACCTCACTAAGGCATTCAACACCATCCCACACTCAGGAATCATAGACAAACTCACCAGCAATTATCAACCCCTATGTCACGAGATGGGTTGCCAATTGGCTCTCAGACAGAACCCACATGGTAAGAGTGGCAGACACCATGTCTGACTCTAAACCAGTTACAAGTGGAGTCCCACAGGGCTCAGTCCTGGGACCCCTCCTGTTCAGTATATATTTCTCTGAAGTACAGGCAAAGGCGGAGGGACTGTGGCTAACCAAGTTCGCAGATGACTGTAAATTGGGTGCAATAATTGACTCTCCAGCTGACACAGACATCCTGCAAAAGGGTCTCAATGTTTCTATGCAGTAACGGCCTCAAGCTAAATGCCGAAAAATGCATAGTAATCCCATTTGGGAAAAACAAAGTACCTACAAACTACCACATAGATGGGAATCCACTAAGTACAGAAGAAGTAATTAGGGACCTGGGTACCCAAGTAGATAGCATGCTCTCCTTTGATAACCACATAGCCAAAATGGTCAGGAAATCCTTCTATGTGGCACACCTGATCACAAAGGGTTTCTCATCCAGATCTAAGGAGGTGATTGTGCCCCTTTACTCCTCACTCATTAGGCCCATAATAGAGTACAATGCCCCATTTGGGATGTACCTCACTAAGAGGATTAAGGGCCTAAAACAATTACCCTATGAAGCATGACTAAAAAAGCTCCAGCCCTTCTCAGTAAACACCGTCTGCTCAGAGGTGACCTATGCCTGACCTATAGGGCCATGTCATACCCTGAAGTAATGGACATGCTTCACCTCAAAAAAACGAGATCCCTCAGAACCACTCATTCTAGTGACTTGAACCTATGTACAACAATAAACAGGACATGCTGGAGGGATAGATTCCTGTCCCAGCGACTCCCCTCACTCTGGAATAGAATCCCAACCCATATTCGCCAGAGCTCCTCTCTGACCCTCTTCAAGAGAAATCTTGATGAGTGGATGGGTAATCGTAAGTTCTACCCTGGGATCACTTCAGGAGCCCTGTTGACAGAGGCCCAGGTTACTAATCTAATGGGGAGGCGAAAGCCATCACTCTGTGGCTAGGCTTATAAATGCCCATGGGCAGATAGCCTAGTACTTACCTATGAACCTATGAACCTATGAACATACAAACCTTTGTCTCCAGTGAGTCTTGTTTACTTGTTGGTCTAGATTTATGTCCTTAGTGCAGGTGTTTGAAAAGCTGCTTGTTTTGGCTGATGATTGGGTCCTTTAAGGCTCAAAAAATGAAATACAGGTCACTTCTGAGAAGCTGATAGGTTTGGGTACTGAGGATAAAGAAAGTCATGCTAATCTATTGAGGTAGTTGAAGGATTTAGGGACCTTAATTTCTTGGTTAGAAATCTTTGGGAGCCTTTATAGCAGAGAGATATGCCTGGATTTGTACATACCAAAGGTGCTTTGCATTCGATAATGAGTCTGATAATAGAGTATTTTTTGAACATGTAATCTTCCAGTGTTTCTATGCACTAAACCCTCTCTGTCTTACTTTGACTATCTCTTTCCCTCAACTAAAACACTGAACTGTGTTAATCAAGCCACCATTGTCCAGAAAACAACATCCAAGACTGAGGTTTCCCTAGTAAGGACTCTAATAAGGACCACGAGAGAGGCATATTAATAATGTATATTATTTACTGTCATGTCCAACATAGCTATCCTATTCCTCTGTAACAAATAGGACAGGATCTTCTGTAGAGAACACACACTCTCACTAGAATTAACAAGTTCCCCGGTACTTTTCTTTAGACTGGAAGATGTGGTCTTCTCTTGAGCTCCCATCCTTCTTGTTTATTCTAAGCTATATACCCACTACAGAACTCCTCCCCCCTTTACCTACCTTAGCATACTTTACCTTACTTGTTCTTTGCTGCAGTATAAATCTCTCTGTCAGTCTTCCCCTATAATTTCCAATGCATTCACTGTCCATAACATGTAAACAGTGACCTTTCCCTTACTGAAATATAACAAAAATAGTTACCTGCAGTACTTAGTATCTCTTTAGGCAGGCTTTTCTACTAACTACACCTGCACCTGGTTAGTCTCCTTCTTTGAAACTCTTTTTGCTAACCCCCATATAATCACTATGACTCTATAACACTGCACCTTCTGCTATTATTTGTTACCTTGCTATTTTCCTAATAGCTTTTCAAGTGACATTATATTTTTACTCTTTCTACTACATAAGACTTCTTACCTTGCTCACCTCTAAGTCTACAGACATATTTTTTCTCTCCTTCCATACTTCTTTGCCATTTCAGCTAGTCTATACTGTTAGTCCTGTGTCGTCCTGTCCTGAGCACTTTTCCAGCATCCTCCACTTCCTGTCTTCTACTCTCCTTCCTTTTAGTCATCATTTTGAACATGTGATCTTCCAATGTTTCTATGCAGTAAGTTTTAAGTTTCTGCCATTTCTCTATTCCCTTTGTATATGTTTTTTTTAATTTTTCTGTCTATACTATGGCTGTATTATACATTGTCATGTTCCAACAGCTGAATAGCACTGTTGCATTTCAAGCGACATAGCGATGCTGCTTGTTAATTTAATTGATAAGTTTGTACTGAATATACAGGTATAACTGGTCTACATTCTTGCTAAATTTGATATCCATTTTATCTGAATATTCTGGTATGAGACTATACCTTTTATTTCTACAAAGAAGGAGTGATTGGCTCTACTGTTCTGTTTCAAATATAGTGATTATCTAACTGATTATGTGGCAGTTTAATTAATTCCAGTGGCCCTCTTTTTACCTGATGCCCAGCATAACTGAGTTCTTTATAGTTTTTTCTAACTAACTCTGAACAAGATATTATGCTCTGTTAGGAGTACTATGTAGGTCTTAGTATTATTTAAGGTAGACCTGCCACAGTTGCATATAACAGCTTATGTAAACTATTCTTACACTTGCAGCAGACAGTTATTGCTATGTTGTTTGTAGTTTTGTATAATCATTAGTGCATTCTTAACAATATGCAAATGTTAAATGAGTTGAAAAGTATTAACCATTTTGTGAGTTTCTGATTCCAAACGACATCTGAGTTTACCATCTGGCAGTGGTGCTTTAAGTCCTGAGGATGGTATTTCAGAGTTTTGAGCCATCTAATGCAGACTCTCAATGCCTTTTTATCTTTTGTTCCTCAACTAAATGTATATCAACTGTAACTTAGTTTTACTCTCATTTCACCCTTGTCTTTATCTAATTTGTATTTTTCCTTTGTTTATACTTATTTTTGGCCAAACCCTCTCTGTCTCACCTTAACTATTGCTTTCCCTCAACTATAACCCTGGATTGACATCAATCAAACCATCATTGTTCGGTAAACAACATTCATGACTGAGGTTTACCCTAAAAAGTACTCTAAGGACCATGAGAGGGAGAGACATATTAATAATGTATGTTATTTATTGTCATATCTAATATAACTATCCTCCTCTATAATAAATAGGGCAGGGTCTTCTGTAGAGAAGTACACTCCCACTAAAAGTTCCCTGGTAATTTGTCATACTGGAAGATGTGGCCTTCTCTTGAGCTCCCATTTTTCTTGTCTGTTCTACACAATGTACCCGCTGCAAAACTCCATCCACACTTTACCCACCTTATCATACGTTATCTTACTTGCTCTTTGCTGCAGTATAAATCTGTCTTCCCCTATAATTTCCAATGCATTTCTGTCTGTAACATGTGAATATTGATCTTTCTCTAACTGAAACAAAACAAAAATAATAAAAGCAGTACTTAGTATATCTTTAGGCAGGCTTTTCTACTAAGTACACCTGGACCTGGTTAACCTCCCGCATTAAAACTCTTTCTGCTAACCCCCATATAATTCATCCAAAGAAATGGTGAGAGTCCAGGTTCCACAAAAATAAAGACAAATAGTTCACTTTATTAGACTTTAACCACAGGAGCAACCAGAATAAGCACTTTCGTCTTAGCCACAAGACTTTCTCAGATACCCCCTCCATATTATTCAATCCTTTTATAATGAACTAATTAACCATCAATTAAAATTTAAAAAAAAATTAAAAAGACAGTACTTAATAACAATTTTCTTTCATCCTATAAAAAGTACAAAAATATATGAAAAATATAAATACAGTCCATTTTACTGATCATGTTAATACTTCTTATCCATAGTTAAAACAAAATGTATTAAAATGCTCAACCATTTACTAAAAATCTAAATTTCCAAATATTACAGACCAAATTAAAATAATGTGTCTTCATAGTTGTTAAATAACTAATATAAATATATTGCCTGAATGTTCAAACCCCCATATAATTATTATGACCCTGTAACATTGTACCTTCTGTTATTATTTGTTACCGTGTCCTTTCTCTTAACAGCTTTTCTAGTGACATAACATTTTTTACTCTTTCTGCCACATAAGACGTCTTTACCTTGCTCACCTCTAAGTCTACAGATAGTTTTTTTCTCCCTGTCTATACTGCTTTGCCATTTCAACTGGTGCAGCCAGCTCCACTACCATATCCTACCCCCAAATCCCACCCCCCCACTATCCATAGTTTTATAACTACACAAAATCCTCCTCTTCCTGTGCATTGCTCCTCCTCTTCCTATCCAAGCAGCCTATCATTCTGCTACCCCTCATCTGTCACTAACACCTACTGCTCAAATCATACTATCCATATCTCCACCCTTGAGGCTCCACCTATCTAGTTATCTCTTCCACAGCACTCCTCAGCATCCATTTCATTGTTTACACTGACTATTGCCTCCCATTACACTCCTTCTCTTTAGCATTTTTCTTCTTTATATATGCTATATCTCTACAACTGTCCTGTTTCTTCTCCTTTCAGCCTTCTCTCCTCCACATTCTTAGGATTTCATATTCTACATACCTATTCAAATTCCTGCCTAATTGCTTTTAATCATTTTTTAATTAATTTTTAATTCTTTTTATTATTTTTATTTAATTCTATAATGTAATTATATATATATCTCCATATACCATCTATTCTCCATCAGTGTCTTCAAAACTCTTGTTTTTAATACACAACAAATATGCTCCTCATGTTTCTATCCACAATCTACTCCTGCTATCATACCTTACAGTCTGTATGATACTTATCACACCTATTTCTCAATCCCTCATTCTTACTCACACTGCCTGTGTCACTTGCCAGCCATTCACTATCACAATTGCTTCTAGCTTATTTGGCTCACCCCCATCTCATTTTCAGATTTAAAATTCTTAACCCTTCTACCAACCCATATAAATTGAAATTTAAATGTAATACTAATATACCTAAACCCTCACTAGTATATGAATACTGTAAAAAGATCATATTATGTGGTGAAGTCCACCCAAATCCAATTCACAACTGCCTCCCTTTTCCACCCACTCCATCTTCTACTGTAACATCTGCTAAAAATTTGAAAATCATATCCATGAATATTCAAAGTATAGTAAAGAAAGTCTCTGAATTTCATTCCTGGATAACTCATTACTCCCCAGACATTATTATTCTTAAAGAAACTTTGCTCAAACCACATGTAATCCCCCCCCCCGGCGATACGATTATCTGCTCTAACAGCTTAAATAAAAATGGTGGTAGTGTAGCAATCATGTTTTCTAATCATACCTCTTTCTCTCCTTCTTCTATTTTTCTACTTAAATTCCTCTCTGCTGGGATCCCTGTCTCTCACTGTAAATTAAATGAGCATAAAACACTGTGTAAATTTGACTTATATATTCCCCCAGGAAATAACATCCCTATTCTGGAAGACATCCAACATTGGATATCTAGTACCATTTCTCATGAAATAATAATTCTTGGTGATGTTAATATTAACTGGCAAACTTTCACATCAGACTACCCTTCCACTACTATCAATCTATATGGTTTCAAGCAACTTATAACGTCCCATACTCACTTTAACAAAGTTATTAATACTGTGACTACTCTGAACTGGATCCTAGTCTCAAATCCAAACCTTTAAAACTCTCCAAAAACTCTCCCAGACTCCCTCAATGATCCTCATCCCAACTATGTTCAGAGACTAGCAACTCACAATATCAGACCGCACCTTTATAAATACTGCTGTAGCCTCCGAGATGTCAATTCCAAGATCTTTAATGGCATCCTTAATAACGTTAATTGGTCTATCTTCTATTCCCTACCACTGGTAATGTTGTTCTAAAATGTAATACAATATTTCTTGACATTCTCAATAGCCTCACTCTTATAAGAAAAACAGAGAGTTAAATTCACCCACTCACCCTGGCTATCCCCTTCTAGTAGACAATTAATGTATAACAGAGACAAAGTTTGGAGAAACTGGCAAAAATACAAATCTCAAGTTCACCTACAGATCTACAAACAACTTCACACATTACAAATAAACAAGTTACTCCTGATAAGAAATATTGTTACTTCAACCCACAGGACAAACCAAAAACAAAGCCCTCCAAACATTTGGTCCACTGTCAAGAAAATATCGTAGCCTGTAACTCCTAGTACCCATAACCCTTGTCCAGACATCTCACCCTTACAAACTGCTTCTGAATTTAACTCACACTTTATGGATTCAATAACCACTCTAACCCAAACCTCCTACCCCTGACAAACTTCAAAGCTCTAACATTGCCATTTTCAACTTAAAATATGTCTTTGCTTCCTATTTAAAAAATGTGTTACACAATCTTAAGCCCTACTACCCTCTGTAAACAATTGCCCATATGAATATCTAAAGATTGCTGACCCCTCTATTGCCTACCCAATCTCTATCTTGATTAATCAATTCATTTGTGAGTCATATGTCCCATCTCTCTGGAAAAAAATTACACAATTTCTCTTTATAAAGGGGACACTCTACTGAAATAACAAACTTAAGAACAATTCCAGTCTTGTTCTTTCTTTCCAAGATCTTAGAAAAATGTATTCATAAACAACATTTACAATACTTACTCCAATAAAATCTATTAACCTCTACCCAACATGGCTTTTGCCCAGGTCATATCAAAACAACTGGCCTTGTTTCATTTTTTGACCATATCATTAAAGCCAGAGATAACAACAATTTAGTTCTTCCCTCTTTTTAGATCTCTCTAAAGCTTTCAATATTATCACATACCAAACTGCTATCAAAAAAGTGTGTGTTAGGTTTTTCCGGTACAACACAGTTACTTGGTTCTCTAGCTATCTAACTGGCTACAATCAATTAAATGGCTCTCCACTTACTTATCTTTTCTCCTAGTTAATGCAGGTATCCCATACTTGGCCCTCTCTTTTTTAACATATTTATAAATTATCTACATACATCCTCCCAGCAAACTACACTTATACAATATGCAGATCACTGTAATTTGCTTTATCTGATAGTCCTTCCCAGTTACAATCTATTAGTCAGCAGACTTTCAACTCTACTGAAAACTGGCTTATTAACAATCAGCTTCTTTTAAATCCAAATAAAACAAAACTGCATTTATTTTTCTCCAAATCCCAAATACACATATAATATACATTCAAAATATCCTTTCTCAACAATACCTAAATTGAAGTTATACTTCACACAAAGTTACCTGGTGTCATAATAGATGATCAACTGAAATTTGATCTTCATATTCAAAAGTGCATAAAAGCAACACACCAAAAACTGGGCAAGCTCCATAGATCAAAAAGATTCCTTACCAACTCCTCAATAGTTAGTCTAGTCAATACATACCTCCTTCCTTCACTACAATATGCTCCACCCATTTTTATCAACATTCACATCTCCCTAAGATCAAAACTTGAGCTTTACTATAACAAAGTAGCTAGATTTGCAGCCAGTCAGTCATACAACTCCCACGACTGCTCTGACTTCAGATATTTAAACTGGCTTGAGTTACCTCACTATGTCAAGTTTGACCAACTCCTCCTTGCTCATAAAATGGTATATAAATCTTCATTCTGCCTGACAACCAAGACCATTCTTAATCATTACCTCCCTAATCATACTCTTCGCTCTTGTGAGAAACAGTTTGCCTTCGTTTTGTCGCACATGGTATGTGCGATCATCCTGTTGTGCGACCTGTATTACCGAAATACGGAGAACTTTGAAGGATCAAATGTCAAAAATGGTTTGCTGGAAAGCCACTTCTGACATTTGATCCATGTGTTTGAATGGCACAAAAGCATTCGCTTATTTGCCATTCAAACACACGCTGAATTGGTATTGTCGTTTTTTGCAGCACTACTTTTGGCATTATGCACGTTGGACACATGATGACAAGTCAAAGGTAAACCATGAGAAACACCTCCTTGAAATCCATAAACTGCCTTTATTCCTACTCAGTAGCCAAGGTCTGGAACAGTATTCCTACAGATATTAGAGCAATGCTATGTAATGATGGATCTAATTTACAAGCTTGAAGTTTTAAAATTTCAAACTACAAATGGTCGAGACCATAAGATTGAAGTTTTGAAACTTTGAAATTGCAATAAAAAAATAAAAACAAAGAACATTTCTTTACATTTTTGCAGGAGGGCAAGCACCCCCCCACACTGCACCCACCACTCCCCCTGCTAATTAATATACCAACTCTGAGATATCACTACAGTGAGGAAATGGTACATTTTGCATTCTGCACTGTACAGCAATCTCCATTCAAAATGTTCAATGTTTCAAAACTTCTATCATATGGTCTCAACCATTTGCAGTTTCAAGTTTGAAACTTTGAGCTTGTGAAAGGAATCCATAGTGACATATTCAAACAATCTCTAAAGAGATTTCTCCTTAACTCCGGCTTTGAACATGTCTTACACCAAGGTGACACTATCCGTTACTCCTTCCTTCTCTTCCTTTCTTCTCTCCTCTCTTCCTTTTTCCTTCATTCTCCTTTTTCTTTCCCTTGATCTTCTTTTTTCCCCTTTCCTTTCCTTTCCCTTCCTTTCCTTTCATTTCCTTTCCTCCCTTCTCTTATTAGCCAAGGCACCAGTTACTTCTCTAATAGCTCCATACTTTAACTCCATTTCCTAATCTCCCCCAGCTGCAAAATCGCTTTCCTTTCTCTTAATCTTTTGCCCATATTTAAAATGCTTGACATCTTTACCATTGGTTATCACTACTCATTGTACTTTACTAGGTGTTCGATATCCTATGATTCTTATTTAATATTCACTCTATGATTTTCTGATCTGAATTTATTTAGCCTGCATGTTGATTCTACTATTTATTACTGCACTTCATGTGATAATACTGTGTAGATTATTAATAAAACTATGTATGTTGGAACTTTTTTCCCCGGGCCTCCACTGAGAATGGGATTCATGTCCAGTCAGAAATTCCCGGTTATCAAATGTCAAATAAATAAGTAGTATGATTTCTTAGGATCTTAAAGATATTCCTGGGAAATTAATTAACTTGAACAGACTTCCCAATTATGGCAGAAACTTGATCAAAAGAGAGAGAGAGAGAGAGAGAGAGAGAGAGAGAGGAGAGTCGTCCATATATGTACTGAGGTCTCTTATGTTCAGGTCTATCTGAAGTGGAGTATGATTTATAACATATTACAAGGGAAGAGCTTTTTTGCTGAATGCTACTATGTCATAGCTTTCTGCATTTAGCTTGAGACCATTTTTGTTACATCAGGTATTTGTATATTCCAGCCCTTGCTATGAGCTATTTAGTGTCAGTGGATGTGCAGCTAAAAAAGCCCCTTTTGCCTTCACCAGTAATCCCAATCAGACACACTTCTGGGATATTAGTCTGGATATCCATGAAATAAATATCAAACTGGAAAGGGAACAGCACTGAACCCTGTGGCACCTCACATACAATTTTACATTAATAGAAGGTACCAGCAACTTTCAGAACTTGGGATCAGTTGAATAACCAAATTTTTAATCCAGTATAAAATGAATGGGGATTTCATTAAGTTTTTATGTTTTTTTTTCTTTTTTAACATGTCAGCATTAGAGTAGTGGCAAAAGCCTTGGCCAGACAAAGATAAGTAGTGCACAGGAAGTGAACACTCTCCACAGGCTCTGTAACCTTTCCAAAAAAGATTGCTAGGTTCAGAAGATCTGCCCTTAATAAAAACAAATTGATTGAGGCCTAGATCTGTTTACATTGCAGAAGTGTAGATAAATGAGATCTGCAATTATACATTCCATGGCTTTGCACGTAAGTTCAGTAAGGCTGATGAGGCTATAATTACCTGGATCTGTGACAGGGCCACTCTTGTTTAAGGTAGTAACAATAGCTGTTCTCCAGGAATCAGCCACAACATTGTGGACTGTATGAGGCTGAACAGTTAAAGTCGATACTCAGATAAATGCAGCAGCCTATTACAGTATCTGCTCTCTGGAAGTATTATTTTTAGCATTTTATAGATATTCTAATAATTGTTTTAAGGTAATTTTAGGGGAGACTAAATGTTATGGAGTAGTCAGGACACCAGTGTTGGTAGGATAGGCAAAGTTAAAAATAAAATTGTCTGTTAATATATTAGCTATATTCGTGGATAGGAGTAGGTGAAATTATAAGGAGCAAATTCATTGCATTGTTGAATATTATTCATTAATTTCCAGACATAGCTGAAGAACGTATTGTAGTTTCCTTTGGTAAATGCACCAAGCTAAGGCTCATAATCTGCTTTCTAATACTGCACTTAAGTTCTTTGCTGGCATGTTTCAGTATGATCTTGAGGCAGAAGATGGGGATTTATTGCAACATTTCATAATTTTTCATCTTATGTTATACTATTTATTAATACACAAGTTCTATAAGAGAGGTTTATTTCTGAACTTACCATTATATTAAGGGCATATGGCATAGGCAGTAGTTTAGGTGATGGTAAAACACAAACTCCCATGTAGCAGATCTCTCAGTTGAGTCCTTTTGTTGGGGATGGTTGGGAATACATTTCTTCTACAGTCTGAAGTTGGTTAGCCCTGCTAGGTCTCTGAACATGTTCATATTTTGTGGTGGCATGGTACCTTTGGGCCATGGCAGGGAAGATGACTGATTTGTGGTCCAGTCTGGCAAGGGATACAAAGATGCAGGGCAGGGTACTGGCAGGTGCTAGGTTGATAAAACCAGATTAAGGACATTAGAGTCTCTTGTGGGTAATTCTATAATTTGCTCCAGTGCATTGATATCAACAAAATTTAAGAATCTCTGAGCAAATACATTTTAGAGGTGTAAGGATGTCCATCAATGCTTGCATAACTGAAGTCCCCAAGTAAGAAGAGACTCAGTTTGACACTTAACTTTTCCATGGTAATAAGGTAATGACCAAAACAATCATCTATTGTTTAAAGAACAAACAAAAATAAACAAATAAACAAACAAATAAACAAAGGCCATCTCTACTCTAAACTGTAGCAAACCCCTTGCCACAAATATTACAAGTAGCTTGTTAAATTACAACTTCATCCCAGGCTGACAAATACTAAATCCTCTTATAATGATACCGCCTACCTAGTCAATTGTTAAAGATAGTTATTTTGTCTTGGTATCTGGGTATCATTCTTGGTGGAGGCAAGATATTACTGAAGACCAACATCATTCCTGCCTCTAACACATGCATAGCAAATTTCTGTTTTCCCACCTTTAGCACACACACAAAGTTAACATTTCCATGATGCTAAGGCAATTTCAAAGATCTCTGAGGGACATTGGTAGGGACCTACAACTAGCAGCAAAGTAATAGCTGGATTTCTTAAAGATGACTTGGCTCTGCAAAAGATAAGAGTCAGAGAAGAAGGAAATTTCATGTAAGGTAATGGTGATTCTAACAAATACAGACACTCTGTTGCAATTATTCAAGGTCCTGAATGCATATATGTAGTAAACTCTTGTACATAGGGTGTGTCGTCATTGCAATCAAACCATGACTCAGCAGCAGGAGAAATACAAATATTTTCAAGTTGCGGGAGAACCTCAATTTTGTCATCTTTCTTTTTAGACTTCGAGTACTGTGTAGTACTGCTAGCTATAGCCAGCTCTTCTGGTGCCCAGAACCACAACTTTACCTTAATGACTATAAAATAAGGTAATTTCATACCTGATGACCAAGAAAATAAAAAAGAAGGTCCTCTTTATGTCTACAAATGTAACAAGAGGGTTGCAACAGCTATCAGCCCTGACCAAAAATGTAGCATCGGCCTTCATTTCTGATTGCTTTTAATGTACTAGAAGTCACATAGAATGCTGGTGTTGAAGATTATGCTCCCTAACATGCTGTGCCTGCAGTGGCTGCACTCTTTAGCTGACCCCAGCTCAGCTATGCTTATGATAATACCATTATGACTTTGTCCAAATTTGAGTTTGAGTTTGTTATATTGGGATGTTCAGTAAGGGAAGTCTGCCTGACAAGGGCACTATGGGAGCAGCAATAGCTTTAACCAGTATGTGGTAGCTCTTTTATGAGAGGTGTAAGCAACCCTGAGAAAACAGAATGTCTAACACTTCATCCTAGGCTAACACATTTGTATACCCTTAAAATGATAAGAGCTACTTATCCAAGTGTTAAAGTCAATTATGTTGTCTTGGCATCCAGGTATCATGTTTATGAAAGCAAAATACTACTGGAGAAGTGTCTTTCCTGCATCTAACACATGCACAGCAAATTTCTGTTTTCTTGTGTATAGCACATGCATATAGTTAACTTCTACCCTCTAAATTCAATTATTTACAACATCCATTGCAATGCCAGATGGTATCAACCAAATACATTTAGACATCACAATTATAATTAAAAAAAAAAAGTTTTTGAGCAGTGTATTGTTGTAATCTTTATTCTGAAGTCATTCTGAAGTAACTTTAACTGAAGACAACAAATAGAAATCTCTGCTATGGAAATGCTTCCTATCCCTTGTGAGTTCAAGTATCTTAGGGTGTCAAGCATACTGGATATAGATTATCTGATAACTTAAGTAGCTTCACTGTAGAAAATTTTCATTGTCTTTTTGTTAATTTAAGGCATTTATAAAATATTGTTTGTTACCCACCCTGAACTGCACAAAGCACAGCAAACAGAAGCTTCTCATTATGTCTAAAAGGTTCAGAAATCACATATTTTAGACTTCTGTACAAAGTATGGCTTAAAACATTTATGAACCTTAATAAAACTGTCAGATGGTCTTGGGAATAAGCAATCCCCAAAGCAAAATTGTGCTATAGATTTAACATTTTTAACATGTAACGCTCAGTGACTCAGTTTGCTTTTTCAGCTGGTACAGATGTGGAAGTTCAGTAATGGCTCATCTATCTCTGTTTCATGCATTTGGCAGATGAGAAAACAGTTCCAGCTTTTTACATTCTGCTAAACACTTGCAGGTGATACCCACAGCAGTATAGAGCATGTTTCCCAAAGCATTGGTTTTAACAGCAGTTAATAGATGCATGCACCCTTCCCCCTGCCTATATTTTGCAATGGCTAACAATTATGTGCTACAATCACGTTATACTGTGAGAGCTCTTTATAAGCCATGAAGAAGTAATGTGACATTAAATGACTTTACAGTAGGACATTAATATATTTCTATTGGTTTACCCAAGAAGATGAAATGGAATTGAGGTCATTAAACTCAAGTAAAGGCGTTTGATTATCTTCATAGTTATATATTTCACAGACTTAATTTTGTTATTATGTATTCATTTAAACATGCTGTTGTTTAGTAATTGTGCACACAATATCTTAGTACTCCATTTATCAAGGGAAGTAAAGTAAGTTGCAGTGACCTGATATTACTATAAACTATTAAACATTACGCCTATTACATTATACCTTCCATGTCTGAGAGCTATGCCTCTTTATACATTCGATAAGTTAGGTTAGGCTGATACAATAATAAGTTTCAGCCATAATGCAGGTTATATGTCTTTTTTAGCAACAAATGTGAATACAACAAGAACAAAAGACCATCTAATTATGGTACAGTTTATGAAGAATTAAGCATCTATACTTATATACACTTAGCAAAAGGGTAACCATTTGAAAGATTGTGACCAGCATGGGGGACTCCTGTAAAAAGGAGGCTGAATGGCCAAAAAAAACAGACTTACATGTATTAAGTCTGAGACAGCCAATTCCTGCATTATTTCTCTTTTCTCAGAGGTAGGGTGACCTCAAAGTTGTAGGGGACTTTCCTACTACATCAGTCGAGGGGAGGGGTGCATGGTGGCTTTCCTCACAGCAAATAAAGTGTAAATAATTAGATTTATGTTCAGTCCTCACTCTTCTTCTTTGTCAGCATTTTCGGTCTTTTTTTTTTTTTTTTTTTTTGCATGTCTGTACTACTCAGCTTTTTGTGTACCAACATTTCAATAGGGAGCCACACAAAAGTACATGACATGTTTAGTGCATGTGTGAGTTAGTAATAAATAATTGCAAACACAGGGGTAATAGTTTAGGGGGAAAAATATATATATATCTACACAAAGTCTTAGCTGGCCCACTAATTCTATCCTTAAATTGTGGTGACTCATGCCAAACAACCTAGTATAACATTCATATGATGTATTACAGCAGAAATAACCTTATTATGAGTAAACTGTATAAGACAACATTTTTCCAGACTGTATGGGAGTGCTTTTTTCCCCATTAAGTAGTAATATATGATTTTTTTCCAGACAATGTGATGTCGCTCACAAACACAAATAACAAGCAAATACCACACTGCAGAAAGGTTATGTTATTGCTGTCTTCTACACCGAGTTCTCTTTCTAAATCTTTACATTTCTTATTATAATTGATAACCAACTTCTAATGGCACTGGCTTAACTTTCTTTGAATTTGACTTCAATGCACCAGTGTTTGGCACTTGTGATGAATGCAGATGGGCACCTTTGCAAGGAGCTCATCGGCCCATCTGCATTTCCCACTCCTTTCTATAGCACTCCACATTTTTGGCCTTTGAAATCTGATCCTGCACTCTGACAAATAATATTTCATACTTGTACTACTTCCACATTGTGAGGTATCTTTTTTTTTTTTTTTTTTTAATCCACGTTGGTTGTCTGTAAAGAATACTTCCGATCCTGATGGGCTGCTGCTTTTATTCTTATCAGTACTTGCAGCTCAATAGACACACAATCTGTGATATTATATTTATCTATCCGTGTGTGTGCGTGTATATATATTTATATATATATATATATATATATATATATATATATGTATATATATGTATATATAAATATATATATATATATATATATATATATATATATATATATATATATATATATATTATATATATATCTATACACACACATACATACACTACACACACACACACACACACACACACACACACACACACACACACACACACACACACACACGTATATATAAATATATATATATATATATATATATATATATATATATATGTATGTGAACTTTTTATTGAAACTCAGCTTACTGAAAGCAACAAATCTCAAGATAACTCTATGATCACACTACAGTAAAAGAAGAAAAACACTGAAGGTGAACCACCAACTTCCACAATCCGGCATACTGCAATAAAGGAAACTGCAATATATAAATCTTTTAAGAAAACTCATAATGGTTATCAACAAATCATTTTTCTCTGTATATAAACATATGCTCTGTTTTTTTAAGTTTTCCAGGTTTACACAAGTTGGGATTCAATAAGCTAGGATTCAGCAAGTTGAGTTTTAATAAAAAGACACTCACCCATCTCACTCACACATCTGTCTGTCTATCTATCTATCTATCTATCTATCTATCTATCTATCTATCTATCTATCTATCTATCTAATCTACCTATCTATCGATCAAGCTACCTATCTATCTGTCTACCAGGGTACTAAGGTGACACTAATTACAATCAGACTAGACAAATTATTCTTGTTAGAATTAAATCTCTTTCATTTCGTTAAATTGCTTTTTATTGAATTGCAATTAATTGAAAAAAAAATGATTGAAAACATATTTGATTTGGTTCATAATAAAACTGTGTAAAGCACTAGAAAATCACTGTTGGTGTGGTTTTGGACCATAAGAACTACAAAACAAATTTGTATCGAACAGGATTAGTATCTTAATAATGGTCACTGTCATGGTTTACCTCCATCTCTGGAAGGCTGTACTTGTAACACCAGCAGAGATTCAGTGAGTGATGAGTCTTTTCTCTTTTCTCCATGGTTGTGAAATTGTGGAGTTAGTATATCTCTGGAAGGGATGCAGGGAGATGGGGGGGGGTTCCCCTTGCAGAAAAAAAAAGCTTGTTTTGGCTTGCTGCTGTAAGCTTTAGTTACTATGAGCTGGTTGTTAACCCAAGTTGCTGGTGTTATTCTTTTTGTTGGATATTTGGATTATATATTTTAACTTTTTCACAGAATCTCAGTTCTATCTAGTACAGTGAAACATATCCGAAAATGTCTGATAAAGCAATATTACTGTTTGCTATAATCCCGACTTTCTCTTCCTAACTTTGCAGACAGCCAAGTGACAAAAACTCATGCTCAAGGCACAGGCATGTTTCATAGTATCATACATTGCTCTCTACTTTGCTTCTGATGTAATTAGGGTCACTAAATGAACATAATGGAGACCACTCATAACCTTTTAAGTCTAAAAAAATAGCAACTCCATTTCCTCCAAAATAGTTTGATTGGCACTTCTAGATTCTGTAATAAAGATACTTCAGATGAATACCCTTGGTACGATTCAAATTCCTGAGCTGTTAAGTTAGATATCACTCTATAGATGGGCATGTTTCATTACTAGTATGGAAAAGTAATGCCCAGAACGCATCATCTTGGAAGCAAAGTCTCTTGGATTCAGGTACTGCAACTCCTCAGACAAACAAATCTTTGCACATCACATATTTTCAAGTTTATCTTGCAGTATGTATTTAGAGTTTTATATGCGGTTTAACAAATAGTGTACTTGTGAAAGAACTAACCTGATATTAAAAAGAGTTAACCCTGGCCGTGCTTCAGTTTGTTTTTTTTTGTTAAAATATATAATGTTGAAGTATGAATAGCTGCCATTTACTCTCCACATCTTACATAAATAGAGAGAAATGCTTTGTCTGCATTTCATTTTTAATAATTTTATAAAACAGAGTAAATGTATGTGCCATCCATTTGGTGCACCATTGTAAAATAGCAGTGTTCTAAGACAAATTGACTACCAAGTTTTGACCTCCCGTGGAAAGGATGAATTCCTCCCTCCCCCACCAAAGTCACTTATTTCATCCTTTATGTGCAAAGAGATTCATTTGTCATCCGTATATCTTCCATATGCTGTTGACTTCCGTTATTATTCTCCAAATTATATTTGCATTGATTAGCTATAAATTCCATTTATTGTTCCCCCTTCCCCTTTCCAGTTGGTCATGGTGTAACTTTTGATATATTCCTCCTACATTACTATTATTATTATTATTATTATTGCTATTTTATTTCCTGATTATCTTTTCAGTACTACTCTTCTGAGTAACTAGGTCTAACAGAATATGTAGTTCCCACCTCTTCTTGAGCTTTCTGTCCCAGATATTGCCCCATTCAAACAGTTCTTCCCATATCCCATGTGTGCATTTACGTCCCACATCATTTGATTGTTCTCGTCCTCTCCCCTTCGTCATCTGTATCTGTCAGAACTCTGTTTCTTCCTTCTTCAGTTTGTGCAGTGCATAAACTTTCATTGCAGCATTTTAAGCATTACGCCCAAGTTTCTGAGCAGTATACTGGGTTCACTGATATTCGCCATATCTCTTTTCAGTGGTTATTTCACCCTAACCATCATTCTCTTGTCTCTTTCTTTCCAGCACTTTCATAGATTTTTCTCAGTTTCTCCTTTTCTTCCTTACTCAGATCCTTGTCAGTTATCCTTTTCCTATCCTTCCTACCCATTTCATTCATTGGCAGCATTTTCCATGACACTTCTATTTTCCTTAGTTTTATTGTGCCCTTTCTCCTTAAGCTTCCTCTCTATCGTATAGAGTTAAAAATGTCTCTTGGAACTCTTTTCCATGTTTCCTTTTAAAAGGGTTCCTTTATGAATATTATTCCATTTCTTTCTCTTCCCTCTTTACTAACCATTTGACAATACCAGCTTGGTCATTACCCCATCCTTTTTATTGTAGTCGTCTTCTCTTTTCTCCCAAATTTTGCCACTCCTGTCTTGGGATTATGGCATGCTCTCCATCTTTATTTAAACCGTGATTTTTTCCTGTGTGCTTTTCATATTCCTTTTGTTAGCTTTAGCACTTCTCCCTTCTTTTTTTTTTTCATGCTTACTTGCACTTTGCCCACTTCTCTCTTTCTCCCTGAGCCATTGGTGCATGTTCTAGGTGTGGATATATGACTTGAGTTCCAGAGCTGCCCACATCTTATTTGTTTTCATTCTTAGTCTTTTACTGACTGCCACTGAGATTTTGGTTCCAAGATGTATTTGTTTATTTTCTCTTGAACTGCATTTATTTTTTCTGCCTCCCAGTTACTGGTAGGTCTCTTGTTACATATCTCACTTTTAACTAATTTGTCACTCTGATAATACTGACATCTACTACTGCAGAACAAAAACTGTATCTCACATCACCCATTTCACATGCTTTCCTCTAGGGGCCTCCTCACCTCCATAGTTATTACTTCCATTGCTATTGTGAATAGCACAGGCAATGACAGGCACCCTTGCTTGGTACCTGTTTTTATCCCTACCAGGTCTATGGATTGCCCTTTCACCTATGTGTTTGCTGCTGCTGCTAGTGGTTTATGATACACATTTTTACCCATATTCTGAACTTTATTTATATTTACTCATGTTTTAGTTGAGCAGGATAGGTCCTTTAGGCTTAAGACCTACTTTCAGGGGAGACCCAAGCTGGTATTCATACCCATGTAAGATTTTTTTTTCAGTGTTGAATAATGGAGAGTGTGAGAAAACAAAGTATTTGTGAACATTTGAGTTTGATGGGGGGGGGGGGGTTGTTGGAATTGATCAGTGATGAAATTCTATAATGTTATGTGCTTCCTTGAATTTCATAGTCAATCAACAGTATTTTATATATATATATATATATATATATATATATATATATATATATATATATATATATATATATATATATATATACTCATTTAGGAGTATTATACTTTTTATTGGTGCACACATTTGTTCCATGCTTAAATTGTGGTTTTATTCATTGCTGTTATAATTTATCAAATTATATTCCTGTTGAACTTCAGCTGATTTTAACATAATTCAGGAGTTTTCCCTTTTGTTTCTGGTTGTGTGACCCTGAAGTTTGTTTATTTAATTTCCTGAGATGTCAAGGCAGACCCTGGTTTGGTTACTGGTGCTGTTTATTTTGTTTATATATATATATATATATATATATATATATATATATATATATATATATATATATATATATATATATATATATAAATGGTTTACTATCAAAATTTTGAAACGTACTCCGTCGACTGTACTATCGTCGAACACGGAAGTTCGAAAACGGTAATATCGATATCAAAAAAACAATCTAGGAACGGGTTTTAACATGGGTCGAGGTAGGTGTTCAGTGTTATTCTGAACTACAAACATTTCCCCTACCTCGACCCATGTTAAAATCCGTTCCTAGATTGTTTTTTTGACATCGATATTACCGATTTCGAACTTCCATGTTCGACGATAGTACGGTCCACAGAGTTTGTTTCGAAATTTTGATAGTAAACCTATATATATATATATCTATATATATATATATATATATATATATAGATATAGATATGTGTGTGTGTGTGTAAATATATATATATATATATATATATATATATATATATATATATATATATATATATATAAAATATATAAAGAGAGAAATAAAGAATATATATGGTTTATATTATGTTGTCAAAATACATGTTCATTGAACACATCTTGATTGACACATAAACAACAAAAACATGAAACTCCGAATGGCCACTTCAGCTAATTTTTCCCAGGGGAAAAAATTGCTTGGCCAAACAAAAACAAAACAAACTTTTAAACCATACAAAGTGGGGGGCTGTGCTCCTCCACACCCCAACTAAATATACCAACTCCGAGATCTCACTGCAGTGGGGAAAAGGGCAAATCCCTGATGATAGCCAAGTGATTTTTCCCCTGGGAAATGTTTTATGTGTCTGTAGGGGGGAAGTAAAGAAATTTGAGAAGACAGTAGGTGAAATAGATATAGTAGTTAAATAAATTATTTTATAACAAAGATATGGACTGAAAGGTGAGACAGAATTTAGGAAAAAAGACAAGTCTAATGTTAGAGGTATAGGGAAGTGAAGGTGTGACTATATAGTATAAAAAATGTAGGCTCTGGTATTGTCTGTAAAGAGTATGTGGGGAAGAAGGAAGGGGAATCAGAAGTTGGAATACACAAAGAATAGGTAAGAATGTAAATAATATGAGACTGAAGTAAATGAAGATTTGGAGGATGTGATCAAACAGGGAAGAATAAAAAGTGTCTTAGAGGAAAATGTATTAGGGTATGAGTTTTATTAAAAATGGTGAAAAAATAAATAGTAGGCTTTTAGAAGAAATAAATACATGATTAATGATTAAAACATGGTTTGAGTGATACAGATAGATTTGTTTTTGAAATATACATATCTTGCAGAATTGGACACCCTCAATAGTATGCAATGTAGATTATAATGTCATAATGAAAATACTCCACAAAAGGTTGGCTGCGTTATTGGAGAAAGTGTTGCATGGGGATATTTTTGAATGCAATATATACATGTGAAGAACATGTTAATTATAACAAAGGGAACAGTTTGCTGTATAAGGAAAGGAGAGAATGGAAGGAAGATCATAACAGGTGATATATATTAAAAGCATTTGATATGGTAGATCAACAAATATGAAATCTTTTTGAGGCATATGAAGTGATATGGAAAGTGGTTTAGAGTGCTTACATGAATACATGGGTTAAGGTACTAGTAAATAGATGGATCAATGAAAAAGGAAGTGAATAAAAGTGTTACTCATGGATTTTCAGTGAGCAGAGAGCACATAATTTAGTTGTAGATGGAGTCATGGTATGGTTTATGCAAACAGAGAAATTATGGAAACTAGGATTAACAGCTATAGAATTAAAATATTGTAGAATATTTAAGAATTGGGAAATTAGGTTTTGGAAATGAAAAGTCAAGCTGTATGGACATATAATGATAAGAGGGATACAAAAAAATTCATGCAAAGAAATCAGTAACCTACTTGAAGACATGCCCCTCCCCCCCAGGTCCAGATTACATTTTCTCCTAGTTTATCTACAACTTTGGGAAATCCTTGAACCACATTCTTAATCACATTTTAATCTTTATTTGAAACAAAATATGCCGCAATTTTGAAAAACAGCACACATCCCCACCACCCATAATCCCATCCTACTCACTCCTGTTCAGGTGCTTAAAACTCTCAAGCTGCATTCATCAATACTATCTCGTTACCCTAAAGTAGCATGGTTTCTGGACTGGTTGTAGTGCAATGATGGTATTTCAGTGTCTAACCGATGGAACTCTCCACAACATGGACAAAGATAAGTTGACAGGAACAATATTAACTAAACTCATAAAAGCCTTTGCCCTACTTAACTAACAACTCCTTCCCTGTCTCTTTATTTGCAGAACATGGGCATGATTAATGCAACCAGCACATGGTTCCAAGACATTTTGTACAGATTCTTCAAAGTTAAATTAGGCCCTTCCTTGTCTCAGCTCACACTTTTTTCAGTGGGAGTACCATAAGGATTTATCCTAGTTTTTCTTCTGTATTCGGATTAATAAGCTACCTCATGACCTTCCTATTTTACAATTTATCCTTTATGCTGATGACGTGGTGATCTTTTGGTCCAACTATAACCATTCAATTGAAACACAGCTGCAAAAAGACTTTAACCCTTTCACCTTCTCACTCATTAACCACAAACTATTTCTTATCCCTAAAAAAAAAACTATTTAGCACAAATCAAAACTTAAAAATTACCAAAGTTAATGAAAATTAGTACCCCTTGTGGCATGCCATTAGGAAAAAAAACATAAAACGTCTTCAAATATATTAGTTTGCAGTTAAACCAGTCTCCAACATTCCATGCCCAGACTGAGAAATCAAGGGCAAACATTAACTCATTTCCCTTCTGGTTGAGGGTCGAGGAAAATCTTACCCTACCTATCCAAACCAGCCAGGCCAGCTGTAGACAAAAAGAGTACTTTTGACTCAACTCAAATATGGACAACTCATAATAGCCACAACTTCTAAGAAAATCTCCTCCACACTACGGACTATTGAAAACAAAATCTGTCACTTCATCACTAACTCACCCTCTCTTGAGTACCACTGCTTCACCCTTAAAAGTCAAATGGCTTCCAGTGCAGCATATAATTGATAGGCTACTAGGCTCTATCATCTACAAATTTCTCTGACATAACTTATTGTCATCACTAGCTGCCAACTTTTATGCTAACACACACACACACACACACACACACACACACACACACACACACACACACACACACACACACACACACACACACACACACACAACAGTCTCAGATTCTTTTCCCAAACAACTCCCACTACATCCAAACAAACAAACCAGGCTACACTGCATTGACGACCCTTTCTCCATCACTGCTCCTAAAATATGGGAATGTTTTCTCAACCACCTAACATTATTACAATCCCCTTTCTCCACTGTCAGAGATAAACCTAAAAAGTTGTGTTCTTTACATACTTTCTTTCTTTCTACAACTAATACCTCTTAACTTCACCTCTCCCTACCTTCCCTTCCTCTAACTCTCATTACCCCAAACCATTTCCACCATGATGTTAACCTGACATGTAATGTAAAATTGTAAAGTGCACTTCTCTCATACTTTATGCTGTATCTATTAATTGGTACTGTGCATTTTTGTTATATATTGTTACTTTCTGTTCTGTTTTTGATATGTGCTACTTACTATCTCAATGTTTACTTTCTTTCTTCTTTGTGAATTATTCCACCCAGGCAGTACCTACAAATGATCAGTGTATTGCCCTGGTAAACAAATGTAAAATAAAAAATAAATAAATAAATATATTAGGTTCATAGGTAGGTACTAGGCTATCTGCCTGAGGGCATTTATAAGCCTAGCCAGAGTGTGTCGGCTTTCACCGCCCCATTGATCAATTAACTAATCCTCTGTCAAGCAGAGCCAATGAAGTGATCCCAGGGGTTTATTTTCTGTTACCCATCCACTCGTCAAGGTTTCTCTTGAAGAGTGTTAGTGAGGGGTTCTGCCTGATGTAATTTGGAATTTTGTTCCAAAGCATGGGGAGTCTCTGTGACAGGAATCTATCCCTCCAGCATGTTCTATTTATTGTTGTGGTGAGGTTTAGCTCACTTGAGCGCGTGGCTCGCAGTGACTTGGATTTCTTTAGGTGGAGCATGTCCATCAATTCTAAGTTGGACATGGCTTTGTAGATCAGGCAGAGATCACCTCTGAGTAAGCGATATGCCACTGAGTACAGCCGGAGTTTTTTCAGTCGGGCTACATAGGACATATGTTCAAGACCAGTAATCCTCTTGGTGAGGTACTTTTGTGGTCTTTACAGCTGTTGGAAGTGTCTTGTGAGGTACATCCCAAATGGGGTATTGTACTCTATGATGGGTCGGATGAGTGATGAGTACAGGGGCACTATAACCTCTTTATTTCTAGATGCGAACCCTTTAGTAATTAGATGGGCCACATAGAAGGATTTCCTAACTACTTTGGCAATATGATTGTCAAAGGAGAGATTACTATCTACCTGGGTCCCCAGATCTCTTATTACCTCTTCTGTATTAAGGGGGCTGCCACCTATGTGGTAATTCGTGGGTGTTTTGTTTTTCCCAAACGGGATGACTATGTATTTTTTGGCATTTAGCTTGAGGCCATGACTTTGACACCAGGTGTCCATCTCAGTAAGGCCCTTCTGGAGGATGTCCATGTCAGCCGGAGAGTCAATTATGGCTCCCAGTTTGCAGTCATTGGCAGACTTGGTTAACCATAGTCCTCCTGTGTTTGCCTGTACTTCCGAGAAGTATATTTCGAACAGAATGGGTCCCAGGACCAAGCCTTGCGGGACACCACTTGTGACTAGTTTAGAGTCGGACCTGAAGCCCGCTATTCTTACCGTATGAGTTCTGTCTGTAAGCCAGTTGGCAACCCATCTGATGACGTAGGGGTTTATGTTCAGGCTGGTGAGTTTTTCTGTAATACCAGAGTGGGGAATGGTGTTGAAAGCCTTGGCGAGGTCAAGGTAGGCTGTGTGTACCATCTTTCCCTCATCTTTGGCCTTGGTGACTGTCTCAAAGAAGTCAACCAGGTTTAGTAGGCATGATCTGCCCTTAACAAAGCCAAACTGGGTCGGGCCAAGTGTTTGGAGGTTCCCAATGTCTTTGTTAATGAGTTCCATGATGATGCTCTCCATAGCCTTGCAGACCAGGCTAGTCAGGCTTACGGGGTGATAGTTACCAGGGTCAGTTGTGGCCCCTTTTTTGTGGAGAGGAATAACCGTTGCTGTGTGCCATTCTATGGGCTTGTAGCCTGTGGAGAGGCTGAGGTTGAACAGCGTGTTTAGGTGGGGGGTTAGTTCGTTCTGTAGTTCATGCAAGACGCAACCTCGGACACCATCTGGTCCCATTAATGCTGTGTTTTTGGATTTTGAAAGGGCTGTTTTCACCTGTGCATCTGTGATTTTTGGGAAACTACACTTTTCCGGCATTGTTGTGGGCCCTTTTGGAGGTGAGAGGGGGTAAAGTTTGCACTGAATCTATCTGCCAGGATGTTGGCAATATCAGTAGGTTCAGTATATTTTGTGCTATTTTGCACTAGTTCAGTGCATAACTACGAGTTGCCACTTAGATTCTTAACATAGCTAAAGAAGGCTTTGTGGTTATCTTTTGAATCCTTGGCTATTTTTCTTTCGAAGTTAGCCTTGGATGATTTCATGAGGGACCTCAGTTTCTTACTGATACTGATCAGGGATGTCTTTCCTTCTTGGGATTTGCTTTTTTTCTGAACTAGTTTCCTCCTCCTATTGTATAGCCTATTTATTGCAGGGGTTCACTAAACTGGTTTCCTTCTCTTAGAGGAGTGAGTCTTGATTTTGCTAGAGATGGCACAATCCATGCATCCTTGTAGGTGCTCATAGAGTGCATTTGTAAAGGTTTTTGCATCTTGGGCAGCATTATCCTTTAGCGTGGGGGCTGTGAAACTTACCACCTTTGTCTTAAGTAAGGTGAAGTTTGCTTTAGAAAAGTTTTTTACTGTGGTTTCCTTAGCTGGGGGTGGTGGTGGAGTGTGGACATCCAGAGTGATTAGTTTATGGTCTGATCTAACCAGTGACCGGTTGACCTCCAGTGTGGAACACCTGTCACCCATGTTGGTGATGACCAGGTCCAAAATGTTTTCACCTCTGGTAGGGAAGTTTACCAGCTGATCCAGGGCATTTGAGTTGATGAATTCCAGGAAGTACTGGGCCTGGGAAATTGTACTCTAGTAGTTTTCCCAATGAATGGTAGGGCAATTGAAATCACCCAATATCAGGGTGTTTGGTAGGACCCTCATGTTTTCCAGTGTCTCCAGAAAGGTGGAGTGGTGGTCCTGGGTCTTGGAGGGTGATCTATAGCAGGCCATAATTTGCATTGCAGATTTGCCCGATGTTAATTGCACATGGATGATCTCAGAGGTATCATGCTGTGCCACTAACCTGGAGGTGTAGGTATCCTTGATGAATATGGATACACCCCCTCCTTTTGTGTTTCGGTCCGGGTTCTGTGGCTGAAACGTGTGG
This sequence comes from Protopterus annectens, assembly GCF_019279795.1. Lineage (NCBI taxonomy): Eukaryota > Metazoa > Chordata > Ceratodontiformes > Protopteridae > Protopterus > Protopterus annectens. Next base: position 283,456,572 of record NC_056730.1, on the reverse strand, counting down.
TATGACTGGTAGCCCAGTAGTGCTGGGGTGCACTCTGGAGCCTTGAACCAGGTTTTAGTTACTGCACAGATGTCAACATTCTCCACACTGAGGAGTGCTTCAAGCACATGCATTTTGAGATTTAAACTCCTGGTGTTGAGTAGCATAACCCTCAGTTTTTTGTTAATTGTGCTGTTTACAGAGATGGGATTGATTTTGAGCCTTGCCTAAAAAATGCACTATGGAGGCAGCAAGAGCCTTTGCCAGTATTCGAAAGCCTAGGGGTGACAGGTGCCAGCCATCTCTTGCGAAGCAACGCGGCTTGTCAAGCATGTTGTCCCAGGCTGACAAACACTGGATCCCCTTTGAATGACACAAGAAGCTTAGCCAATTGTTGAAATTGATAATTTTTTCTTTATACTGAGGTATCATTCTTGGTGAGGGCAGGATGCTACTCAGGGTTAGGGTCATACCAGCGTGGGCTACATGATCAGAGAGCTCTTCCATGTCTCTTTTCATGTAGTCTAGGGAGGTACGTCTCAGGTCATTCACACCAACATGAACAATGACAGACTCAAATTTGTACTTGTTCTGGAGTGACCTGAGTGCTTGTGTTATGTGGCGGATTCTGGATCCGGACAGGCAGCTAACAGTAACCTTCTGCTTGTCCAGCCTAGTGAGTGGGATGTCAGTGTGCCTGACTATAGAGTCACCTATTACTAGTGTGTTAGGTATGTTATTTCGCCTTAAGGACTATGATTGTGTGGCACACTGATTTTGTGTTTTATGTGTTGTCTGGTTTGTGACAGGAAGTGCAGGTTGTTTGGGTGTCTGCTTTGGAGGTCTCTGATGCCTTTGCAAGTTTTTGTTTAGAGCCTCTGTGTATGATTTTGTGTATTTATGTGTATTTTTTGACAGTGCTTTTTTAGTAGGTCTGTGTGCGCCTAGAATTGTGGTGCAAGTGTTAACTTTCTCCTCTTGACTCTCTGTTCCAGTCTTCGGTGGAGACAGCTTAGCTTCCAGTTTGGCTGTATAATTGCATCTCTTGCATATGTTAGTGTTTTGTGGTAGGAGGAGAGGGTTGTCTGTGTACATGAGGCAGTTGTGACATTGCCTCAGGATACCCAGATTCACCAGCTGGACTGGAGAGTGCACCTGAAGTTGCCCTTTGGTCATGCCTGAATAGTAGGGTGAGCTGCTTAGTCACTTGGTTGGTGAGGGGTGAATAAAGAGCCTTGCCCTGCTGGGCAATCAGTGTCAGGGTATATTAGTGCTTGCTATTAGGTCTGAGCAAGTGCTGGGCTGTAAGATGCTTTTTGAGTGCTTAGGTTGAGAGTTAGACTAGTTTCAAGGGAAAAGCTGAAGATGAGACTTAGTGGAGCCGGGAATAATTTAACCATAGCTAACCGGCACTGCCCGGTGCGCAAAACCATGCAAATGTGTTTTTTATAGTAGGGAAATGAAAGAGATAGAAATTAGCCCAAAATGGCCAATAAACTACTAACTTCTGGGCTGGAACCACTCCTCCAGGGACAGATAGGTTGCTCAAAGCTCCCCTCTCTCACAGGTGAACAGAGAAACTTCCATCTATCCAAGTAAGGTATGGGCAACTCAGAAACTAGTATCACAGCCCTGAATTCAGCACTAGCCTGAAAACTGGACTATACTTGCTTAGAAAGGTGGGAAACAAGGATTTTTTTGTTTTGTTTTTTTTTGAAAAGATAAGGCAAAAACAGTAAAAAATACACTTAAAACAGCTTTAAACGACTACAAACGATCAAAAAAGGCTATCACACTTTAGTGTGTTGCCTACAACAGTTAAACAAATTATTTAAACAAAAAAACCCGTTTTAAAAGTGCAGGCAGTCAAATAAGTACAATATGTGAAAATAACAAGCTTTTAAATCACAATAAATGTTGGAAAATCTGCGTTTAGGTGGAAAACATTTAAATACAGCATGAAAGTACAGAAAACTGATACTTAATCACTCCAAAGTCTCTCTCCTAAGCTAGAAGGCTTGTATCAGTTTAAGTCTTTCTAGTGCTACCCAGTAGGTTAGTTACAAGAAAGATGGGAAACATGCGCAGATGTGGTCTTTTAAACCAGAAAGTTGAAAGAGATGGACAAACTGTTCAAATGGTCAATAAACTACAATTTCTGGCTCAAGAACCTCTCCTCTTATGGTCAACAGGCTACCTAGTGCTTACCACTCCCACTGATAAGCTAGAAGGCTTTCTTCCAACACAGAAAGGCTTGCGGGGCTCAGAAGCTTACTAACAGTTCTGGGTACAGCAACTCTGTATCTGGACTAGGCTAGTTACAGGAAAGGTGGGAAACAAGTGCAAGTGTGGCTTTTATACCAGAACATTGGAAGAAATGGGAAAAAAACTGCCCAAGTGGCCAATAGCTACAATTTCTGGGACAGAAACCACTCCTCTTGTGGTAGATAGACTACCTAATGCTTACCACTCCCACTGATAAGCTAGAAGGCTTCCCTCCAACACAGAAAGGCTTGGAGAGCTCAGAAGCTTACAAAGAGTCCTGGAATACAACAAATCTGTACCTGGACTAGACTAGTTACAGGAAAGGCGGGGAACAAGTACAAACATAGGCTTTTAAGCCAGCAAGTTGAAAGAGATGGAAAACTGCCCAAACGGCCAAATAAACTACAATTTCTGGGCCAAAACTCACTCTTCCCATGGAGGATAGGCTACCTAGTGCTTACCACTCCCACTGATAAGCTAGAAGGCTTTCCTCCAACACAGAAAGGCTTGGGGGCTCAGAAGCTTACTAACAATCCTGGATACAGCAACTCTGTAACTGGACTAGGCTAGTTATAGGAAAGGTGGGAAACAGGCACAAGTGCAGCTTTCAAACCAGAAAGTTGAAAGAAATGGAAAAAAAACCTGCTCAAACAGCCCATAGCTACAGTTTCTGGGCCAGGGACCACTCCTCTTGTGGTAGATAGGCTACCTGATGCTTACCACTCCCACTGATAAGCTAGAAGGCTTCCCTCCAACACGGAAAGGCTTGGGGGGCTCAGAAGTGTACAAAGAGTCCTGGATACAGCAAATCTGTACCTGGACTAGACTAGTAACAGGAAAGGCAGGAAACAAGTGCAAACACAGGCTTTTAAATCAGAAGGTTGAAAGAGATGTAAAAGCTTCCCAAACGGCCAATAAACTCTAATTTCTGGGCCAGAAACCACTCCTCCTGTGGTAGATAGGTTACCTAGTGCTTACCACTCCCACTGATAAGCTAGAAGGCTTCTCTCCAACACAGAAGGGCTTGGGGGGCTCAGAGGCTTACCAACAGTCCTGGATACAACAAATCTGTACCTGGATTACACTAGTTATAGGAAAGGCGGGAACCAAATGCAAAACAAGCTTTTAATCAGAAAGTAGAAAGAGATGGAAAAACTGCCCAAATGGCCAATAAACTACAACTTCAGGGCCAAAACCCACTCTTCCCATGGTAGATAAGCTACTTAGTGCTTACCACTCCCACTGACAAGCTAGAAGGCTTCCCTCCAACACAGAAAGGCTTAGGGGCTCAGAAGCTTACCAACAGTCCTGGATATAGCAAGTCTGTATCTGGACTTGACTAGTTACAGGAAAGGCAGGAAACAAGCTTAGATTTTTTTGTTGCTACAGAAAAGCAGCTAAAACAGCAGTAAATACAATTCAAATTGTAGTGAAGGCCAGCACACCCGAGCATGTAGCAACACTACGGCAAATACAGAAATACAGTTCAAATAAATGCAATTAAATTAACAAATGACTAAAAAACAAGTGCAGACGGCAGTAAATTAGAAGGCTACTAACAAGCAGTAATAAGTGCAGAGTAAGAGTGACTGAACAGATAGCACGCAGAAGAGCAACTAAGACAGTTACAGTAAGAGCATATGAATAAGATATATATATATATATATATATATATATATATATATATATTTTTTTTTTTTGAGGGAAGGAACAGAGCAGGATTAAAAGGCTACAGGGGTTGTGCTTCCCAAATGCTCTCTTTGTACACAGTAGGAGTGCCTGAAATCAGAATATGATCTCACTGCTCTCAGTTGAGTGAGCAAATGAGATGGGCCCAGAAGGAGTATCCAAATACAAATCTACAAGAGGGGCGGGCAATTTCAAAGCCACCAACATTAATACCAAAACAAAAACAGGGAGGGTGGGTGGGAAACTAACTGTAGAGATACAGTCACAACTTCAGTTGAGTTAATATTCAGTGAAAAACACAAATAAATAAATTAAATACAGTACTATATGCAAAAGAGCAGATAAAAGTGTACTAAAATTCACTTATACGTCCAGCTGAATTCAGGTAAATGTTAGCCGACCAAAGCTCTGATATTAAGCAGAGATACCCCAAAATGTACCACTTATATAAGGCAAGACAGGATGTCAGTGATGAGCTGAAACTACCCCCACTGCTATCAATGGCTACACAGAAATTCCATGAAGTACTCTGTAGAGAGACAGCCACAGTTGAGTTAATATTCAGTGAAAAACACACATAAATAAATTAAAAACAGTACTATGTGCAAAAGAGCAGATAAAAGTGTACTAAAATTCACTTATACATCCAGCTGAATTCAGGTAGATGTTAACCGGACAAAGCTCTGATATTAAAAGGTTAAAAAAGAAACATCAACTACAGACATTACATGTGGAGAAAAATAAGTTATATAAAAGAATGAGGCAGAATGCTGTAAGAAGAAAAACGGATACTAACAGGGGCACAGGAAAATAATTTTCTTGGGTGGCGAAAGCCAGGGAACCTTTTTGGCTAGGCTTATATAGGCCCCAGGGCCGATAGCCTAGTACCTACCTATGTACCTAAGTTTATGGAATATCTTTAGGTTAACTTTCATGAAAAATAGTACATTTAATGAATTAAACATTGTTGGGAATGATAGTATATATAGGAAGAGAGCTCATGCTTCCAACAGACAGACAAATGAGTTATTATATATTATGTTTGCAGTAATATGTGGTTCTAGGTTGAATCCCATAGAGGTGAACTTACATTATTGAATCCAGCCATATATTTACAATTGTTATAAAAGGAGACATGTATGACAAAGAGAGTCTGTTACAGAAACACTTTATAATAAAATATGTGCATCTGTAAATATGTAAATATGGAATATATATTAGTGTACAGAAAAATAAAAAAAGTCATTGTAAAAGGGCAGATGGAAGAATACAAATCATTTTAATATGTAAGCTGAATTTAGAAAAAAAATATTGAAAAGGTGAAAAAAATGATTAGGGAATTATGAAGGATTTTTATTGAATAGTTCCAAGGAAAAAAATAAATAAGCATATAAAATGGGCAATACAAGAAAGAAAGAAAGAAAAGAAGAATTGTGAGGTTATGAAAATAGCAAGACTTCTTGTGGACAGTTGTGTTAAATAAGTTAATGATTATGATTCTTTTGAAATATAAAAAAACGGGGAGAAAGACTATTGTGCCATGTTCGTGGGTTGGAAGAACCGATGGAGTATTCTTATAATATGTATGAAGGTAAACATATGTTGGGAATATACTAAAACATCATGCCAAAATGAAAAGATAAAAGAAGTAAGGCTGATTATGATTACATTGGGGGTTGGTATAATGACTGAGGTGCTTACATCACAGACACAAGGTAAAGGGTTTGATGCTTACCTTTGAGGGGAAATCGTCTAGACTTAAAATGGCCTGCAAGGGGCTCTAGCCTAGTATTTGCCTATGAACCTATACTGAGAATATGATAAAGAAGAGTAGGAACAAATAAAACAGATAATGCCATTTTTTTTCATGTATATGTATGAAAAACTGTATAATAAGAAATAAGAAATAAAAGATGTATTTAAAAATATGCAGTTTGGTTATGGGAAAAAAGAACAGAGGTTTAATGTATTAAAATGTTTTTATTTATATAGTTCTTGTTTTAAGTGCCCTGCATATATTTGCAATACAGAGATTTAAATAGAAGTTTATACAAAAAGTACTTGCTTGCCATGAGTACAGAAACTGCCATGGGATCTTTTATTCCTATCTAAATTAAGCTATCACCAGCTCAGGTAGATGGGACCTCAGATTATTCTCTCATCAGATGGATGACAATCTCTGGAGTGTGGCATTCCTAACCTTTTGAAGTGTTGGGATCTGCTACAGCAAGTCCCAACATGCAGAGACTGAATGGACGAAATATCGGACAAGTCTGAGATGCCATTTGCTAGAAATTCCTTTTCTCTGATATATGGCAATCTCGGTGTTGGTATATATACGTCTGTGTGGGTGTGAGGCCTGCCTCCCACATGGGGGATGCAGGGGCCTGCTCTTTGCAAAAGAAAGTTTTAAGAAGAAGGGCAATTTTTGAGATTCGTTCTTTTCCCATGTTTTCAGTTTTTTTTGGCTTGTCAGCATTTGGCATTTTGAGTGCCAACATTTCATTAGAGAGCCCTGTTAAGCTGCACTGCAAAGTCAGTAATGTGCAATAAATCCAAGTAGTTGGTGTGAGAATATAATCCATAGTCTCCTGAACTTTCAGCATCAAAAGTCAATGTGTTAAATCTTGATCCAGTAACACTTAAAGTACATGGAGAAATCCATTTCCTCTAGGATATTGTGAGAACATCTTTCTGAACTGAACTTTTTTATCATGTCAGATAATATTATTTATTATTACCATCTTCTTGGCCCCATCTGTTTGTTATTACTCCAAGAACTTGATTGATTATTACTAATTGTTGAATGACCCTTCTTGTTAGGCAAATCATGATTGATCTTCATCCAGATAAAGCTTTTCTAGCCTTCCTGATAGAATTTTATGAAACATCAGTATTATTTAATTAGGGAAATCACTGTGAGGGCTCCTACTTCTGTTATTGGCATTTTATTTCAAGATCTTCAAATTGAACTAGGAAGGTGGCCTACCTCACCTGATATATTGTATCACCTCCTTTACAAAACTTGATTATGTGTCCATACCTGCAGGTGTTTCCACTTTTAGCCTTCCAATAGTCTTGTTTACTTCATCTGTTGTAGACTTGTTCTCTTCTCTCATCCTCTTTAAGAATGCTTCCCTTCGACTGCAGTGTCTTGTCTTTGTCTTCCATCCCTCCTGAACTGTATATACTCATGAAGATCTGTGCCATCACTTATCTAATGTTATGCTCCTTTGCTATTGTTTTCCTTCTCTGGCTCCTGACATCTTTACCATCTACCATTAAGCTTGATATTTATTATCTATATTTCACTTTCCAAGCTATTTCTCTGATTGGTGTTTCACCTCGATCCTATCAGTACTCTTCTCTGTCACCATGTTTTTTCTTCATTTTGGTAAATTCTATTCCTTCTAACTTTTCACTTATTCTAACTTTTGCCTTTTTAGTTATTTGCATTTCGTTTATTTATCTTTCTTCTGTATTTCTTTTAGCTATTCTTTTTAAAACAGTTTATTGCTTCCTGTTGGGTCCTTCTGTACAGTGCCACCTCCTATGTCATCTACACTTTTCAGGATGATTTTAATCTGTCATACTATCCATATCCTGCCTTATTTCTCTGGTTATATTTCTCCGGTTATTTTTTTTCTCTTCACTCCTTCTATTAGTAATTTTGTCTCACCTTCTGTTCTCGGTTTATTGCTGTGTTACCTGCTTTTCCCCATGCTTATCTTGTCCTTTGAATCCCTAATTGTTAAAAATAGGATTAGGTGATCAGCAGTTGCTCTTTCTCTTATTTTTACTTTATGCAAAATTGTCTTTTTGTTTTCCAGTCTAACTGCTTCCCCAATCATATGGATTTATTCCTTTGTTTTTCTTCTATCCAGATGTCAATTGACTCAATTTCTTCCCTGATGCCCTTTTGTCTCTACCTGCTGAATTCTTTTACCCTCTCTTTCTGTTTTCTCATGGTTTTAGGATCACATTATAATGTCCTCATATTAGTTCTATATCTATTCTCCCCAACTATCTCCCACTTCATAAAACACTTTGCAAAGTATTCCTCTCTTTTTTCAGCATATATTGTCATGCAGTCCACTCTTCATCTTCTAGCCTTCATTTCCAGACAAACCACCTCCCATCCACAATGTTGATGACTTCCTCTGTTTTAATTTACAACTTGGTTGTTATTAAAGATTCACCCCAAGACACAAACATCTTGCAAGTGGGTTTAACACAGACAAATGACTGGTACCAAAACCATGGCCTAAAACTCAGTGCCAAAAATGCATTATAATGCCTTTGGGAAACTGTTGATGCAAGTTAATTACTCCAACAATAAAGTGCCCCTAAGAGTCAATCAAGTAGTTAGGGATCTGGCAACATAAGTGGACAGCAATTTGACATTTGCACAATGTGTAGCTAAGATAATAAGAAAATAATTCTATGTTATGCAACTAATAGGTAAAGGTATGGCATCCACGTCCAAGGATGTTATAGTACCACTCTACTTGGCCCTTATCAGACCTATCATTGAATTCAATGTCCTCTTTGGATTACATCTAATCAGCCACTTGCAGCAGTCGGAATTCTCACAAAGGTTTCTCAACAGGAGAATTCAGGGCATGAATACCCTGTCCTATACAGATTGCCTAAAGATTCTGCCTCTGCATTCAGTCTGCTATAAGCTGCTGCGAGCAGATCTTTGCCTGGCTTACAGGGCTTCCTCAGACATGCTGATAAGACAGATATGTGTCCCAAAGGATCCCTGCATTATGGAATTGACTTTCCATTCATGTAAAACAGAGTTCATCCTGGATCCTACTAAAAAATACCTTGGCAAACAGATGCAAAATCATAGATTTACCCCCTGTTTGGCCCTCATATTCCTTATGGACAGAGGTCATCAGTAAGAAAAGTATTATCCTAACACTTTCCCTACAAATCCTTAGCTGCCTGGCCACTAACATGTCCCCCACCCATATGATACTTGGAACCCAAGTGGCTTGGAGTGTGTGACTAGGCTTGTAAGGTCCCCAGTGATCATAAGCGTAGTAACAACCTATGAAATTATGACTCTGTGAATATCTCTCCTCCTTCTTAACCTCCTAAAAGCCTGCCCATGCTTCTGGGTCCTCCTAATTTTCTATCTCTGATTTTGTCTATTGTAGTAGGCAAATGCTTATTTATTCACTACTGTACTTTTTAATAAACATATTACTTTTTATAAAGTTCGAATCCCCCCATTTCATATAACATCTAAAGTACTTTTCCTTCTGCCCTTCCTCTGCCACTTCATCTAGCCCTTTCACATCTCCTTCTTAGACAGATGAATATCTCTTCCTTCTACTTATCTATCTATAAGAAGTTACAGTGCCTACAACTTTTAAATTTGTGGCTGCCTTATTGCTATGTGTTCCCACTGGGTATTTTATCTCTGTTCTTGACTTTCCCATGCTTTTCTGTATGTATGTATGTATGTATGTATGTATGTATGTGTGTATCTCTGTGCTTATTTCTTTATTTGCTTGAAATGTGTTATCTGTATATGTCACTAGTCTATTGACTCTTTTCAGCCATGACATGACATATGTAAGTAGTTAAAAGCAGCAAAATAAGTTGAATACATGAAAGGCACTCTACACATGAATGCAATGATTTTAAGAGTTTCAGAAATGATACAAAAGCATACTGGCATTGCATATTTACATCATACTCAGTGGTATTATTGAATACATGCATTTTACATAAAGTGCAATCTGAATATGTAAACATATTTATCCCCATTATGCTAATGTTGGTAATTGCAAGATTAAGCATCGTCTTGGTTGGCACAAGTCATAAACCAGGTTAACAGAGTGTGTTATCTTACATTTAAAAAATATTTAAATAAACATTCTTAACAAATAAAGCAACAGCTACTATGCAGAGTCCAATAAACAGCGTTGCAACGTCTCAATTCTAGCATTAGGAATGGGGATGTGCATAGTGCTTTGAGCAGACATGTGATGGATAATGCAACACACAAATTCACTTTCAGGGCTATAGTAAACATAAGGCTTACCACTAGAGGGGGTGATGTGAAGCATTTGACAGAATTAGCAGAATCCAGATGGATCATTGAGCTTATGGCCAATCGTACACCAGGTTTAAATGATGTGATACCTGTTAAGCCCACCCTTCAAAAAAGGCAGGCTTTTTACTGAATCCTATTGGATATGCACTAGTTTAAAAGAAGGGGTTGTTTTATTGTAATTTTATCTGATGAAGGGAGAAGTCCCAGCTCATCTTGTGTTTATGTGCAATAAAGATTTTAAGGAATAGCAGTGTCCTTGCCACGTTTTTTGGTGCATATACTGCTTCATCAATCCACTGCTTACAGAATCCAGCAAATAGTCAATACGTATTGAATATAAAACGTTCTTTATTATTGGTGCACTCAGGAGGTAAGCGCTTTCACTTCAATGTTTCATCAGACCATACAACTGAGTGAATAACAGATTTCCATTTAAAAACATGGGCTTCCAATTGTATACTGACACATCATAATTGCTTCAACAATTAGAGAATACATAAAATCAAACTAATTAAGCAGCTCAGAATGATGGATTCTGTTATTCATTCGCAGAAATTTTTGAAAACTGTATTTTCTGCCATTTGAAGTGTTTGAGTTTTAATATCAAGTTGTAAATATGACAGGAGATCATGTTCTATTTTGGGACTTAGAACATTTATGACCTAGAATATGAGACTAATCAGGCTTATGAGTCAGTAGTTTCATGGGTCTGTGGTCTGTGGATGTCCCTTCCTTGTGTAGAGGGATAACAGTTGCTTCAATTCACACAAAGTCTGTTTGAAGGCTATGAATGAATAGTACTTCTAGTGGGCCTGATAGATCATGTGTCATGCTATTAAAGAGGCATCCCAGGATATTAACAGATCCAACTGAGGCAGTTATTTTGGCCTTGAAGAGTGTATTGAGAACATGTTCTCTAATGGTAGTTGAAGAGGTATAGTTAAGGTACTTCTTGAGAGGTGTCTGGCAGAGAAAGCATGGTAAAATTAGAGCTGAACTTATCAAAAAGCAGATTTTCTATATTCTTTGGCTCAGTATTGGTAGCTCCATTTACAATGAGTTTGTCACACTGTTATGTATGGTCCTTTGAGGTGTTGGACAGCTGGAGAATCCCTTACAATTGTGTTTAGCTTGGAAGGCAACCTTTGCCTCAAATTTGGCTTTGGTAGAGTTAGCAAGTCCCCTGAGTTGCTTATTTAGTTTGATAAGGGAGTTATTATCATGCTCGGCATTGCACTTCCTATTTTTGGTCATGATTTTATTCCTTTTTGTTATACGAACTTTTGATATTGGGATTCCATCAGGGTGGCTTGTGTTTTGAGTTTGTCCTGTACTTATTTGGAGTAGATACAACAGCTTCACGTGTGACTGTAGTTTTGTTTGTGAAAGTCTATGAGTAGGCTGTGGTGCTCCCTGGGTTTGGGAGAGGACTTGAGCATTTTCCAGGGTGTCATTCAAAAGTAGGAAGTTTGCTTTGCAATAATCCAGGTTTTCAATTTTATTTTGAAGGCGACAGCTGTATAACCAGTGAAGATGTCACACTTGCTATGTTCTGTCATGTTAGTGAGGACTAAGTTAAGGATATCTATAGCCCTACTGGGTGTACAGACTAGGTGGTCCAGGGCATTCAAGTCCAGAAATCTTTGTTCTGGCAGTGCGTATGATTTGGGTCTATGTTAAATCATCGAATGCTTAAAAAAGTGAACAATGATTTATTGAACCCATGTAAGTGAAATTTTACAATTTCAACTGCTTAGAACAGTGATTATTTTTCATGAGGGAAAAAAAATCGCTGTTCCACAAAAAACAAAAACAAAAAATTTAAAACATTACATAAAGTAGGGGGCTTTGCCCCCCATCCAATGTTGGGGGACTGTGCCCCCCACTTAAATATACCAACTCCAAGATCGCACTACAGTCATGAAAATGGAAAAGTAACGAAAACGGCCAAGCAATTTCTTTCCCAGGGAAAGAATTCACTTATATGCCGTTTCGCTATTTTGCCTTTTCGTGCTTTCAAGTTTGATCAAGACGCATTCAGAAGAATGCATGTTCAGTCATTCAATAGAAACCCTATAATTCACAGTTTATAGTGAATTAGCTGAAATCATTACACAAGGGCTATATTGGTTGATTTGGATGATCAAAAAACATGGATGGCACACATTTAAGGGGATGTTTTCAATGTGGTTATTGTTCTGCTTTTAAGGCAGTTATGAAAACTAAACAGTTTTCTTCAGACAATGCTGGTTGGATTTTTGATATCAGATGTTTTAATTCCTGTTCCTTTGAATGGGTTATTTATTAGGCTAGATGCAGTTGTTTTACTTTTTATGTGGCTAAAACATCTAGACAATTCAAAATGCATATTTTGAACATCTGAGTGATATTAAAAACTGTAGGTCCTCTAGTGCTTTGTATAGACTTACTATTGAACATTCCACTGCTAGTCTTATATTTCAGCCATAGGCAGGATATGTTATCTTAGTCTTGATAAATTAGGATGAGATGATATTTTAAGTAAAAAGGAATGGGGGTGGATTGTCAAATTGGGTGCTTTGTTCCCTCCAGATCTAAATGAAGTATTGTGCATGGATGTGTACGTTTTCGAGGTGGGGGTTCTTTGCACACAATTTATTTATCCACTGTTGCATTGATTGACAGCTATTTTAATTTTGGGTTGATGATGGCTTTGTCCAAAACTAGTCTGCTTGCATTTTAATACATGAATTATTGTATGGAATAAACTTGACTTGTTTTATGCGAACAAGACTGCTGTCTGTGTTCTTTGTTCAGTAGCTGAAATTACCCAATGAGTATAGTGTTGGTATGAATGAGGAGTGACTCAAGTTCATTTATGTAAGTGGTATAGGTTTCCTGGGTCATAGAGGGGCACCTATAGCTCTCAAAGACATGGTGTGGGGCTTTGCTTATGGTGATTTGCACATGGAGGAGCTCAAGTGCGGCATACTTCTTGACCAGCCTTGAGGTGTGTTTTTTATATAAATTGAAACACCTTTTGCCCATTCCTGTGCAGTAACTGGTATAATTTGTGGAAGGCATTATAGCCCTTCACTGCTGGGGTGCTCTCCCTGCCTTTAAACAATGTCTCAGTATCTACACAGACATCTACGTTTTCGACAGTGAGGACAGCATGCAAGGAATGGAGTTCATTAGTTTAGACACTCCTGGCATTGAGCAGTAACACCTTTAGACTATTCTTACATTCTAGCCATTGTTTAGTTTTATGTCATTTTAGTCTTTTTTTCCTGATCGAGTATTATCCACCTCAATTAAGGAAGTTACAAGAGAAGTCGTGCTAGGTTATTTTTATAAAACAAATGCTAGTATTTTCATCTCTTTGTTCACTACTCATGTCAGCTTATTCCTAATGATTCTTGTGATGTGCTACTCACTTCTCACTGGAGTTGTATGCCCATTTTATTTCTTCCAGTCCAGTACCCCAGTCATTCTTTTTCAGCACTATGATGTTGTCTCACTCTTTTGTTGTGCTTTTTTGTTTTTTTCTCAGGCAATCCCTAAGATTGTCCAAGATCCTGGCTCAGCTAAATCTGTTCAGTCTTTGATGTCATTCACTGCTTTGGCTCCTGTTTCATTCAGTTTTATGTGAAATGGCAGGTCTCTCCTGGTTTCCTTTTGTTGACTTATTCAACTCCTGTTTCCATCCTACGACTCCATCCATCCACAGTTCCTTTGTGCTGAGGTTACTGCAAGCCTGTCTTTTCTCTTGGTTGGAGTAGATGACCTTGTTGCAGCTTGTGTTCTTGTCTTCCTTCAGTTTCTTCATTACTGTTTCTGTCATCTTTGTCATTTTCTACTCTATTTTTTTTTTTGTGTAGGGGGTCAAGCCTTTCCACCTCGTCTAAGATCAGTTGATTTTTTTTAGCTTTTGAGTTCTACTTCCACTTTTCAGGTATGAGTTTTCCTGCTTATTCTTCTTGCTTGCTTCTATAGCCCCTCCTCTGTGAAGTATGTACCAATATGCAACTGTTTTATCCATCATTCACTTGTGAATGCTGTGAAGATGGATTAAGCAGTCACACTTATCCCATAAGTTGTGCGGACATTAGCGTTCCTTATTACTGCGACATTCTAAATAACATCAAGCAGTGTGCCAACATGACCAGAAGAGTATTTATATTTGCCATCACTATAATGTTCTCATACACCACAGTGAAATACAGTATCTTTATAATTTTGAGAAAGGTTTTACTATAGGAGGCAGAAGGCTTTTCCTGACATACCTTTTTTTCCTTAATATTTTTTGCTTTCCTTTAGAGCTGTTTGAATTTCTAAAAGCTTTGCATGTTGAGCACAGCATTTTCAGAACATTTCAAATAGTATTTGCAATAAATTCAGATTTATTCCTTCCCTAGTTTACTTTGGAAATGTGTCACCCTTCCTGGTAATTTAAAGAAGTGTAAATAGGCAAATGACTTGTGCTTAAGTAGCTGACAATGGCTTGCATACACTTAGACAAAAACCTGACAAATAATCCCTTTCCATTACAATCTTCAGATTTATATGTTCTATGCACCTACAGAGAATACTGTACTTTAGAAAATTAAGCAGCTGGCCTCAGGGTATAAACTATTTATTCCCCCTCTGTCCAAGTGGCTTATTATCCAAATGTGAAAGGATGCTTCAACTTCCTCCACACTTTTTTTTCTGAGAATACATCACTGAAAGGTAAGTCTTTCTAGTACAATTGTATCACTTCTTCTTTCTGCTTGCAGATAACTGAAACCTCCTGCCTATCATTTCTGTTGGGTAGCATGTACTTTACTATAATGCCATTGGTTTCATTCTCTCTCTAGCAGCCATATCATGTTAGGTGGTCAAAATGTGAATTTTCAAAACAAACTGTTATGGTGGAATTTCCATATAAATAAACTTCTATATAAAAAGAGAATGAAATTGCTTAATGCTTATAAGAAGGCTGATTCTACTTAACAACACCACAGTTAAGCAAACTGGTAAAGAGCTTAAATGAACCATTCGAAAGCTCAAAAATGAATATGAATTTAAAATATCCATTAAACCCAAAAGAAACTGCAAATTTGTCTTTATCTATGTCAGGAAGTTTAGAGCCAACAGCCAATTCTGTTCAGAGCTAGTCCAAAATAATACTACACTCTCTGACCCAAAGGAAATAGCTAATTTCCTAGCTAACAAAATTAGTGCAAATTTTAATCTTCCCACAGTTTTATCTATTTCTCTGATTCCACAATTCCAGCCACCCCTTTAATTAATATGGAACAAGTCCTCTTACGATAACAACACTTCATCTAAGCCTCCTAATTACAAACTGCTACAGCTTGAAATATTTCCACATCTTGTGAAGGCAGGTTTGGTTTTTGAAACTGTAACACTATTTGTCTCATTGGCAAATGTATTTTTACAACTCTGGACTGATATAGAATCCATTTTCTATCTTTTAACACTATTTCAGGTCAAACGTTGGCACTATTGCTAATAATTTAAACAATTAAGTGTTGTAAAGACAGAAGCAATGACACTACTTTGCCATCTCATTTAGGACAGGCTACACCTCCCTTTACAGTTTTTGAGTACTATATTTATTTCTGCAGTAGTATCTATTGGATGGCTATAGCCCTATACCTCACAATGCACTTTGTGGCAGTGGTGCAAATTTGAAATGTATCCTTCCATAGCATCATATCGTAGCTAGTGGCAATGGCGTTTTTTTAAAACCATGCCTCCATCATAGGTAGTAGTGCTTCAGACAGAGAAGATGCAGTGTCTATATACAATCAACAAGATATCCACCATTCCATCCCCATCTACTACTCCTCCATATACAAAGCCACTGACCTAAAGGTCTGTCTGTCTGGTAAAAACCTCCAAGTATCTAAGGTACCTGTGATTCATCAGGGAGGCCTGATACCACACACAGAATTTGCCAGAGGTGCGAAAGAAGTCAAATTGCAAATATTGTCCACATGGTTTCATAGCATAATTTTGCAAATGCCACCTTACTATTCATTAACAATCTAACCATAGATTTCTGTTAAGATGCTCTAACCAAGTGTAGCTTCTTGTGCAATGACAGAGAGTTACTCACAGGTTCATGGGAAAGTACTAGGCTAGCTGCTATTGTAGGTCTTTTTAAACCTAGCCAGTTTTCCTTTTTGTGCTCAAAATAACCTACCCCATTTGGTTATACACTGGTCTCACCTATCCCCTGGTCGGTCATTATATATTACCTCTAATAAAAGTAACTAGGATCATACCATAGATAATCTGAGGGGACTCATGCATGGGATAAAGCATTTAGGAGCTGCCTCTCCTCTCATCATGCTGATGCCAATAACTGATAAGTATCATACTAAAGCGGACAATATCATGCCTAGTTCACTTTCAGATATGTAAATAAAACACTTAAAGGTGTTCATGGATCATCTGATGAAAGCGGTCCTCTCACTGATTAAGGCTTTAAGATTGTGTGGGGTCAACCATTCCTTGATCTATTACACATTAAACATTATGCCTTCTTACAACCTGGTGCCAATTTAATTCTTATTGGATTAAAACATGGTATTTGATTCCACTGAACTGAACTACATTAATCAAATCTTGGATGTCTGCAGCTTCAGCTCTACTTTTTGTCTGTGGTTGCATGCCCTTTGCACTAGTCAGTCAGCAAAATTGCTTATCAGTATTTTCACTTCTGAGGCCCCTGAAATTTATCAAGCCACAAAGCAGGCTTCTCATATTTTATTTTCCATTTTATATAGTGAAAGACCTCTTGAACTGATTTCTAAATTCCCACCAAACAGCTCATAACTGCCATAACAGATAATACCAAGTGTTCATTTGCATGCGTATTAATACTTAATACTAAGCATCATTCTTGACAACATCCTGATCATTGTTACAGGTTGTAGGTTAATTGGGAGGGGGAAATTTAAGATTAAAATCCAGGTGTGACTTATTGTTCTGGATGCTGGCTTCAGCCCCTCAAATAATACTACTACTAATAATAATAATAATAATAATAAATATATATTTATATATTTTTCATTTACTATTTTTTCTTCTTCTAAAATTTCAGCTTTACCATTATCATTACAAAGCTTGGAATTCTCCCTTCTGAGATCCTTGGGGGAAAAAAAAGAGAAATTGGCTTACTCTGCTTGCCAGGCTATGTACAACACAGCCCAGCACTACATTTACTCCAGTCTGGGAATAAGGCAGTCAAGGCTTAGTGGAAATCTGGCCTTCTGCAGAAGACAGAATCATCACAAAAAGCACCTCAGTGGGCTGCTGTAAGAAGCAGCAAGGACATGTTTTTATTGGCTCAGGCTGCCTCAGGTGACTGGCTCAGATTGAGGCAATTTGAGAATAAGAGTGAAAGAAGTAAGTTAATTTTTTTTAATAGTCCTGCATGTGCTAGTTATCAAGTATATAGAAAGGTAAGTATTTTAAGTGTTTGTGTGTGTGTGTGTGTGTGTGTGTGTGTGTGTGTGTGTGTGTGTGTGTGTGTGTGTGTGTGTGTGTGTGTGTGTGTGCGTGTGTGTGTGTGTGTGTGTGTGTGTGCGTGTGTGCGTGTGTGCGTGTGTGTGTGTGTGTGTGTGTGTGTGTGTGTGTGTGTGTGTGTGTGTGTGTGTGTGTGTGCGCATCTGCATGCACATTTATGTTGCGGTAGAATAAATGCTCCGAACTGTCCCTGATTTCACAGAATGTCTTTCATTTTGCCTCATATTTGGGTCTGTTCCTTTCAAAGCATCTATTTTTTCTGACAAATCAGTGAGGATTGTAGTCATTAACTAATGGCAGACATTTAAGTTTCAGATTTAATAGCCATTGGAAAATGTATGCTATTGAAAAGCCTGTTATTCTAGTAACTTTCTAATTGCATAAGGACAGTATATGACCCTGGTTATTGTCCTTTGTCACCAATTAGTTTTTAGCTTTATGCTTGATTCTTTTGACGAGATTGAGAGGCATGTAGAAGGGAAATGGGTTACACTGGGTTGCATTGGTTGCACAGTATATTCTGACATCATTGAGCTATATCATGCATCATATGATATGGGTTGTGTTGTGTTGTGTAAATTCTAGCAACCATATTTTTATTTATTTATTTTCATAGTTTCATAGGTTTATACTAGTTTAACAATCACCAAGGTCTTTAAAATTCTAGTCATGCCATGCAACCCAACCCAATTTTGTCCCAGAGTTCCTTGGACGCATATATGGTAGGGTATTTTAGAAAATCTGTACCTAAGGGTTATGTGTTCATGTGTGTATGTTATGTCCATAAGAGACAAGGGGACAAGATCAGAGGTGAATTTGCAATTTCCCATCCAATGATCAAAGTTTCTTTTCAAAAAAGTCATGGATGAACTCCGCTTCACATAGATGGTGAGCTTATTCTGTAGTGCTGGGATACTTTGAAACACATATTGATCACTAGCATATTCTTTCTATGTCACAGGCAAAGTTCAGGTCATTCGATCTAGTGTTTCTGGTGCTGTTTCTTTTGCAGATCTGCAAGAAAGTCATCTGAGCTGGATCCAAGGATGCCTTATATGCATAGATCACCTTTCAGTAACCTGTAGGAGACTGAATACAGAGATAGAGCCTTAGGGTGATCTTTGTAGGACAGGATATTCATACCCTCAAGTTTCCTGGTAAGGAACCTTTGAGGGCATTCCAACTGTTGCAAGTGTCTTAGGTTTATGCCAAAGGGGACATTGCACTGAGTGATGGGTCTGATAAGGACTTAGTAGAGTGGCACTATGACTTCATTGGACCTGGATGCCCATACCCTTACTTATGATTTGGGTGACATAGAATGACTTTCTTACTATCCTGGCTACATGTTGATTGAATTCCGGATTACTGTCTATGTATGTTCACAGATGCCTAACTACTGGGTTAACTCTTAGGGGTGTTTTACTGATGGGGTAATTTGCTTGGGTGGATAATTTTCGAAAGGGCACCATAATGCTTTTCTTCACAATGACTTTTAATCTGTGACTTTGGTTACTAGGTAAATTCCACTCGCCAATGGCCTCTTTTTTTAGGGGAAGCTCTTTTATTGTCTAGATAAAATTCACATGATCTGTTCCAAAAGTGCCCTGGTATCTTTTACATCCACCTGAGCTACCACCAGTTCAAGTAGATGGGGCCTTGATTTAGCATCTTATACAAAGGATGGCCCATTCTGTAGGGCAACAAACCCTTAGTGTTGGTAATGGAAAATGAAAAATTGCTCCTGGGGTGGTAACAGAATACACAATCTTTTAATCTTCCAACATCAAAGACAATTGTGTTATCAGCTGAGCCACAAACACTGACAGCTTTCTTTAAAAATAAGTTATCGATCTAACCCAGCCCTTGGTTATTGGTGGATTAGTTCCCCTACCTTCAATCCTATGGATCTCTGACAAGCCACCCTGAGCCAAAGAGCAGAGCATAATCACATACAGTGACAGGCAGTATCCAAAGGGACAGTGGTGCTTGTGTGTTGAGCTGATAATCTAAATAGTTACAGTCAATTCATTTTTTTCTGAACAAATTGATAAGGTCACTGTTCATTAAACTGACAATTATGTTATAGTATTTAAAACTGAAAAACATGGAAGTACTAGATATGTAGATGTACATACAGGTATAGACATATAAAAGAGATGCACATGTGAGCATACAGTAAACATAAATACTTCATAATTGCCTGCATTCTGTTTGCTGTCATTCAGACAGAGCAGAGTAAGTACTGCTAGCAAAATTTCCATTTAAAAATATTTCAAACATTCGCCAGTACAGGTTGTTAAAATCGATTGCAAAAAAAAAAAACTTTAAGTCTTAGTTAGCAGTTTGATCCCTAAAGGGAGACTTCAGCAGACTTCTTCAACATTAATGATAAAAAATAGAAATAGTGCAGTCTTTTAAAATTTTTGTTTGGAAAATTATCAGTCAATACAGTGAATGTTTTCAACATAAAAACTGCTTAAAAAGAGCTGCTCCACCTACAGAGATATCCATGCAAATAAACATATGAGAACTGGAATTATACATATTTATTAAGTACCTAAGGTTCACCCAAGATCAAATAACAAAACTGCAAGAAAATAAATCTGTCTCTAAAGAGAAAGTTATCATTACGAAGTCTGATACAGTCTTTAAACACACTCCAAGAGCATTTACTTTATACAGACTATAGCACCCTGAAAGTATATTTATTATAAAATGCAAATTAGTAATGATGATCTCTTAGAAGTTAATACAAAACATAATAATAAATTGGCAAGTTTCCCAGAAATGTGCAACACTGGGAGGTTTTGTTGACAAGAAATGAAGTGATATCCTTCAGAAGGAAAATGCATGGCTGTTATTATTTAATAAGAATTGTCAGTGCTGCCGCAGTTTAGTTGCTATATTTGATTAACTGCTAAGACAAGAATGCATTTGTATTAGCAAAAACATACTTAATGTGTTTGCTAAAGATTTCTAAACTGCACTCATTACAAAATGGATAAATAATAAACTAATGAAAGACAGACTGCGGAGATTAACTTCAAGTGTAGTACTTTACCAAACAATAGTCATTGGTAATCCTAAATGCGATGTGTCTTCCTCAGTTAACAAAGATTAAACCCACAGAACACAATGAGGATTTTTTACACTTGAAAGCAAAAATTATACATAATAAAAAAAAAAAAAAAACTGTCCCAGTCATCAAAACAGAATACTTCAAAACCAGAAAATGTAAAGTCTGACAGTTTAAAGGGCTGCATCCATAGGATAATTGCAAATGGACTTCGGTCTAAAAGGCAAAAAGTCCAACTCAGACAAGCTCAATTTACAGCTTTTTTTTTTCTTTTAAATCTCTTTTCTTCTGTGTTCTTACATAGTAGCATAAAAAAATGCCAGTTTTAACCTCCAAGGGTCTTGCATAATTCCAGTTACTGCACGTGTTGTTTTAATGTGGCTTTAGATACATTTAGTACAAACAAAAGACTGCTGTAATTAAAACAGTATGAAAGCATATACTGCATACTTCAGTATTTAATGCATGAACTGATTCATTCAAAGTATTACAATAGCACTATTTTATTGGAGAGCAGGTCAAGAATTTTGAGTTCACAATCCAGCCAGTGGAACAATGTAGGACCAGCAAGGTCCAATGGCAATTGGCCATTTTGGCAGACAGGAAAAAGATAAAGTATTATCTTAGTCCAAGAAATTCAGATTAATCTTTTCTTTGCAGTGTAATTTTGTAAGAGACATGCACAGCTATCACATTTTGCTTATCTTAAACTGCATTCATTTTGTATTCTTTTAACTTTCTAATTTTATATTGCAGACCTACAGTTTTTACATAGGCAGTATCCAAGGCCACAGTGTTGCTTGTGTGACAAGTTGATAACAATCTAAATACACGACCATATTAGTTGCCCTTGCAATGAACTATATCTGGGAGAAATAAAACTTGTGAATCAATATGGAAGTAGGTGATAATCAGTTACAAACAGGAAAATTGAAAGGAATTGTGTTACAGCTTATTTTTTATTCAAATATCTGAAGTACAAGGTGGCAATGTAATAATTCAGGGGGATATATAATCTGGATATGGGGATACCTAGTGAGAAGCATTTGTAGCAGAACGTGAGTTATTACTGTGCTATACAAGCTAATGGAAAAATTGCAGGAAAATATTTTAGCTGGCCTCATCATTCTGAGGATATAGACTGTTTACAGGAAACTCAAAGGGTACCAGAAAAATTACACTGGATAGTAAAAATGCATGACTAATGAGTGTCTAGATGAATTCATCTAAGTGTTCAGACGATGCTTCTAAAAAGGAGGACAGAAGCATATATCTGAAGATGTTGACTACCCTTAGGAAATTTACACATGCTACTACTAATGCTAATAATAAGTTATTTGAAAGAGCAAGTGGACCCACTTTGAAGACAGAAAGCAGTCAACTCAAGGGAGAGAAAAAGAAACATTTTCTGACAGTCAAAATGATGTGTACTATGTATAGCATTCTAAAGGTAATGCTGAGTACAGAAGTGGGTATGGTATTTAAAAAAGTATAATATGGTCATGCAACAAATCTTTACAGTCAGGGTGAGAAGCGATAACCATTGCTTAAGTAAAAGGAAAAATGTCAGACTAGTTGGATGATAGGTTTCTTATCACATCAGAAATTAAATATGCCTTCTGAAGTAGACAGAGACTGTCATTCAAGTAATAAACATTCACTTTGACATACAGATGTACTCCATATTGTCACTTACTTATTGTAGAAAATAAACTACAGTAACACAAAATTCACATTTTTTAAATATGTTCTTCACCAATCGATCATGCTATCCATTTAGGAGCACTAAGCCTTGGCGGAGGACCTCATCTTATTCTCTAATAGCAGTAGGTTCAACAGCAGACTTCTTGATGACCTTCATGAGCATACCCCTCAACTTCTTACAGCAAGAAATCTGAACAAGGCCAAAAATAGTGGGGGGACAAAGAACCAAAATACAGACACTTTTTAAATATTTTTCTTACAAACTTAGAAAGGTGATAGAATAACAGATTTTCCATTAGCATGAATTTTCTAAAGGAAGTGAAGTCTGAAAAATCAAATGTCCGCCATTATTTTCTTACTTCAGTGCTCAATGATTTGTCAGTGATTTGCCAGAAAACTACAATTTTAAGAAAGGGAACAAAATATACGTCAAAAATGTGGGCTTTTTGCGAAAATCTGGACAGTTGAGAGCTATGACCATGAGTTTCTTGTTTAATGTGAAATGTAAAAAATAAGTAAATAACACAAATTTCATAATGCTGAAGCAACATTTAGAAACTAGTAAAGTACTGCATATAAAGAGTTGTATTGAGTTACTAATCTCAGGCAGCACAAAAAAAAAAAACTTATTCCATATTACTGACTAGATGAAAAAAGAGATATTTCCAAGCCCGTGGCTACCTACTATTCATTGTAATTATAGTATGACCCCAAGATCAACAACAAAAACAAACACAATGAAAATAAACTGGACAGTAGTACCTACCACATGTGCAAAATAAACACACATTAAATAAATATTAAATATTAATATTATATATATTATATAATATTAATATATAATACTAATATATAATATTATATTAAATATAATAATATATTTATCTCAAGGTGTGCTGATCCCAGAGCTGATCATGCTAGTAGTGGAAATGTGAACCAACATGGGATCCCGCCCCCAAAAATCCAAAACTCCACTCAAATGACTTTTAATCAAAATTTTCTGTAAAAAGTTTGTTTTCCCATCTTTTAAAACATGATATGGGCACAAAACCTTGTAATTTAGTCAGAAATAAATGTTGTAGAGTATATTGCATATTGACCTCACTCCAAAAATTGGCAAAATACAAGTTTTTTGCTCAATTCCCTGATGTAAGAGAAGTGCATGTCAACTTTTTTCATTTCCCTTTTACAGCTGTCAGATTTTATCCTCATGTAGAGCATACACATCAACAACCACAAAACATTATCAGAAAGCTGTAGCCAGTTTAGAACATGTAATACACTCTGTCATACCACACACACAAGAAAAAGAAAACAGTGCAGTAGGATGCTATGTGTACTAGCTTTTAAAACTGTTGTTCCACTAAGGTACATTTAGCCTGTGGTCACTCTCTGTGTGCACAACATTAAGGCATTAAGCAGCTTATTCTTTGTGCTTTATACCTTTTCTTTTTCTTTACAACTTTTACTACATAAAACTCCATTTGCTACAAATAATTATTGAAATGTTTTTCTTATCAGAGTCCATTTTAATGTGTTGTTGAATGGATGTCTAGGTGAATATTTTGTCATCCATCTCTCAAAACATTAAATGAGCTATGTTGCATTCAGTAATAATTTTCTGTGTCATACAGAATTCAATAAATTGGGCTGCTATTTGAAAACCAATAAGAAACAATAACTAACTGTCAATAAAAACATTGATATAAATAAAATATGCTATTATTTGAACTCATGACTTAGCTTCAACAAAGAACTTTCACTTGAAATATGATGACATCCCTGATATATGTTTCTTTAGACACCAAAATGAATCTTTTAGTGGTGAAGACTTGGAAAAACACCTTAAGATACTCTTACATTTTTAAGGACAACATTATGCTGCAGTTAATGCTGACTGCATCAGAGAAACTTATTTACATCCATTCAGTCTGCTTTTCAATCCTGTGTCTATTATGTTTTTGCAGTCTTCAGCCTGGTACTCAGAAGTTCTTTGCTGAGCTACATCACTAGGTGTTTGCTAATTTAAATTAAGCCACAGGATATTTAGAGCCTAAATTACCACACCATCAATTTGGATAAAATACATCAGCAATCCTCATGCTAGTCTAAATATGTTGTAATGTAAACAGACAACAATAAAGTTTCCAGTTTCACTTTGTAAACTACCTTAAAAAAAACTATGTATATAATATTGCTTCAGTATGAGCAACCAGTAAACTATTATATGTTTTTTTTTTAAATGGAACCCATTGTGTGCCCTCTAACTGACCTTAAGCTTCTATCACCCAGGGCTGTAAGACCATACCAGTGGCAGATTGGGAAGGGGGGGGGTGTCAGATGGGAGCAGCTGGCAGTTTCACATACATTGTGCTGCACCCCAGAGGATTTTTTCAGTGCCTTAATGGGCAAAGCTATTCATGCCATACACCTCACTGTATGCAACATCGGTTATCCCTACCCCCGCCCATAGCAAAAGCTAACTCCAATGTTCTTCATGATCACAGTCCTGTCCCCTTCACTGAGGATGTGTCCAGTCATAGGCAGAAACAACCTCTCTGTCCATCCCTCCCTCCTTCCTTCATTCCTGAGTGGGCAAGCAAGTATACAAACTAATTACTTGAGATGCATTCACACAAAGGCAGTGGTAAATGAAACAAAGTACACATTTATAAGTAGTTAATTGGAGATGCACTAGTAAAGCATCAATGAAATATTTGATTTTAAAAAGAGAATCATAATAAAGTAAAGTTCATTTTTGTTAGATACAACCTAAAGGATGAAGACTTTTGTATGGGATTACAAAAAGTGATGTTTTATTTAGTTAGTTATATATTAGCATTTATTTATCATTCATATTTGTTTATCAGAAAAATCCAACTGGGCAGGAGCCTCTTTTCAGCAGAGGCCTGGGGAATAAAGCTCTAAACAAAAGCATTTTAATAATAAATAGTAAAAAAAACAACAATAAATATTTCACTGAATAACGCAGGAAAAATGTATTAGGTTAGCCCACACAATGAAAGGATACAGGATACAGGATTTTTCCAATATTTTGACGAAGGAGATTGAAAAGCGACATGTAGACATTTTTGTCACCCAAGAATTTTTTGATCTTGCTTTGCATAATAATTTTGTTTTCGTTGAGGGTGAATTTTTTCCATCAAATTGCAGGTGTTGCTGTGGGTGCCAAATGTG
Source organism: Protopterus annectens (assembly GCF_019279795.1). NCBI lineage: Eukaryota > Metazoa > Chordata > Ceratodontiformes > Protopteridae > Protopterus > Protopterus annectens. The sequence continues at coordinate 283,431,064 of NC_056730.1, read as the reverse complement.
CCCCCCTACCTATGCAAATTTAGTGTTAGCTGATTGGGAGCATCAGTTTGTGTTTAATTCTTTATTTTCTAAAAAGAAGTCCTGATATTTTCGATTTTTTGATGACATTTTAATTTTATGGGATAGAGATGCAGCATCTTTCTTAAAAGTTATTAATTATTTGAACTATTCACACAACTTTACATATACTTTTGATATGGAGAGTATTTATTTCTAATATTTAAAATCAAGAAACATATCTGAACTCATTGATAAATTATGATAGCTGCCATCTCTATTTTCAGAAGAGAAGTATAATAAAAAGGCAGATGGCATGTCTTTCTAGGCAGGTTATAAAAGATGCAGTGTTTCTTTCTGAATTATTTGCTGTCCTTCTTGTGGGGGGATCTTGGTTTGGGTATGTGTGATTCCCAAGTGGTAAAAGGAAAAGTTATAGTAAAGGATACAGACAAAGAAGGGGCTATGGTTATTCCATATAACAGGGAAGCCCCCATGTTTATAACTGCTTTTAGGAAAATGTGGAATGTCACATTTCCTACAGAACATAAGGCTGTTCTTGGAGAGACTCTTAAGATTACTTATAGTAAAAGAAAACATTAATAACTATTTGGAAAGTTCTGCCCATATTTCTGTTCAGTTTATGATATCTAAAATAGTGAAGTGTGGGTGCTGTAAATATTGTAAATTTATTAATGATGGTCCATACAGTGCAGTGGAGGGATATAAAAGAACTTTGATTTGTCTGGGAAAGTGTAGTTGTAATTCTGCCATGGTTATTTATTTGACTACTTGCACCTCATGTCTGTTGTTCTATATTGGTAAAAGTAAGACTATTCAAAAATTGAAAGAGAGGATTTATGAAAATTTGTATATGATATTAAGAAGGGAATACAGAGTAATGCTTTATATAAACATTCATTTAAATGTCCCTGTTTTAAAGGGTGCATTTGTTTGGTGGTTGATAGGGTGGTTACCTCCAAGAGGGGAGTTGACCCAGAAATCCAGATAAAACAAAAATAATTTATTTGGTAGTTATGTTTGAATGTTGTAAAGGAGCTTTTTATCTTTCCATAGTATACCTAAGGGGTGACAACTGAAGTTATGAATTGTATTTTTAAATTTTCTAAAATATTTTATTTACTATAGTAGCTTAATTTTTTTAAAGGAAATAATTTTTTGATTAGGAATCTTATTACGTGCAAGATGCTGTAATTGAATTTCATACTTTCTTTGTATAAATGGTGATTTAATTAGACAAAGTTTGATTAATGTATTTAAATAGGAAATTAACTGATATATGTTAAACTCTGAAGCAGTCCTGTGTCATTAAGGATGGAAACATTTAGTATTTTAGTAATAATTCTTTTGCATTAAACAATTTTCTATATTGCAGTTTCAAGTGTAGTTTTTTTGTTACAGTTTAGGGTACTGAGCACTGTGCAGCAACTTGATCACAGGATGCCTCCTAAATAGCCTGAAATTATTCAACTATAGATGCTGATTAGGCTTTCTATCATATGTATGGAGTATCACAACATCTCTCTGGACAAGACCGGGACATTAATAGATCATGGGAAATACAGACCCATTAGTCTGATTTGTCTCATATACAAAGCTATGGAAAGAATTAACATGGAAATGTTTAACAATGATGTAAAAAACCTTAAAACACTAGATCAGACCAAGTTTAGTTTCATCAAAGGCAGGTCATGCCTACTGAACTTGGTGGACTTGTTTGAGAAGGTCAGCGAGGGAATTGATGAGGACAAAATGGTACATACTGCCCACCTTGACCTTGGGTATTGTAAACAAATGTATGCAATTAGGCATTAGCCACTATGTAACCAGCTAAAAAGCCAGCTGGCTCATAGATAGGGGCAGGCCAACAGATGGACCTGGTGGACTTCTTTGAGAAGGTTTCCATGGCAACAGATAATGACAAAATGGTGCATACTCCCTACGTCATTCTAGCAAAAGCACTTGATACAATACCCTACTCTGATATTGTAAGCAAAATCATGTAATTAGGCATAAACCCCTATGTAACCCACTGGATAACTAGATGACTCATAGATGTGAACTGGGAGTTTACGATTGGAGAGAACACTTCCACAAAGAGGCTGGTTGTCATTGAAGTCTCCCACTGTGTTGGTTCTGCTCCTCATTGTAGTCTATTTCTCAGAAATCAATGCCAGTGTCAAGGGCCTCTGCCTTACCAAATTTGCAGATGATTGCAAGGTGGGAGCAATCACAGAAACCTCCCAAGATACTAATATTTTGCAGAAAGGTCTAACACAGATGAGTGACTAGTACAAAAAACATAGCTTATAACTCAATGCCAGGAAATGCATAATAGTACCTTTTGGGAAGCTGGCCATCCCAGGTAAGTACCTCAACAATAAAACACCTATAAAAGTAGGACACAGTAGTCATGTGATTTAGGGACTTATATAGATAGTAATCTGGCTTTCGTCCAACATGTGTTTAAGGTAATAAGAAAATTCTATGCCACTCAACTTATAAGTAAGGGTATGGCATCTAGGTCCAAAGAAGTCATCACACCACTATACTTAGCTGCTATCAGATCCGTCATTCAGAATAACACTCCCATCTGTATGTATCTGACAAGGTGCATGCAACACCTGGAATGTATTCATCTCAAAGCAGAGTGCCCTATGTAGATCACTTCAAAGCCCTATCCCTATACTGTATCTCCTACAGACTGTTCAGAGGCAATTCATGGCTAGCATACAAGGCATCTTTGGATTCCATCCTAATGGACCTTTCCATAGCTACAAAACAAACAGCTGCTAGACCCAATGATTTAAATTTTGATTGCAATTTAAATAGGACATAATGGATTCAAATTATATGGAATAGGCTTCCCGTCCATGTGAAGATGAGCCAATCTCTAACCCTATTAAAGAGCAGCCTGGTCCAGTGGATGGGAAATTGGAAATTCACTCCTGGCCTGACATGTATGTTTCTGATGGACAGAGGCAGCAGATAAATTGTGTCCTAATTAACATACACCCCTTAAAACAACCTCTAAGGCAAACTAGCCTGAGGCATATATTTAGGTTGCATGGCTAGGCTTATAAGGCCCCTATGTCATTAAACTAGTATGTACTTATGAACCTATGAACGTAATTGCTTCAAAACCTGTATATTTAGGGAAATATGTTACAACAATAGGGATCAAGGCACGGGGCAAAGTTTTACCAAGGGAAACCACATTCTCATAGATACACTTAGAACATATGGAAAACCTCATTTTGAAAAGGTGGTGCCAAAACAGGCAGTGCAAGGCATGGAATCAAGTTGTCACTGACATAAATGTATAGGGAGAAGGAAATGCACCTTGGCACAGAGTAGGAAAAAAGCTAACGACATGCTGAGCTGGGACAAAATGAAAGCTAAGCAAAATGCAATTGCTTGTAATAGCACTGGTTTTGGGGCTTTTTCTGTCCAACCTTTAACATCTGATGAGTAATTCCTCCTTTCTTTGTAACTGCATATAGATTACTGAAATGATTCTTCATCAATATCAGCTGTAGCATCACCTTCGCAGACAGCACATGGTAAGTGTGAACTACCTAACTTTAGTACAAAATCATATGCCTGTCACAGGTCACAACAACCCCATCAAAATAGGTTCATAGGTTCATAGGTAGGTACTAGGCTATCTGCCCAAGGGTATTTATAAGCCTAGCCAGAGTGTGTCGGCTTTCACTGCCCCATTGATTAGTTAACTGAGCCTCTGTCAAGCAGAGCCAATGAAGTGATCCCAGGGGTGTATTTTCTGTTACCCATCCACTCGTCAAGGTTTCTCTTGAAGAGTGTTAGTGAGGGGCTCTGCCTAATGAAGTTAGGAATTTTGTTCCAAAGCATGGGGAGTCTCTGTGACAGGAATCTATCCCTCCAGCATGTTCTATTTATTGTTGTGGTGAGGTTTAGCTCACTAGAGCGTGTGGCTCGCAGTGACTTGGATTTCTTTAGATGGAGCATGTCCATCAATTCTGAGTTGGACATGGCCTTGTAAGTCAGGCAGAGATCACCTCTGAGTAAGCGGTATGCCACTGAGTACAGCCGGAGTTTTTTCAGTCAGGCTGCATAGGACATATGTTTGAGGCCAGTAATCCTCTTGGTGAGGTGCTTTTGTGGTCTTTCAAGCTGTTGGAAGTGTCTTGTGAGGTACATCCCAAATGGGGCATTGTACTCTATGATGGGTCTGATGCGTGATGAGTAGAGGGGCACTATAACTTCTTTATTTCTAGATGTGAACCCCTTAGTAATTAGATGGGCCACATAGAAGGATTTCCTAACTAGATTGGCAATATAATTGTCAAAGGAGAGATTACTATCTACCTGGGTCCCCAGATCTCTTTTTACCTCTTCTGTATTAAGGGGGCTGCTGCCTATGTGGTAATTCATGGGTGTTTTGTTTTTCCCAAATGGGATGACTATGCATTTTTTGGCATTTAGCTTGAGGCCATGACTCTGACACCAGGTGTCTGTCTCAGTAAGTCCTTTTTGGAGGATGTCCGTGTCAGCCGGAGAGTCAATTATGCCTCCCAGTTTGAAGTCATCAGTGAACTTGGTTAGCCATAGTCCTCCTGTGTTTGCCTGTACTTCTGAGGAATATATGCCGAATAGTAGGGGTCCCAGAACCGAGCCTTGTGGGACACCACTTGTGACTGATTTAGTCAGACCTGGAGCCCGCTATTCTTACCGTGTGAGTTCTGTCTGTAAGCCAGCTGGCAACCCATCTTGTGACATAGGGGTTTATGTTCAGGCTGGTGAGTTTTTCTATAATACCCGAGTGAGGAATGGTGTTGAACACCTTGGCGAGATCAAGGTAGGCTGTGTGAATCACCTTTCCCTCGTCTATAGCCTTGGTAACTGTCTCAAAGAAGTCACCCAGGTTTAGTAGGCATGATCTGTCCTTATCAAAGCCGAACTGGATTGGGACAAGTGTTTGGAGGTTCCCAGTGTCTTTGTTAATGAGTTCCATGATGATGTGCTCCATATCCTTGCAGACCAGGCTAGTCAGGCTTATGGGGCGATAGTTACCAGGGTCAGTTGTGGCCCCTCCTTTGTGGATTGGAATAATCATTGCTGTGTGCCATTCTATGGGCATGTAGCCTGTGGAGAGGCTGAGGTTGAACAGCGTGTTTAGGTGGGGGGTTAGTTTGTTCTGTAGTTCGTGCAAGATGCAGTCTGGGACACCATCTGGCCCCATTGATGCTGTGGTTTTGGCTTTTGAAAGGGCTGTCTTCACCTGTGCTTCTGTGATTTTCGGGACACTACACTTTTCCGGTATTGTTGTGGGCCCTTTTGAAGGTGAGAGGGAGGTAAAGTTTGCACTGAATCTATCTGCCAGTATGTTGTCAATATCAGTAGGTTCAGTATATTTTGTGCTATGTTGCACTATCTCAGAGCATATCTGCGAGTTGCCACTTAGATTCTTGACATAGCTAAAGAAGACTTTGTGGTTATCTTTCGAATCCTTGGCTATTTTTCTTTCGAAGTTAGCCTTTGATGATTTTATGAAGGACCTTAGTTTCTTACTGATACTGTTCACGGATGTCTTTCCTTCTTGGGATTTGCTTTTTTTTCGGAACTATTTTCCTGCTTTTGTTGTATAACCTGTTTATGGTAGGGGTCCACCAGACTGGTTTCCTTCTCTTAGGGGAGTGAGTCTTGGTTTTGCTAGGGATGGCATGATCCATGCATCCTTGTAGGTGCTCATAGAGTGCAATTGTAAAGGATTCTGCATCTTGGACAGTGTTATCCTTTAGCGTGGGGGCTGTGAAACTTACCACCTCTGCCTTAAGTAAGGTGAAGTTTGCTTTAGAAAAGTTTTTCACTGTGGTTTCCTTGGTTGGGGGTGGTGGTGGGGTGTGGACATCCAGGGTGATTAGTTTATGGTCTGATCTAACCGGTGAAGGGTTTTCCTCTGGTACGGAGCACCTGTCGCCCATGTTGGTGATGACCGGGTCCAATATATTGTGGCCTCTGGTAGGGGAGTTTACCAGCTGATCCAGGGCATTTGAGTTGATAAATTCCAGAAAGCGCTGAGCCTGTGAGTTTATACTCAAGTAGTTTTCCCAGTTAATGGTAGGGTAATTGAAATTTCCCAAAATCAGGGTGTTCGGTAGGACCTTCATGTTTTCCATTGTCTCTAGAAAGGTGGAGTGGTGGTCCTGGGTCATGGAGGGTGATCTGTAGCAGGCCAGAATTTGCATTGCAGATTTGCCTGATGTTAGTTGCACATGAATGATCTCAGACGTATCATGCTGCGCCACTAACCTGGAGGTGTGGGTATCCTTGATGAATATAGATACACCCCCTCCTTTTGTGTTTTGGTCCGTGTTCTGTGGCCGAAATGTGTGGTATGAGTTGTAGCCCAGTAGTGCTGGAGTGCTCTCTGGAGCCTTGAACCAGGTTTCAGTTACTGCACAGATGCTGACATTCTCCATACTTAGGAGTGTTTTGAGCGCATGTATTTTGAGATTTAAACTCCTGGTGTTGAGTAGCATAACCCTCATTTTTTTTACTTGTGCTGTTTACGGAGGTGGGTTTGAATTTTGAGCCTTGCCTAAAACAGGCACTATGGGATCAGCAAGAGCCTTGGCCAGTATTCGAAAGCCAAGGGGTGACAGGTGCAAGCCGTCTCTTGCGAAGCAATGCGGCTTGTCGAGAATGTCATCCCAGGGACACTGGATCCCCTTTGAATGACACCAGAAGCTTAGCCAGTTGTTAAAATTGATAATTTTTTCTTTATACTGAGGTATCATTCTTGGTGAGGGCAGGATGCTACTCAGAGTCATACCCGCCTGGGCTACATGATCAGAGAGCTCTTCCATGTCTCTTTTCATGTAGTCCAGGGAGGTACGGCTCAGGTCATTCACACCAACATGAACAATGACAGAGTAATATTTGTACTTGTTCTGGAGTGACCTGAGAGCTTGTGTTATGTGGCGGATTCTAGCTCCCGACAGGCAGCTAACAGTAACCTTCTCCTTGTCCAGCCTAGTGAGTGGGGCGTCAGTGTGCCTGACTATTGAGTCACCTATTACTAGTGTGTTAGGTATGTTATTTTGCCTTAAGGGCTGTGATTGTGCGGCACATTGATTTTGAGTTTTATGTGTTGTCTGGTTTGTGACGGGAGGTGCAGGTTTTGTGGGTTTCTGCTTTGGAGCTCTCTGATGCTTTTGCAGGTTTTTATTTAGAGCCTCCAAGTATGATTTTGTGTATTTATGTGTATTTTTTGCCAGTGCTGGTTTAGTAGGTCTATGTGAGGCTGGAGATGTGGCGCAAGTGTTGACTTTCTCCTCATGACTGTCTGTTCCAGTCTTGGGTGGAGATACCTTAGCCTCCAGTTTGGCTGTATAATTGCATCTCTCACATATGTTAGTGTTTTATGTATTTCTTAAAAAGGTAAGTAGCAGAGACAATTACATGTTGTGCTATACAACAACAGGCTGATACTGACAGCAGAATGGCTATCAGCAATGATTCAATTACTCTCGTATTCATGGCAACCTACCAGTACATGGAAATGTTGGAGGCCAGAGATAATGCCACAATGACCCTCATGCGCATGACATCCATATAAGCCTCTATTTATACACCAGTGAGGATTTAACCAGATACACATGGGGAACAATGCTAGATGTGGCTAAAGGCATGTTGGTATGTGTTGTGGATGAGTATACTGGATACCATGTGTATCCCAAACAAGTGCTGCAGCATTCACATGGATCCCCCCAGGAAGAAAGCAGCTAGACCTCATCAAACTCCCACAAAATGTATGAAACCTCTCAGACAGCATAACTTGTAGGTCCAGCATCACTCTTAGGTCATTATCAAAAGGTTCCCCTGCATCCAGTAGATCCCATCATCTGAGCAAGTCAGCATCAAGCTCAAATGCTAGCCCTTGTTCATGATGTCCGAGCCCATCAGCAGCACTATCTTTGAAAGACTTTGTGTATGACAGCTTCCAAATATAACTGAAGTTTTAAAGAGCTGTAACACAGAAGTTATTCACCAGGAAAGCAATTTGTAAATTGGTGTAGATGACATCACATCACATCTGTTTCAAAACTGCAGTGTCAGTGGAGCAAAGGTAGCATACTCTCATTTAGTGCAGAAGGCTGTGGGTTCTATTAACATGCCAAGTAGATGAAACTGCTGACAGTGCAGTGCAGTGCAGCATAAGGGGTTTAGGAGGTGCTGCCCTCCTGAGTATGTTGCTCTTCAGATAAGATGTTAAACCGAGGCCCCATCTGCCTGAGTTGGTGGTACCTCAGGTAGATGTAAAAGATCTCACGACACCTATCAAAAAGAAGAGCAGAAGTCCCGCGATGCCCTTGCAAACTCTTCCCTAGTAGTATAAATACCACCTCGGGTCTCCCTTGAAAAGAGGCTTCTAGCCTAGTGGAACTAAAGGATAAATAAAAATGAAATAAAAAAATGCCACTCTTACTTAATTCTCCTGATAAATGAAGGATAAAATAAGAGAACAGTTGCAACAATGACACATTTCATCATGAAAAACAAAATACATTTCCATTATCAAGTTAATACAGCTGCAGTAACACACTAATTAATTATTCAGACTACAAATCTAAACATGTTTCATAACATCTGCAGCATTCCCAGACTCTGCAAGTATAACTAGCACTTGTGCCACTGTCCACTGTATCATTCCATACAAATGATGATAGCTGCTAACGTTTGAACAGATAATTTGTGTTTGATGAGGATAAATGACTGGACTACAATGTAAGTTGACAATGCACCACTCAGCTTGACCCTCAAGTAACACTGCAAGCATTGCAACTTTGCTCTTTACACAGAAAATGCATGGTCAGTGGATGTGGACCAGATGCTGCCACTTCACCTGTGCAGCTGTGTACCATGGAAGAATGTGCTGGAGTGATTGCCATGATTGGTTGGGTTACTGCCACAGTTTCTGATTCTAGTATTTTTTCCAGTTAAGTGTTTAATAGCAATCTTCCACAACCTGATGAGCACAGTAATAGCTGAATATTTTTATCATGCAATTTTGAGGCAAAGTAGTTATGTTAATGAGCTTACTGAGAGTTAATTTTCTTAAATACCACTTTTAGTTCATCACACACCATGTAGGCTTCACTACAAAGCTCAATTAGCATCATGCTCTTGCACACATACCTGCAAAGTGCTATGCACATGCATGGGTGGGTCAATGACCCCGGTGGGGATACAAGGAAAACTATTTAAATATTTGGCCACAAGAGGTGCTAATGTTCAGAGACTGAAACGTAGTAATGTGATGATGTTACAGTCTAAATATCATAGTTTACACTCTAACACCCTACATTAGTGCTAGTTCTTATGGCATTAACACTAATGAGGTGCCTGAATATATGTATCACATATCAGCAGCAGCAATATGCTTGGACATGAGAGACCTACCATTTTTCTGTTGTCCATGACCTACTACGTGTCTACGGCTTCTGAAGGCACTAAGAGTGGCAGGGCTTCCAGGTAGAGAGTAAAATATGTCTATGTGATGTACAGGGACCACCTGAACCTCTTACAGAGTCACTAGTATAAAATCTATGCCTGCCATAGCCTCGATGAAGTGGTGTCTACTTCTGCTGTCATTAGCCACTTTTGTAAGTACTACAGGTAGCACAATAATAACTTCGAGACTCCATCTTGACCATCTCAGCTAGAGAAAAGAAGAGGTTTGAGAGAGGGCATCTGAGATGTAAAGTTAACATATAGGGCAGATTGCTGCCTTGCTATTTTAGATATATTTAACAGGGCTCTTGGCAGAACATTTAATTCATGATATGTGTATTTCCTGGTAAAGTTTTTCAGTGAAGAGAAGAATGCAGCATCTCTCCAAATGTAGGGGAAGAGTATGAAGCCTGTCATCTTATATTTACTTTTGTACATCACAGCTGCATTGTATTGCTCACTGCTAGAATTATGTAGCAGCATCTGTAACTCCCATATATAACAGCATACTGCTGGACATAACCTTTATATTTATGCTGCCTTGCTAACAGACAAGCACATTCAACATGTTCAGGAAACCTCACATTCCACATTTGCCTGACAATTTATGGTTGGTTTACATGTATAGCATACCTACTGCCATGCAATGCTTGACATGTAGGGCTGTTGGCACAGTAACATGCTGCCTACTCTGGCACAGGAGGGTATATGGCAGGAAGAGTAATGGCTTATCATTTTGGTCATGCATTGTTCCATTATATGTTAATGCAGGTGCCACTTCCCACTAGCATACAGGTTACATTTCTACATTACAGCAGTTGTTGTAGCAACATATGTTACAGTGGTTACCCAACATATGCTGGAAACTGCCTCTGTTGCTGTTATTTGCTTGTCTGGCTTTGCCAGATCTCACAAGTATCATATAAGCTACCTGAATCAACTCATACTTCATTAAAAACATAGCAATTCTTGCTAAAGATGTTTCTCTTACATCCCTTAACATACAACTCCCTCTTGACAACTCTTTATACTCCACACTACAGTCCATCCCTATTTCCTATAAAACTTAAACCTGGCTCATGTTATTCTGAAAACCTCCCAACAGAATCCCTTAAAATGGCAGCAGATTGCATAGCCTATCCAGGCCTGAGTCTCATAAATTAGTCAGTGCAAGAATCTATTGCCACCTATGCAACCTACCAAACCATAACAATTTCAAATCTCAGCTATTCTCTCATCTATCTTCCAAATGAGAATGCCCATGTCATACTCCAACATAACCTCCTCTCAAACCTCTTCTCTTTCTACCTTGCACTGTGAATTCTATCACCTGCAAGACATCTCAAGTCACTGTCCCCCATGCTAGGGTCAGATGTATTCCCACCTAACTGAGATACGAAAGTTTCTAATAGCAGTAGGAATATATGTTTTTATGTTAACTTTCTAAGGGCAAATGACAATATGTTTATATTTGTTTATATGTTACATTCTTTAATTATGCTTTTTTAACATGTTGTATGTAGCTTTTAGTGTTTTGGAGCTTTAATTACGTTTTGTAACATGTAGTTTGTAGTCTCTTGGAGCTTTTCTCCCCAGGCCTCCACCGAAAATGGGCTTTTTATGGATCAGTGGACTTCCCCGCTCATCAAACTAAAATAAATAAATAAATAAATAAATAATGTTCTCTCATTGTGGAAAAAGTATCATGTTATTCCCCTTAACAAAGGTGGCCAATCCACTGCTTTCTCCAATTTTAGTCTTATTTCTATAGTATCTCCACTCTAAAAAATCCTAGAAAAGTGTATTTAGAAGCATCTTCTTCAATACCTCATATAGGAACAACTGCTAACAGGGTTTATGTCCGGCCCATAGCACAGCTACAGCAGTATTAACATTTCTGGAAACCATCAGAAACCTATGGCCAGGACAAACTTGTCTTTGCCACATTCCTAGATTTACCCATTGACTTCAGTATAGCCTCACATACCAGACTACTGCAACCAATGTTCTGTCTTGGCCTGTCACAGCCTACCCTCTGATGGTTTCACAGCTGCTTGTCCAATAGAAACCGATCCATAAAATGGTACCACTCACTCTGTCCATACTTGCCATCACCACAGTTAATCCCCAAGGTTCTATTTTTGACCCTATATTAATCAATATTTTCATTAAAAATCTTTATACTTTTCCCCCAACAGGCCTCATTCTATGCTTATATTTGCCTTTGATAATCTAATCCATCTCCAAAAATTCAACCAGAATGATTTCACTTCAACAGTAAATGTCAAAGCAATCCTCAGTTTTCACTTAATCCTAAAAAAAATACAATTCTCCATATCACATATCCAAGACAGAGACAAATTCAAAATCCCCTCCTTGAACAAAACTGAAAACAGAAATAGTCTCACATACCAAGATAATACGGGTTAACATAGGAGGCAACCTAAAATTTGATCAATACATTCATAACAACAAAAACATCAAAAGCTAGGAATGCAATACAGATAAACGACTAATTCCACAAAATCAGATTTAGCTAACACCCACCTTTTACCTTGTTTTCTCTATGGTGCACCAATCCTCACAAATCTATAGGTTCAATATTGCAGAATCTAGAACAATGCTATAATAAAACAGCATAACCTGGAGTTAACAAAACCTACCAAACTCATCACAGTTCCACACTCAAACTACTAATCTGATATAGATTGCATAACTATCACTCTCTTCCTAGCACCCAACACTACAACCTGTGAGAGATGCACTTATCTAGCCAAACTGGAGGTAAAGCTCTCTCCAACCAAGACTGAATTTGACAGTCAAAAGGAGAAGGTAAACACTTGCACCACACCACAGTCATTACATAGCCCCACTAAACCTACACACCAAAATCCACACACAGAAACACAAAAACATTCTCAGAGGCTTTCAATAATAATTTGTTCAAGCAACAGAGACCTCCAATGCAGAAACACAAGCAACCTCCATCCCCCCCCCCAACACAACCCAAATGACACATAGCCCACAGACTCAGTGTGCCACTCAACCACAGCCCATAAGGCAAAACAATGTACCCAACACACTAGTCATAGGTGACTCTATAGTCAGGCACACTGATGTCCCATTCACCAGGTTAAACAAGGAGACGGTTGCTGTCAGCTGCCTGTCAGGTGCCAGGATCCACCATATAACTCACGCACTCAGGTCACTCCACAACAAGTACAGATATGACTCTGTCACTGTCCATGTTGGTGTGAATGACCTGAGATGTACCTCCCTGGATTACATGAAAAGAGACATGGAAGAGTTCTCCGATCTTGTAGCCCAGGCAGGTATGACCCTAACCCTGAGTAGCATCCTGCCATCACCCAGAATGATACCGCAGTACAAGGACAAAATGATTGACTTCAACAATTGGCTAAGCCTCTGGTGTCATTCCAAGGGGATCCAGTATCTGTCTGCCTGGGGTGACATGGTTGACAGACAACGATGCTTTGCCAGAGATGGCCTGCACCTGTCACTCCTGGAATTTTGGATACTGGCTAAGGCTCTTGCCACCCCTATAGTGCCTATTTTAAGCAAGGGTCAAATGACAAATTCACCACCGTAACAGGAAAAGGCAAGCAAAAACTGAGGGTAATGCTACTCAATGCTAGAAGTCTAAATCTCAAAATGCACTCCCTCGAGGCATTCCTTAAAATGGAGAACATCGATATCTGTGCAGTGACTGAGACCTGGTTCAATGCTCCAGAGAGCACCCCTGCATTACCAGGCTATAACTCATGCCACACTTTTCGGCCACCTAACCTGGATCGGAACACCAAAGGCAGAGGTGTGTCCATATTCATTAAGGATATCCACACCTCAAGGCTAGTTGATCAGCATAATGCATCCGTGGTTATCCAAGTGCAACTAACTCTGGGCAAAACTGCAATCCAAATTGTAGCTTGCTACAGATCCCCCACCATGCCCCAGGATTCCCACTCCTCTTTTCTTGATATACTGGAAAACATTAGGGTTCAACTAACACCCTAATAATGGGCGATTTCAACTACCCTACCATTAACTGGGAAAACTACTCATGTACCAACTCCTTCGCTCAACACTTTCTGGAATTCATAAATTCCAATGCCCTAGATCAACTTATCCATACCCCCACCAGGGGCAACAATATCCTACACCTAGTCATTACCAACATGAGTGACTGGTGTTCCACACCTGAAGTCAACTCCTTCGTTGGTCAGATCTGACATAAGCTAATCACCCTAGATATCCACATGCTGCCCCCACTCCCCATTAAGGAAACCATGGTAAACAATTTCTCCAAAGCCAACTTCATGCTTTTTAAGACAGAAGTGGCGAATTTCATGATACCCGTGCAGATGGACAATAGAGTTACTACTGCTGAATCCTACACAAATACACTCAAAAAGCACTTACACAAGTGCATGGATCATGCTATCCCAAGCAGAACCAAGACGCTATCCTCCAAAAAAGGAAGCCAATCTGGTGGTCCTCTGCCATAAACAAACTCTACAAAAGAAGCAAAAAACTGTTGCAAACGAGAATAAAATTCCATGAGTGGAGGAGCTCTCTGGTCACCCTCAGTAAGAAGTTGAGATCCCTTATAAGATCCTCCAAAGCTAGCTATGAAAACAAAATTGCCACTGATTCTAGGGACAACCACAAAGCATTCAATAGCTATGTCAAGAATCTCAATGGCAACACCCAGATCTGCTCTGAGTTGCAGCACAACAGCATGAAAATTACAGAACCAACTGATATTGCCAACATCATGGCAGATAGGTTCAGTGCTAACTTTACTCCCCTCTCACACCCTAAAGGGCCCATATGTATACAGGAAGAATGCAGAGTCCCTGTAATCACAACTACACAGGTAAAAGCTGCACTCTCTAAAGCCAAAAACACAGCATCCATGGGACCAGACAAAATTCCAGGCTGCGTTTTTCACAAACTTCAGAACAAACTGGCTCCCCACCTAAGCACCATGTTCAGTCATAGCCTCACGTCAGGCTTTGTGCCCACTGAATGGTGCACAGCAACAGTTATCCCACGCCACAAAGGGGGAGCCACCACTGATCCCGGGAACTATCTGCCTATTAGCCTGACGAGCCTGGGCTGTAAGGCCATGAAACGTATCATCATGGAACTCATAAACAAAGACATTGGTAACCTCCAAACTCTGGACCTCACCCTGTTTGGGTTTGTGAAAGGCAGATCATGCCTCCTGAACATGATCGACTTCTTTGAGTCAGTCACCAAAGCCGTAGATGAGAGTAAAGGTGGTTCACACAGTCTATCTTGACCTCACCAAGGCTTTCAACACCGTCCTCCATTCTGGAATTATAGCTAAACTTACTAAATTAGGTATAAATGCCTACGCCATAAGATGGGTTGCCAAATGGCTCACCGACAGAACCCACACTTTAAAAGTTGCAGACTCCAAATCTGACTTCAAACCAGTGACAAGTGGAGTACCACAGGGTTCAGACCTAGGACCTCTCCTGTTTGGTATCTACTTCTCTAAAGTACAGGCTAACACAGAAGGCCTTCAAAGGACTGCAAACTAGGAACCATAGTTGTGTCCAAAAATGATGTGGACATCCTACAGAAGGGCCTCACTGAGACAGAAGCCTGGTGTCAGAGCCATGGCCTCAAGCTCAGTGCCAAAAAGAGCATTGTCATCCCCTTTGGTAAAAACTCTGTACCCGTGATGTACCACATAGGCAGCAGTCTACTTAATCCAGAAAGTGTGATAAGAGACCTTGAGACCCAGGTGGACAGTAGTCTCTCCTTTGATGATCACATCACCACAGTAGTCAGGAAATCCTTCTATGTGGCACACTTCATTACAAAAGGGTTCTCATCCAGGAAAAAAGAGGTCATTGTTCCCCTCTACTCGACACTCATTAGACCCATTATAGAGTACAATGCCCCTTTTGGAATGTACCTCACAAGAGATCTGCAGCAGCTGGAAAGGCCACAGAAGTACCTCACAAAGAGGATTACTAGCCTCAAACCGATGCCCTACACTGACTGTCTGAAAAAACTCCAACTTTACTCCACAGCATATTGCCTTCCCCGAAGTGATCTCTGCCTAACATATAAAGCTATGTCAAACCCAGAGCTGTTGGACATGTTACACCTAAAGAAATCCCAATCCCTCCGAGCTACACACTCCATGGACCTAAACCTTGTCACCACAATAAATACAGCATGCTGAAGGGATAGATTCCTGTTCCAGAGACTTTCCATACTCTGGAACAAGCTACCTATCTATATCAAGCAAAGTTCCTCATTAACACTCTTCGAGAAAAATCTTGATGAGTGGATGGGAAATAGGAGATACACCCCAGGGATCACTTATGTGGCTCTGCTCGACAGGGGCACAGGAAAATAACTTTCTTGGGTGGCATAAGCCAGGGAACCTTGTTGTCTAGGCTTACTTAGGCCCTTGGGCCAATAACCTAGTACCTACCTATGCACCTATGAACAGACCTTTTCAATCCAATGATAAAAAGCTCCTGTCTATCAGCAAAGCTCAAAACATGCTGAAAAAGCCCTGTACTCTTATTATGTAGCTAGACCTTGGAAATCACTGCGTACTAAACTTAGGTCAATGGAAAACCTTGAGCCCTTTAAAACAGCACCACGGGAATTTCTAGCTAACTCGTGATTTTGCTCTTGTACCACTCATGGTTAAAAACCCCATTATATTTCACACTCACTGCCTAGTCTCCCAAACAATACCGCTTTCATTTATCAGCACTGCTCCATAATATAAAGCCAATGATTACTTCATATTTTGTGGCTGACTTTGTTTGTTTTAGCAAATTATCACAAACTCATAAATTTTCTCCTTTTCTTACCTTCACACTCTCACCTTACCTTTTACCCCTTCCCATCATCTTTCTTCCTATTAACTATCGCATCCTATCTCTTTTAAATAACCTCATATCTTACATTCATACATCATTCAATAGATTGTAATCATTCTCCCAGCCATGTATTTTCATAAAGACTAGTATTCAGCCTGGTGTTCTATTTTGTATTCACAAATATTTATTCTTTATTTGCAATGCTGCCCTTCACTATGATGTTAACTGCATTTATAATCTGACCACCCAATATTCATGTTGTGAGTTTTACACATGAATTTTAACCTAGGTGAATCTCCAGCCTGCTGCAATAACTGTACCCTTACCAAACTTCAGCTTCTCAATGTGTACAGAGCTCATTATTATTTTGTATACATCTATGCAACACTTGTTTTTATTGCGTATATTAATTAATTTCTATGTAATTTCATTTAACTTTAAATGGGCTTTTATCCCTGGGTCACTACTGTAAAAGGGCAATTTGCTCTGTAGGACATCTCTGGTGAGAAATGTCAATAAATAAATAAATTTGCATGTTGGGTTGTATACATACTGTCACTGTCCAAGTCCCTGTGACATGTCTTTGTCCCTGCTCCATACAATATGCCCACAGGGGTATCCATGCATACCCTCTATGGCCTCTTATGGCCAACAGCACCATCCTGTCATTGCTGTATTTACCAGGTCAGGGGTACAGTGCAGCTGTACCTGTGTATGCACATCATCCACTAGAGGCATTTGACATGCTATTCCTAGTTAGCTGTATAAGTTCTGGCGTAGTAGTTTAAATAGCTGCCTTTTAATGCACCTGCTAGAACCTGTATGGCTGATCATCAGACACAGGCATGATAGTCATTTTTTTCTCTTTATCTCTCTCTCTCTCTCTCTCTCTCCCTCTCTTACTCTCTCTGTCACTATACTGCTTTTATACTTTTTATTTCTTTTTATTTCTGTTTATGGTATTATTATATGCATTATATGCAGGGTTAGCCACAACTATAAATGTGGAGAGACAATGGTCTTATTTTGTGACATTTCAGCGAAACAGCAGCACTATGTTCTTTTAAAATAAACTACATTTGAAATCATATTGAATGGAATGAACACAGTTGGGTGTGGAGTACTGTCTTGTCCTTTTATAAATGAATGTAGTCTATTTTTTTAGCAATGAGTGTAAAACTGTCCATGGAGAATCTGAGTCCTCAAGAAATTTATGATGCTTTCCCCTTTTCAGCAGAGGCCCAGAGAGAAATGCTCCAGAAGCATGTCTTTGGAATGTGGGAAGAAACCCACATGAATGCAGGGACGACATGCAGACTCTGCACAGAATGCACCCCAGCTGAGAATCAAACCAGAGAACCTATTGCTGTGAGGCAGCAATGTTAACTGCTGCACCACTTCCGGTCTTGTTTTCATTGGTCATTAAAATTATTCAATACTGTGACAGCTGTAGCTGTAGAAGTGCATAATACACCAAGGCACTGAATGTTAGAATTGTTCTATGCATATTCTTATGGGTCTACTTCAGTGAATTGAAATTTCACAACATCAAACCTCTGACCAGTAAAGACCAGATGATCAAAGTTGTGAAATATTGAACGTTAAGAATGGAGATCACCGTACAGTGCAGAACGGGATATTTACCATTCTCTTCACTGTAGTGCAATCTCATGGTTGGTATATTTAAGTAGCAGGGGAGTGTGGGAGGGTGCAGGGGGGTGTGGGAGGGTGCAGGGGGGGCCCCAGCAAAAACATGAAAGAAGACATTTTTCAGCTGTTAGATTTTTTTTCATGTTTGATATTTCACAACTTGGATTATTTGGTCTTCGATGATCAGAGGTTCAATATTGTGAAATTTTGATCCTTTGAAGTAGACCCATTTCTATATAGTGGTAGCTGGTGATGTCAAGCAAAGTGAAACTAGGGAAACATCTGAAGGAGTTGTTCTAACTTAGATGGAGTGGACTTAAATCAGGGTCAGGTTGCCTTTGAGATAGTTTCAGTACCAAATAAAATAAACAATTAGTCATAAAGCAGAGCACATCTAAAGTTATTAGTTGTCTTGCAGCAGCCATTTTCCTTTTGGTTTACATACATGAGGTGTAGATATTATGTCAGTTAGCTTTGTCAAATGGAGGCAGTCAAGCACATGGCTACTCAATAACATACTATAGACATGGTCTTCCATATTCAAATTTAAATTCAAATTCAAATTCAGCTTTATTAAGCTGCTTATAAACTAAGAACTATTACAATAAAACCAGTATCAAAATAAACAAATTAATTAATTAATTAACCCAAAATAATAATAATAATAATAATAATAATAATAATAATAATAATAATAATAAGCATTAGCACAGTACAAAACTATCTAGTATCAAGGACTCAAGCATTCCCAGGATGATTAATATCCAGAGATGAGAACTTTATTAAGAAAAGAAAGTGTACACCCAAATATTCAAGACATATTTTGGGAGCCCTTAATAATGCCAGGGAAGAAAGCCATAAATAATGAAAACTCGTGTATGGTGTCTAGGAGCTCTTACAGCTAAAGGGAGCAAGGCTTCCATACTACATGACTATCAAAAGCAAAACAACAACTTTATACATTTATTTATTTATGTATTTATTTATTTTACATTTGTTTACTGTGAAAGTCCAACTGGATACAGCTCCTGTTTCAGCAGAGGCCTTGGGAGAAAACTCCACAGTTACAACAGGACAATTGTACAAAATATCAAAACATTACAGCAGAGAAGTAACACATAGATACTCTTTAATGAGCTCTTAATACGTCAATTTTACATATACAGACAAAGGTTTATACACATTTCTAATAGCAGAGGATGCTGATATGTCTAACAAAAAAAATATGTATGTGCATAACTATGGAGAGATAAGCTGTGTGAGCTTATCCATATTGTATACTTACACAGAATTTAGGTTTAGTTGTAACACAGAAATGTCAGTGCCTTGTCTTTTTTCAAATATGAACAGAAAATATATACCATAGGTTAATAGGTTCATAGGTGTGTACTAGGCTAATGGCCATGGAGCCTTTACAAGCCTAGCCCATAGGATTACCCTGGCATCATGCCACCCGACCTTAGTTCCCAGTGCCTCTGTCGAGCAGAGCCACTGGAGTGATCCCCAGGGTGAATTTTCTATTTCCCATCCACTCATCAAGATTTCTCTTGAAGCGGGCCAGTGAGGTGCTCTGCTTGACATGTATGGGAAGTCTATTTCATAGCATGGGCAATCTCTGGGTTATGAACCTGTCCCTCCAGCATGTTCTGTTGATTGTGGTAATGAGGTTGAGTTCTCTGTGGTGTGGAGGGTTGGGATTTCTTTAGCATTTCTAACAGAGCTGGGTCAGACATAGCTTTGTAAGTCAAGCACAGATCGGTAGGCGATATGCGACAGAGAATAGTTGGAGTTTTTTGAGTCTGTCCATATAGGACAAATGTTTAAGTCCTAGGATCCTCTTTGTGACATACTTTTGTGGCCTCTCCAGTTGTTGCAGGTGTCTAGTGAGGTACATGCCAAATGGGGCATTGTACTCAAAGACTGGCCTAATGAGGGAAGAGTAGAGGGAGACAATGACCTCTTTCTTTCTGAATGCAAAACCTTTAGTAGTGAGATGTGCCACATATAAGGACTTTCTGACCACAGTGGCAATGTGGTGGTCAAAAGAGAGGTTGCTGTCAACCTGTGTTCCCAGATCTCTTATAATGCCTTCTGTGTTCAGTGGACTACTATCGATGTGGTAATTCAAGGGAACCAGAATTTTCCCAAGGGGGATGATGACACTTTTATTTGCACTGAGCTTAAGGCCATGGTTCTGACACCAGTCATTGGTCTCAGTGAGGCTTTTCTGTAAGATGTCAACATCGCTTGAGGAGTTAATAATAGCTCCCAACTTGCAATCATCTGTGAACTTTGTCAGCCAGAGTCCCTTTGTGTTAGCCTGGACTTCAGATATGTAGATAGTCAACAGAAGACCCAGGACCGAACCCTGTGGGACTCCACTCGTGACTGGTCTGCAGTCTGATTTGGAGTCAGCTACTTACACACTGTGGATTCTATCTGTGAGCCAGTTTGCAACCCCCGCAAGTGATGTAGGAGTTGATGCCTAGATTAGTGAGTTTTTCTATGATTCCTGAGAAAAGAATGATATCAAAGGCCTTGACCTGATCAAGGTAGGCTGTCTGAACCACCTTGCCTTCATCCACAGCTCTGATGACTGACTCAAAAAAGTTGACCAAGTTGAGTAGGCATGATCTACCCTTCACAAAACCAAACTGTGTAGGATCCAGGGTTTGGAGATTCCCTATACCATTGATATAACCATTCAAAACTAGGGAATGGGTCATGAATTAACAAATTAAATGTTAACTCACCTTTCCTTGGTTAGGGAACTATAGATTTTTTTGCTTGGCCTTAGTTCCTGCCAGGGAAAGAAAAATGTTAAGGAGGGAACAGGCGTATCACCTTCAAATGAAGGGTGATTCTATGGCAGCACATAAACTGCATCAACATCATTATTCTCTTTGCCTGGGGGCAAGATAAGGGGTAAGTCAAAGGGGGAAAAGCCAGGATGGTCCAGTACAGAGATACCCCTATCTAATGTCAATATTGTTATGGAGATTGGGAAGGGACCCAGCACATGGCAGAATGCAGTCTGTAGGGGTAGGCAATAAAAACTTGCAAAAAAAAGGCAACAAAAAATCTTTCTAATCTTCTTAATTGTGCAGATTTTATAGTCTAATAGTAGCATCAGTAACAGAGTACTAACTACTTGTTCCATTTGCTAGAGACTGTGTAGTAGAGGGCAGACAGAAATCCACTCTGTTTTTAACTTTTCTAGAAATTCTGCCAAAGAACGTAGTATAGGTTCAAGGTGGGCCAATCAGTGACAAAATACCTACCAAATGCCTATTTCTTGTTCAACTGTTTTGTATACATAATGAGTACTTACTTTAACTCACTCACACCTCTAACCTCAGCTCATTGTAACTGAGTTCTTCTTGAGTCTCATCTGAACTGTTTCTGGTTTAGGGATTCTCCTAAATACTTGCATTTTCAAGCTGGCTGATGCTTACAAGTTGCATTGCTCACATTTATGATATTGTTTGATCACATCACTGTCAATCTGCCTTTTGTCCTCTGCACACATTGTTTCAAAATCCTGGGCATCTTAAAACTGTATTATCCTTCTTTTGTCTGGTTTGTTCAGCACAATTGTATAAAATCACAGCAGCAGATCAGGCTGAAGATGATTTTATCTCAATTGGCATATTAGCCAGCCCATACACAATTTTTGTTAGCTGTTTCTCATCACAAAACTAATGTTTCCTGTAAAGATAGCACTTTTACTTGTGCAGTTTGGTCAGACTAGGTAAAATCAGATGCAATTGTCCACATTACAATAGGATAATCAGGTTTGCTGTTTTAAGAGACAGCCAAGCAGCCCTTCATACCACTCAAACATTGAGTATTAAAATCATAACACTGGCACTTAAAAATCATAGCAGGGGCTAAGAAAAAGGAGCCCTTTGCTATTTGTCATAATAGAAGGTTTTCAGGTACAAGAGCTGATATAATTAATGCTACTATATATGTGTATAGGCTTAAAGTGTAAAGTCACTTTTGGTATGCATTGTAGGATATTGTAACTTAAGTGGTACAATGCATTTTACCCATCAGACTAGAGTTACCCAGGCAGTTTCTTAATAAAAAACATTGTAATTATTTTATTAAGTACCATCATACATGGCTTCTATGATTCCCTTGCTAACATAACATGAGGGTTGACTTGAGGGTATGTCCACAGACTTTAATGGATGGTCCCTGCATATAGATTTGGTAGTGTACTGGCTATAGCATCTGCTTTAGCTGCAGAAAGTCCTGTGTTCAACCCCCCCCATATAGCTATTATGCTCCCAGCGATAAGCAAAGTCATTATAAATCAGTGTACTCTTGCCAGAGAGTTTACCAAAAATCACTTCACTGCCAAAATCTTTTAGTTGGCCTTGTGGCCTAATGGGTAAGCTGTCTGATTTCAAATCAGAAGCTTGTAGGTTCAAGTCCTAACATGATCACATAGCCAGTGACCTAGTCGTTCAGAGGCTGCCCATCTCTGGAATAGACTACCCATGCACATCAAACAAAGGACATCACTGACCCTCTTCAAGCACAACCTTGATGAGTGGATGGGAAACCACAAATTTGTCCCAGCGGTTCCACCTGTGTCCCTCATTGACAGATGTCAATTGAGGTTTCTTTTTTGGAGATAAAATCTTGGCTAGGCTTGTAAGGGCCCCAGGGCCATTAGCCTAGTAATCTCCTATGATCCTATGATCCTATTGTTTTTAATCCATCTTCCTCTTCCTGAATTCATGCAGTCATGGGGCTGGTATATATTTAAGGATATGGATGTGGGAGATTGTTCCCACATCAAAAGGGGGATGGCAAAAAAAATATTTTTGTGTATTAGTAAACCTTGTCTTTGCCCATGTTTTGAGACTATGATCTCATGGGACTTTAGACATTTTATTGTTTTACTTTAGAATAATTGCATGTCAACCATGTGACACACAATTAATCACAGTAAACTCATACATTTCAAGTGACAACACCAGCATACATAGAAAACTGCACACCTTTCTCTGACTTCCTGGGTATGTGAAGCTATTCTAGTTTATGGGCAGGAACTGGAAGCAAGTTCAGTTTTGCAGTGCAAGCCTTTAATTTGTAAGGGTTAGATGCACAGTTTGCTGAAATACACCTTTTAATGTAATAGGGATGAAGAGTTACAGTGACTGTAATTGTCAACCAAACTGTGAATTTGTAAAATAGTGATGACAAAGAGTAAGGACTAGTGCAAGTGAGGGGCATTACACATACACAGATAGCCAGGAATATGCTCTGTGAATTAACATATTTGCACACATTTGGCTAGCACATGCCAACTATACATTATAGATGGCAATACATCAGCTCCATGAAATATAAATACAGTGAAAGAGGATTATGCACAGAAGAAAGTGCACAGCCAAAAAACACAAATACCCAGACATAATATAGATGGATCAAAAGAAATTCATTGCAAATTGTATGGCAGCAAGAGCACTAGTAATCAGATGACTGATACAGGTAAGTGCATGGCACCCAGATTCGTGGTTACATACTTGCCTCATTAGACACATGTGAATTATAGTCTATCTATACAGGAAGAGTACAGGAATGAGCTGCCCCAAGAGACATTAATTACTGGGCTACCTAATAAAGACATTTTTAAGCATTTCATGCAAGTATGTCTATGAATGACACACTTTAGCCAAGTGTTCTGGATATTGCCTCCAGTGGACATATTATTAGCCATGTAGTTGGTTTTAACACAATGGAGTTGTATATGGTCTAACTATCTGTGACTACCTATGAAAAATGTGACATCTGAAATTCTGATTCCAAAACTGAAAAAAAACTAACACTGACCTCTGCTTTTAAACAGCTGATATCAGAATTTGCTTCCACACTGTTGAAGTATTTGGGACAATGCTGCCTACTCTTCCTCACACCTAATAAACAAGGTTGTACCTTCTTATATCCCAGCCAACTACAATTAATTCTGAGATTGCTTTTCCTTGAATAAGGAAGAATACCTCAAGATACAGCGCTCTCAGACTGTCTATCTACAAACACACACACACATACACACACACACACACACACACACACACACACACACACACACACACACACACGCACGCACACACACACACACACACACACACACACACACACACACACACACACACACACACACACATGCACACACACACACACACACACACACACACACACACATATATATATATATATATATATATATATATATATATATATATATATATAGATATATATATATTTACATATTCATGCATGTGTGTATATAGATATAATTAGCCATTCTTATAATAAGGGTATCACCATTTCAAGGGCTGCAGGAAGAGTCTACACATTGCATATATCTGTCCATTTTGTGGTGCATCATCTTTCACCTGTGGAAATGGTGATGGATAATCAGTCTGATATTTTCCTACTTTTGTTTTATATCACTGTGTATTTTGAGTGCTGTGAAATAACAATACACTTCACCACATAGTCAGCACTGCTTTTGCATAACTGCTACACTGTGTGTACTACAGTGCAGGTTAGATGGTGTCAAGTCATCCATTGCATTTTTGAGTATCCTTGCTGCATGTTACACATCGGCATGTGTATTACAATACTGTTATAATGATGTATAGAGGAATAGTATTGATATTATCAGCCATTGCTCAAGGGGATATCGTCCTAACCCTCAATACACAAAATGTTTTTAGGGCTACTATACGTCAGACACACAAGCAATTAATCAATAAATTATGCAATAGTATCCACTGTGATTCATACACTTACTAGGCAGATGACCATCTCAAAATTCATCTTGTTGAAAGCATCATTGGAGATCACATGTATCATATGGGTGGCTTCATACAGATTGCAAGCTCACTAAACCAACTTTTTTGTTATGATACCATGTATTTTGATAGTCACCCGGTAATTCAAAGAACTGTAGTCCTGAATGGCGATGTTCATTATCCTTATATGAACCATTTTGTTCCTTAATTGCAATATGTGCTATCAATGGCACACAGAACTGAAAGGGGCACTGTTGTCGCAGAAGCTACACATCATGGTGGCTCTCGCCTTTTGGGTCCTGAGAACCAAAATATGATCTCCCACATTTCAGCTGCATATCAAGGAACTTGCCCATTGCCTTCAAGGTACATAACTACAACAGTCCCTCTATGTTCTTTGTTGGAATAAGGTGATAAGATTCAAGATTACTGCAGGTGAGCCATGCATTCCTTGAAGTGCCCTATGTGGGTGGCATAATTGACAGATGGACATTAATCGATCATGGCCCACTCATAAGTGATTAGCAATCAACTCCCAGTCAGGCCATAACATTTAAGGCATAGACACTATTCTCTGTCCTGACTGGAGTATACTAAACTGATTGAAGTGAGCCTGCCCTGCTGCAAAACTAAACCTTCTATAAGTGCATGCTGCTATTTTTCCATGTTCGTACCAATTTATATTGATTTGTTTCACCTGAATAACACACACCTGATCTGCTTCCTATTCATAACAAGCATTTGTTTTTGTCTCATTTGAATATATTATCATCCCACTCATCTTTTTTGCATACTGTACAATATCTACCTGTGCACACCTTGTCTTTCAGCTGTGATTGCCTTCCATGTGCTCTAGAACTGTGCAAAATGTCCTTGTGTACTAAGAAAAATGTTTTTTTTAATCCCAATATATGCTCTATGGATGCGTTTTCCTTAAATTTTAAATATTAACTCTCCAAGCCATCAGAGGATGCATATCATTCCAAGGAAGTAATATAAATGAAATGTATTTGGTTACCCTGTGTGTGTAGAAATTAGTAATTCTAACCAAATTAGCAATATTTAATAAAGAAGTGCATATAGATAGATAGATAAATAACATATTTTCTATTTTATGAGTATAGGACTACATTTCCTTTGTAATTATATAGTTAGCAAGCAGCAAAGATGTGTACAAACAATACTATAGCCTGAAGTCAAATTAAGAGATCATCATTGCTAACCATAGCATGTCTCCAAATAATTACCACACTGCTTTTTTGTGCAGATTACTGGAGATGCAATGCATGTAACTCAGATTACTGTTTGATATTCTAAACCTCAAACTAGACTAAGTGCAGTTGGGCAGGGAGTATTTTTTATTCTGCTCAATTTACTGTGTAGAAGAATAAATATGATTAGTACTGCGTGCTCTACCATCATGTGCTGTAAATAAAGGACAGCTAGAAGTATTCTGTGCTTATGCCTCCTGAGTAATGACAAGAGGGATTTACTTAGCCCGTGGGACTTACAACAGCTAGGCAGCAGTTGAAGCTTTTTTGACACTAATCCAAATCAGGACTCACAGTGCATACATTTTTGTTCCTTATTTTAATTGTTTCATTACCAGCAGAAGCATGTTCATTTTTTTTCAGGAGTAGGAACATATTAAAGCATACTACCAAGCCATTATCTGTAAAGGACCCGCTAGGATGTGTTTCTGATAGAACAGGTGTAAGTCTTTTATCCTTGCCTGCAGAGGCATTGTTCCATACTGCTTAGAAAGAGGATCTGTTTTGAAATCAGAATCTCATTCAGCTTTTACTAAACAAATCAGTCCACAGATGCAAACATATTTCTGTTTCTTTCTTTAATGTGATGCAGTCTTTAGAGCTGATTCAAGTCAACAACATTTTTTATAAAGCTTTGGACTGATGATAATGACTATATTATTTTGTTGAACAAGTGAATGTGAATACAAGTAAATTGTAATCACTAAATTGATTATTCACTAGAGGCTGTCTTAGAATACGCAGAAAAAAGATGAATAACAGTGATACAGCATAAACCTCTCAAAGGATGGAAGGTTGGCATAATGTTTAGGGTGTTTATCTTGCTGACACAAAGTATAGGGTTTGACTCTCATATGGGGTAATTGGCTAAGCAAAAAGTGGCCCACAAGGTCAGTCATCCCAGTGCTAATCTATAAACTTATGAAAGTGACAGTGAATTACTTTATTTCAGACCAAGAAAGATTAAAAAACAAGATGCACTATGGACATATATTTCCATGAAGTCACCTAATTAATGTGTCTGAAGCTTTTGTTTGCAAATGTCAAATTAGCATATATTTCTGGCTTTAGTACTGTGATCTTAACTTCTGATAGATTTTAATAAAAAAAATGGGGCAAACCTTTACAATTTGGGCATATGGTGCTCCTAGAATTTCCAAATACCCCCTGTGTAGATTTGTATCTATTATCTAGTGTTCTACAAGGAAGTAGTGCATTAGGCCTGTCAAGTTTCAGTTGAGCTGTTTGGTAAAATTTTAATAGAATGAGACTTTTATTTAAAAAGAATATCCATAATCCTTATTTTCGTAATGCATTCTACACACTGGATATCACTTGTGTCTAGCATATATAAAAATAAAAGTTCACAAAGCTTATTTTCACTCGCAGCTGAGTCTGATCCTTACTTTCCACATTACGGGATGTCTTCTGATCACGTGTATTCAGTGACAGTGACGATAGTGATGACAGAGACACAAAGGGAACATTTCTGAAAGTAGGGACCACAGGATAACAAACCATGTAGTTTACTTTCTGCATTTCAGGAGCAATTTTTAAACTTTGGTCATCTTAGCTGTCACCCTGGCAAAGAGAAGAAACATCAAAGCAATCCTGCATATTCATACATGAACATGTTTTAGGTTTGTAGAGGGTACCGTGTACACAAATACATTAATGGAGCAATGTTTTTCTAACAAAGGTACATCCAGAACAGTTCTAACACATTCCTTAATTTTACTAAGACATTCAGTAATATGTCAGATTTAATTCTTCAGGGCAAATTTTATTTATTTTTTAGTTATCCTAAAACAACCAGCTTAGCTGTTATTGACGACTATCCATCATGACTAAAAATAGCTGGTTTAGGTATATGAAGGTATGTTTTTCCAACCTGAGCAAATAAGGATATCAGTATAGCTGCAGTTTCTTTAATTTATTAGCTTTTTTATTCTATTTGTCAAGCAAAAAATATATTTCTTCTGCATTTGATAACACTACCATAGTCACTACAGAATCAGCACTGAAATGCAACTGGCTTACTTGTGTACTTGATCTCCTCAAACTTTAAATCTCTGCATATTTCTTTGTTCTGGCTTGATTTTTGCCTAGAGATTCATTAAGAGCTCCAGAGCAGGCCATACAGCTTGCCGTAAAAAAAGCACTGTTTTTGTGATGCTGTATTTTGTGATTCAGACACACATTAATCTCAATCTGGAAATACCTTATTATGGGTTAATGTCTCTACATTTTATTAACTGCCAGGAAATGCAGGTCAGTACTTGCTATAGTAATTATCACAGTTGGAGGTTGCACCATGGAAGTACAGACCCCCCCCAACATCCAGTCTCTCACACACAATACACACATGTTAAAACACACATACTACAGCTCCAATACCTGTTCTTGAGTAGTCTGAATGTCCTCAGTGTCTCCTATTCCTCCCTTTGCACTTCATGGAAGATTTCAGTCACACATTTTATGAAAGACGTTATGGCATCAAATGTTGATTTCTGGTATGTGCTCCCTGGTGTCTAATAACCCCCTAGTCCCCGTAGTGTTGAAGTGCTGTTAAGGTACATGAGAATTATCCATGTGTTTAGTGGTTCACCTCATTCCTGTACCGTTGAAGTGCCTTAAAGGTACAATGTTTCAGTGTTATTCGTGGTGTCCAGTGGTCACCCCAGTATCTATACTGTTAATGTGCTGTTAAGACATGAGATAATTATCCCCGGTGTCTAGTGGTACCCCCATCTTTGTACAGCTGAAATACCATAGAGGCACAAAATATAAGTGCTATCTCTGTAGCTAGCATTTCTTCCCACCTCCGATCACTGTTCTGTCTTAGTGCTGCTCAGGCATGACTTTTAAGGGTTATCCATCCCTGAGACTAGTCTTTCCTCCCACCCAGCGTTACATGCTCTGCTCATTAATCTAGGATTGTGTGGAAGTATGGCAGGCTCTTCAACAGGCACAAACACATGCAGACATACACACACATGAAACATCCTCCACCAAACAGATGGCATTCACACACACACACACACACACACACACACACACACACACACACACACACACACAAGCATACACACACCCAGTGTAACTTGTCATTACCTTCCTGCTGCTACCTCCCAGGCAGACACACACTCACACATGCAGTTCCTTGTATACAATCATGCATACATCTCCTAACTCTATCTTACTACCAAACTGCCCAGACCTTACCTCTACCATGATGGTTGAACAGAACCTTCTGGCTATGTTCACTACCACAATGTTCAAGGAGTGGCAGTGCTAATCTACACAGCTGATTGATTCTGCCTTCAGGCAGTCAGGCAGTTCTGAGGATGGGGGAGCACATGGCTAAGTAATATATGCTTCTCCACCAGACTTCCTCGTTAGCATGTAGCATGGCTTTGGAGAAAGTATGATGTGGTGCTGCACATCTTTGACTTCCTCGTTAGCAGGTAGCAAAGCTTCAGGACAGCCAGATGTGGTGATGCACATCTTCAACCTCCTCATTAGCATGTAGAATGGCATTGGAGACAGCTGGATGTACTGATGCACATCTTTGATTTCCTCATTATGGCTTTGGAGACAGCCCAGTGTGGTGCTTCAAATCTTTGACTTCCTCGTTATCATGTAGCATGGCTTCAGAGACAGCCTGATGTGGTGCTGCACATCTTCGACTTCCTTGTTAGCATGCAGAATGGCTTTGGAGACAGCCAGATGTGGTGATACACATCTTCGACTTCCTCGTTAGCATGTAGCAGGGCTTTGGAGACCACCCAATGTGGTGCTGCACATCTTCGAGCAAAAGCACTGTTTTAGGGCTGTCTCTGAAAGGCACTCATTTACCACAAGATGTACAACTCATGTACACCTTGTGGTAAATGTAACTTAGTACTATGGGATGGTAATACTAATGCTAAACCCCACTAAACTGAATGTAAATAAAAAGTCTCTGTAGAAGAATTTTAATAAGCATTTATTGTTTCAGTGACTGAGATCACCTGTAGCTATAACACTGAAAAAGTGATAAATGCATCATTAAAAAATCCCTCTAAAATAATTAAGCTGCAGTCTAGGTTTCACCTACAGAAACTGAAAATTGCACACTAATGTATTTTTAATGATCTTTGCTGATATAATTTTATTCATAAATTTTAAAATATATTCCAATAAAGAAAGAAATGACTACAAAACTGTTTACCACCGATTAATGTACGACGTTTAATAAGAATGATTTTATAACAACCTGTTATCATTTACAACCATAGTTTTTATGACAGTTTGTATTGCTTATGTTACACAATTCACAAAGCTGTCAAGTTACATGTTTCCTACAATAGTGTTTCTACAGCTTTGTACCTCAACATCTGGTCTGATCAAAGAGACAACTTGCTTAAGCTTTCCCTTGATTATAGCTTCATTTTTAGCTCAGAAGGAATAGTTCTGCTTGGACAAATATCATGTCTTTTTAAATGCATGCTAACCTTCTGGCATGTATTGACAGATTCCCCTGCTGGAAAACTATCAAGAAATGCTGAGGCAGTGAAAATCTGGTTGATATGTTGCTGTTACATTTTTAATCAGCTTTTTTTTTGCATGCAGTATATCCAGGTTTAAGAATATGTACTTATGAACTATTTAACAAGAATTTTAGGTTTGCTTATTGTAGATAGATCATAAAAAAGCAGTCATGAGTTGGGGGTTTGAATGGGTTGGATTTGGAACATGTTTCTGCAAGATTCCTACTGGTGCTAGTAGTTTTTTATTACATTATTTTTCCCAAAGGCCATTTAGAATAGTAAAACACAAGGTTTTTACCCAATCTCTTGATATAAGACTGCAGAAGTAGGCAAATTACTTGTTAAAGTATCATTTATCTTAAAGGAAATGTGGGAAGTACTACAGCAGGTCACAAGACATAACTTAATAGCATGCAGATAGTAAACCCACAGCAATGCACATCCTTAGGTACATGGATGTGCTGATCTCTTACTACACAGGCACAGCAGACAGCCTAGATAAGGGCTATGCAACAAAAGTCACTACTATATTTATATTATAAATGGGAATATAATAGACAAATAGGATATTCAGAAAGTGGGTAGTTCAGGCAGAGACGCACACATAGGTATAATTGGAAGGAAGAGTTTTCTTGTGGGGGTATTTTTTGTTCCACAAGCCTCCTTTTAGTAAAACGGGTAGAGAGAGAAGGTATATGAAGAATGTGTGGTTAAGAAGTAGGACACAGGGGTGGCATCAGGGGTAGACAAATAGACATAAAAGACAGATAATGATGGTGCATGCTGTTAGAATTGGAGAGTGCACAAAGAAGAAAGGTAGACAGATAGAGGGTAGGAAATTGGTGATGGGGGAGACAGGAAAATAAACTTGGGAGAAGAGTGATATGCAAGGAAATTAAACACTGTGATGGTAGATAGGGTGGGTTGAGGACAGCCTGCCAAGCAATGCATTAGTGCACCCAAACAGAAGTCAGCCACCTCCACAACTTTGTGGCTAGGCCCTCACACTGATGACAATGTGAATGGGGCTATGCAGCTGCACAGTTTTGCAAGCCACATGACAGTGCACTCCAGGGTGCCTTCATCTTTACTTCCAACCCATACCAGATGACCAGTGGAAATCTCTCCTCAATAATGCTCCTTGGAGTTGTAGCGAACTTAGCTAGTGACTGGTGCCATTCTCTAATCTGGTGACCCTAAATTCTAGGTTCCAGTGCTACAGTTACAATGGCACTCAAAAAGCACTTGGCCACAAATATAATATTGGCATTGATTTCTAAGTGCCAACACTGCCAATACCACCCCATCAGCCACTGCTGTTCTTGCTCTTTAACAACTTGTGCTCGGGGCAGCTGCCCCCATCATTGCACCACTTCCATTGCTCCCTGATAGGGTGTTTATGCTCCTACTACAAAAACAGCTCCAATGGCCATTAGAAAACCATTCAGGTCACTCCTCAGGATGAACTTTATCACCCTGTAGAGACACGGGCCTGGAGACTGCTGGGGACCCAGAAGCTGAAGGCAAATCATGTTTGGAGTGTGGAGACCCCTGCAGACAAAGTCATAACTAGGTTGGGGGTGAAGGCAGTTGCTACCTTCGAGAATGATTAATTAATATCTGAATAATATCTACAAATTCTCTTAAACTCACTTCCTCTTCTCCTATCTAACCTCTTTTTGCTCTTCTAGTCTATAGTGCAGATGGCATTGTTATTCTTGTTTCACCTATTTAGATGCTTGCTCTTACAGTGTACTGTATATTCTGGTGTATCTACTTATATAACCATCATATACCTTCACCAGCAATCACTAATTTGAAATATATTTTATCACACAATATTCCAAGTGTGTCTTTACTGTCTCTGCTACTTTCATGTACTATATCAGCCAAACTTTAGTCACATGTCTTAGTGTTGTTTCCTAATGAATGCTGTGGCCCAGACAAAGACACCCGTTTAACAACAAATGTTGTCTTAATTAAATGTTGGATATCTTATCTTTACTTGTATTGAATTGTACTTTATGCTCCCTATCTTTACTATCTATTTTATCACTGTATTTTTATTGTATTTAATACTTTTTAATGCTGTATGTTTTGTATGTTTTTATTATAAATTTCTATGTACTATTGTTTGGAGATTTTCTCCCTGGGCCTCCACTGCAAACGGGCAGTCTTGCCCAGTCTGACTTTTCCCGGCAAACAAATGTAAAATAAATAAAATAATAAATAAACAATATCAGTGAATGATGATGGTACTGGAGTATAATACCTATATTAATTTATGATGCTACAAGAATATTGCAGCTTCATAAGAGAATGTTGCTACTAAATTTACAGTCATGATGTAAGTGATGAGTACTCAGTGTGTGGTGGTTTAACTGTTATAAGATACTTGATAAATTTGTACTGTGCCACTTGCTATTTCAGATTAGAAGATTTTTTGTCTTCAACTTTGAGAAGACATTTTTTTCTGCTCAACTTTTAGCTTTAAGTTGGGGTGGGGGGGGGGGCCTGTTCAAGGAACTACACAGGGCACCACATGACCTGACTATGGTTATGGCTGCTGTACCTGATCTTGTTCCATGACCAAAACTACAAAAGACATTAATGTAAATTGAAAGAAACAAAGCAAGAAATAACAAAAAAATAAAATGAAGAAGACATCAGTTAAGAGAAAAATAAACCAAAAGCAATGTTCACTAGGTTGTGGTTCACATTTTGGAGTATAGGCCGTAGAAAGGGTAAAATTCAGTCGACTGAGCAGTGGCAACACAATGCAGACAACAGGGTGAGATACAATAGGAAGGACCCTGTCACCATTGTGTAAAAGAGTGGTACTATGTATACCTCTCAACTTGCAGACATTAAAGATAGATACAAAGACCCATTAAAACTTGGAACATTCAGTCAAAAATGTGGGCATCTAATTTGCATAAAATTTGAATACTGAATAGAGCACAATTCTTCCCACTTCCTGTAGGAATGTGCGATACTACTGAGAAACACATTTAAAAAACAGAGTGACAAAAGTGATAGAAAAAATATAAGCATGTTGTCAAAGAGAGCTTATAAAATCTGTAGACTTTCAAGAACTGTATTGCAAACTTCTGCCATACAAGGTAATTTATTTCTGTTTCTGAAAAAGATTGAAGTAAGATGTATGTCTTCTTTCTTTAAATTATTCATGCAACGAGTGTTTTTTTGTATACTAGACAGCTTCAAAAATCACATATGTCGATAGGGGAAGGGACAAATCAAGATTGAAAAAAGGGACATAGCTACAACAACATGATTGACATAAGCTGGAGTAAATCAAGCCTAAAAACAAGAAAGCGCCTCCAAAATATGGGTAGTTAAGATATCTGGTATATGATCACTAACCAGTGTAAGTGCAATCGGCATTAAAGCTATGCAGAAATGCAGAAATAGCCAAATGAATAGTACAGCCCTGAGAAGGTTATGAAAAAGTAGCATGTATTGTGTGGCCAGTGCTGGGATATGTGGTAGAAGGTGGCACCAGACCACATATAGCACACTGCAGAATGCCAGCAGGAATCCATCTGAAACATGTAATCCAGATAGTAATATTTCACTCTGCAAATTATATAGTTGAGTGCAGTGTTCCATGACAGCCAAACATTCTCATACACATGGTAAGCCAAGTGTAGTTGGCGCAGTCACAGTCAGTGGAATGGGCAGTCAGACAGTACGACATGTCAGACTAGCAATGGCAGTGTATAGTACTTGCATGCTGGTCACACTGGTGTAAGACACTGAATGGTTCTTACTGGAAATTATCACAGCAGAGACATCCACCTTTCACTGCACTTTTACACCCATTGCCTGCCCATTCTTATAGGACCACAGGGTTTACTAGGCTAATGACCACAAGGGTCTTTTTAAGCCTAGCTATGCATCCCAAATCTGTGATACAAAATTGCCATTAGGAATACCTAATAATAGGAAGAAACAAAGATCTAACCGACTTTTAGGATCCCAACTTTACAAAGAAGTCCAGCTCCACACATTTCCCCCCTTGCAGCTAGACTTCATAAAAAAGCTTTGTCTTACAACATGAGGCACGATTCCCATGCAACACTAACTCTCATTATCCCTAGCAACAGCACTGCGCATGCTTTGTACTTTCAGGCACCTACTCTTCGTCAAGCTCTTCCCATTGACATTAAGGAAATCAACATTTATTCCAAATTCAGAACAACAATATAAGTAATGGAGAAAATAATTAGCAGCAATGTCAACTCGGATAGCCAAGCAGGTGAGGCAGAGATACACAGGTATAACAACAATTCAATATACATAATGCAATGCCTGAACGGGCTTCCTCTGATAGATACGTTTATTCTCCTGTCCTTACTGGGTGCTGAAAAGCAGAAAGAAAAAAAAAGCAGAGCATCAATTACTGCATATAAGTATACGATAAGATCTATCTTTGTAAAACCAGTTATCAGGTAGTCATACAAACAGTAGACCTTGGGTTCCCTCTCTCAGACTTTTTCTTATAGGTGGATGGGTGGCACCTCTTCGGGTTACTGTACTGATAGTGGCACTGATCACCACTGCAGGCGATCACCATCACATCACACACTTTTCAGACAGGACACTGTCAGGCAGCTAGGTTATACTGGAGACCTTCATATAAGTTCCCAGCAGTCACTCCTGGTGGTGCATATGCAGCAAATGGAGAAAAACCTTTGCCTTTTTGCTGTACCATTTGGAAGCTTTTCCAACTTCAGCCATTCTAGAAGCCATAGCAATTGCCAGGTTGACAATAGGTGGGATATGTTAACTGACACATCAATACACATCATAAAAAACACATGATGCACATTGATGGGCAGCATGACAGTGAGACATGGCAGATGTACTGCTAAAATACCGGGACTGCAGGACTAATAGTATTAGTTGGCACACCTTCTACTACATGAGTACGGTTTATATACACACACACACACACACACACACACACACACACACACACACACACACACGTGTATGTGTGTGTGTGTATATATATATATATATATATATATATATATATATATATATATAGATATATTTATAGATATAGTTATAGATATATATATATAGGGTCTATATTATATAATCGAAGTTTCAAAACTTCGAACCTCCTATGTTTGACAACATATGAGTGAAGTCTGAAACTTTGAAATATAATAAAAACTTAAAAAAAAAACTTACCTGAGCACTCTCAGCAGGGCCCCCCCCCCTTCTTAAATATACCAACTCCAAGATCGCACTTCAGGGCAGAAAAGGGAAATTTTCTCATTCAGCACCATACAGAGCCATTGCTTTTAACCTTCAAACTTTTCAAAGTTCGATCATATGGTGTCGACCACATGACATTCAAACTTTTAAAAATTCGATATATATATATATATATATATATATATATATATATATATATATATATATATAGATATATATGTATAGGTCTAGGACACATGCTCGACTAGCATATGTCCAAATCACAAAACATCGAACACACATACACGAAAGCACTTAACATCGAAAAGTGCTTCCGTGTATGTGTAGTTCAAAAAAAAATCTACGTTTCTGCAGCGGGGCTTCAACCCCCCTGCACCCCCCACACACCCCCTATTTTAATATTCTCAGTCCGAGATCACACTACAGTGGGGAAAAGGAAGTTTTTCCCTTACCTGCACTATAATCCGATCTACGAAACAGGCACACATACACGGAATTGCTTTTCGATGTAAAGCGCTTTCGTGTATGTGTGTTCAATGTTTTGTGATTCGGACATATGCTAGCCAAGCATGTGTCCGGAACCCATATATATATATATATATATATATATATATATATATATATATATATATATATGTATATATATATATGTATATATGTATATATATATATATATGTATATATATATATATATATATATATATATATATGTATATATATATATATATATATATATATATATATATATATATATATATATATATATATATATATATATATATATATATATATATATATATATATATATATATATATATATATATATATATATATATATATATAATTATATATATACATATATTTATATATATATATATATTATATATATGTATATATATATATATATATATATATATATATATATATATATATATATATACATATATACATGCAACAGGTAGGTTGGATGGGACAGGCACATATGATAAATGATATGGTCTGCAGATGGATTCTTTGGGACACATGGTGTTGTTGCCTGAGGTACACAGATCCATATAGAGAGATCACAAAGTGCATTTTTCACAACATTTTGTCCCCAAACTTTGCCAAATTGACTGCTATGGAAAGTGGCCTGTGAAAGCAGTGTGCATATGAGTGTGGTGAGTTATGGATATTGGGCATATCCAGCATCCCCAGTAAGATTTTCCTGTGAAAAGTAACCCCCATAAATCACTGGTATAAGTCAGATGCATTCTAGATGTAGGGATTTTTGGAACTACCTGAATGACAAACATACAGTATATTACATTATATCCTGTGCATTGCACACC
Organism: Protopterus annectens; assembly: GCF_019279795.1. Taxonomy (NCBI): domain Eukaryota; kingdom Metazoa; phylum Chordata; order Ceratodontiformes; family Protopteridae; genus Protopterus; species Protopterus annectens. Next base: position 283,393,797 of record NC_056730.1, on the reverse strand, counting down.
ACCTGGCAACGGATTGAATGCAAACCATTGTGGTTGGTATAGCAATGTGCATATGGACCAGGCAGGACATTGACAGTGATAAGATTATAGTCATTGGCTTCCAAAACTTCCAAGAAAAGGGTTATTTTATAAGATGACTTCATAGTAGTGTTTTCCTATTGGATGTCTGTAGGAACTACATGTGCTCATACTGGAGCATGACATCAAGGAAGCTGTATAATATTCATGAAACACATGCCTGCAAAACCCCTACCATGACCCAAGATGGCTGCTGGAAGGTCTCCATAACAAGGATGGTCAGTACTACACATACCTTAGTGTCTATATGGATTGGTGTTCTGTTCATCCCAAGGGATTCTCTGTGAGGATGACACATGCTTACAAGTGCCTGACTGTTTCTCTGTCCAAGAATAGCATACAGCTATTTTCATGTCACAGGAGTGATGGTAGGTTAGGTATGGTAAGAGTTACCTGTGGCGCACAGAGTGATGATTCTCACTATCACAGATACTGTCTGCAAAAAAAGAAAGTTCAGCAAATACTCATACTACTCACCGCATCTTAATACAGTCTATCTCTCTCTCACTGTCTCTCTCTGTCTGTCTATCTCTATCTCTATCTCTCTTCATGTCTGTATTCATCAAGAAATGATGCTGGATACACTTGCTGCCATATGTGTCTCATTATACTATATTGATATATTTCTTAATTTCTCCAACACATAGTTTACAGTCATTGTCACTTGCAATTGGTTTCATTGGTATAATATCTCTTATATGCATGTCCCTTGTATACAATGATAACTGCATTATTTTCATGAGCAGTGTGATCTCTCTACCTATGTTCATGAATTGGTCCACCCTCAAGGGCACCAGAACCATAACATGAGAGGGTAAGCACCTACCTTGTACTTTACACAGAATCTCATTGACTGTGACCTGAGTTCTCGACCTGGTTTGATTAAAAAAAATTGATGTACAAAGTTGTGGAATTTATTTGCCTTACTTCTCACTTTACACTACAAGCATACTAAGAGGATATGGGTCCTTTTACTGAGCTAAGTACCTGGAATGGAATGAGTAGCAGTTTTGTCTGGTTTTATTGCTTCTCCCTACCTCTTTTCTATACTACAGAAAAAAATACTGTGCTTTCCTTATTTTTACATAAGAAGAATAATTCTTATTTCTTCTGATCAGCATGGCCACAAACGCAAGACCTCCTCTGCTGAGTTATTTATTTATTTAGTTTTGTTATAAGCTTTCTGTTTTAAAAGATTGAGTGCTTCTTGATATTTTAATTGGTAATTGGATGCTTCTGGCCAACAACAACAGACAGAAATGTTTCTTGTGAATATAGAATATTCAATGTCAGTTGCTGGACATACGACAGAGGTCTGCCTCTCAACTGCTCTGCTTTAAAATGCTGGACAAAAGCAAAACTAATGGAAAGATAAAAGATCAGAATTGTGTGTGTGTGTCTGTGTGATGCATGCATGTGTCTATGCTTGTGTGTGTGTGTGTGTGTGTGTGTGTGTGTGTGTGTGTGTGTGTGTGTGCGTGTGTGTGCGCGCATGCATGCATGTGTGTGTGTGTGTGTGTGTGTGTGTGTGTGTGTGTGTGTGTGTGTGTGTGTGTGTGTGTGTGTGTGTGTGTGTGTGTGTGCGTGCATGCATGTGTGTGTGTGTGTGTGTGTGTGTGTGTGTGTGTGTGTGTGTGTGTGTGTGTGTGTGTGTGTGTGTGTGTGTGTGTGTGTGTGTGTGTGTGTGTGTGTGCATGTGTGCGTGTGTGTCTGTGTGTGTGTGTGTATGTGTGTGTGTGTGTGTGTGTGTGTGTGTGTGTGTGTGTGTGTGTGTAGATGACTGGTCATTATTTGTCTTTTTCACTGAAGGTATTGCCCTGGGGCAGGGCTATGATGGGCAGGTGATGGTACAAATGAGATACAAAATAGTCATGTTACCCTGGACACAAAACTGTGCTGGTACTGCTTTTCTGCTTTCATTGAATGTCCCTATTTTACCTCATACAGTTGGTCTGTGCCTTGAGAAACATTTGAGTTTTAAACTTTGAATCCTTTAGAAAACACATGCTAATGAAAAACTTGTTTCAGCCGTATTTAAAATCTGTCTCAGTTTTTTAGCCTTTCTCTCTCTTTCCTGTGCTAGGAGGTTGAGAGGTATGGTAGGTAGTGGTAACAGCAGGCACTGTCGACAGTAGGATACATCTTTTTTTCATTCATTTTAGTTTATATTTAATGCAGTTGACTTGGGGGAGTGTGCCCTTAAGCAGTTTAAAAATACATTACTGTAGTTGTTGAGAGTGACATTTAGTAGCTTAACCTATATTACTATGGACAGCCAGAGGATAAAATGTATTTTAAAAACATGTTCAGCACATAAGCTAACATATTTCAATTAGCTTATGTGCTGAACATGACAAACAAAGCAATCGGGGGAGTGTGATGAGGATGAAAGCAACATGGCCCCTTCTTTTGCTCAGTTTAAAATCTAGCATTAAAAACTAGCGTGCATTTGAAGTAAAGCTGGAATATTTGCTGTTTTTTGACAGATGGGGAGAATGTGCTGTTGATGAAAACCACTTGGTCTCCTCATTTGCTTTGTTAAAAATCTGGTGTTAAGGGATACAGTGTACTTGCTGGTAGGTAGCCAACTTGGGGGGGGGGGGTGCATACTGTGGATGAAAGTAATTTGCCTTTAGAGCTACTGTGCATTTGTACAAAATAAATTGTAATACTTACTCTCTTGCAATCTGTACATAAATCAAAATTGAAACTGTCACTGATTTCACTGGATGTCCTTGTCTTTGCCTAATTGTTTTAGCTTGCATATTACCACTAGTTGTTCCTCTGGTTTACAAGATGAGTTTACATACTAGTGGTCTTTGGTATGAAATAAGTTGGAATATTTACTGTCTATGTACTGTTTGTGTGAAACCAAGTTGAAACTGTTCCTGATTTTGCAAACTTCCTCTATCTTTGCCTCATATTTTTTCTGTACCTCATATAGTTTGTGGTTTCCTAGCAAAATTGTCAAACGTTGCAGCCACTAAATGGGAGGGGGACTAGCTGTGGATGAAAGAAACTTACCATCTTGTCATCTCCTCGGCTTTATGGTCTGACTTGATGGGACTAGTCTGCACTTGTATGAAATAAACTTTGGTTACTTTTTGTGTAAAATGAATGTCCCTGACTTTCCCAAATTTTGATCTGTTCCTCATAAAACTGTCCTCTTTAAACAGTAATAAACACTTGCATTTTAGGCTTCATATGCTTCAAAAAATGTAGTCAAATGTAAAAAGTGTTATTTTAGCAACTTTTTGTGGTATAAGAACAATATTGAAAATCTGTCACTAATTTTGGGTCTTTGTTCATTATTTTTGTTTGACTTTGTCCCTAATTCTTCCATTAAGAGGTTGAGAGGTATTTTTTATTTCAGTCAGAGGTGTACACATCCAAGTGTCAGTGACTGCTGAGTGTGGGTATAGGCTGTTTCTAGATGAAAATAACTTATTTTCTTGCTTTTTTGTTCAGTTAACCACCTGACTTCCTAGGACTAATGTACATTTGTGTGAAGAGCACTTTTTCTTCCCAATGTGCTAAAACATGTTGGTGTAGCTATTGGCACACAAGGTGCCCATAGCTAAGCCATCCTTTTGAAGATAAATAATGTTCTTCTTCCTAATGGACTATTATAAACAGTTTGTTGCTTTTATCATCATTTTGTAGATGACCTTTTTTTGGTATGGACAGGTAGTCTAGAACAGTTGAATTAATTTTATGATGAACTCAATAGGCTGACTGAATATTTGAAATTTTACTATTGTGTCATCTTATAATAAAATAGAATATTTAGATGTATACATAGAAAGGTTGGCTAATGGTTATGTGAATACAAGAGTATATAGGAAGAAGTATCACAGAAACACATTGCTACATAGGGGTAGTATGTACCCTAGACACATATTTAAATATGTAATTAAAGGACAGAGGATGAGAGTGTCCAGGTTAAATGCATCAGATGAAGGTTTTGAAATAGAACTTAGAAATTTACAACAAAAATGTATTGATTGAGTATATTCTACACATTAAATCATGGAGAACTTTATAGATTTACATAGTCTTAGGAAGGATAAGGCATACCTCTATTATTCTCTTATGGGTGATGATAAAATACACCAATGTATTCAGGAAGGATTATAAAGGTATATATTAAACTGTATAAAGGTATATATTAAATTAAATATATATTATAAATTGAAAAGTTTACTTTGTTATGCTAAGGGTAATACAAGGGAATATAGAAAGCAAGGACTGTCTACTCAGTTATGTGGTAAATGTAACTTTTGTCAATATATAGGTACGAGTGGTATTTTTATACACCCAGATACTAATCATACCTTTGAGTTTAAAGTTGGGGTTAATTGTCTAATACAACATGTTGTCTATTTATTAAAATGTGACTGCTGTCATTCATTCTATGTCAGAAGGACAGATAGAATGTTTAAGGATGGAATTCGAGAACATCTTTATAATATCAGGATACAATCTGACTATAATGCACTTTCTAAACACATTTTGCTGCAAGGGAATAAACACAGCTTTAGATTTATGATAATAGAGACTCTTATTCCTAGCCCTCGTGAAGGAGATATCAGAAATTTCACTGAAAGTAAGGAGGTGAAATGGATATTAAGACTTCAAGCTGACAGAGGTAAGGGCCTCAATGAGAGAGCCTCTCTGAAACCCATACTTAAGTCTAGAAGATTACAAGTATATTAAATATATTATATAACTCAGGTTTTATAACCTGAGATTTGTTTGTTTTAATATGACCATCTATTAATAATATAGATTATTAAAGGTTTAAGAGAGACAGTTTGTTGTTAGTAGGATTATATTCAGGATAACAGCTTGGATAATTATTTTAAGTGCTATATATATTTTTACTGTACGATTTTTGATGTTTTTATCATTTCCTAATATTTTACATACAAATTATAATCTAATTTTTAGAATTGTAGGTTGTAGTAAGTATATTTTATTGTTTATCTTTAAGTAGTAATAGCCTTGTTCTTTAAAATGCAATTGTAATTCAGTGCTGCATGTTGATTGGATGATTATCGTATTTAAGAGGTTATTCTTACTGTTGAACATTCTTTGGTCTGATGAAGCTTATTAGCGAAAGATCTTATCTATGTACAATGAATAGAGTGTAGGTACTGTTCACTCCATGGTTGTTCCATTACCTTATACTGTTTTGGACTAGTAATGGTTACTGTGTTTACTGTGACTTATAAAATTCAGTTTAAGACCTAGAACCTAAAGAATACTACCAGTGTATAAATAATTTGTCCCAAAGAGTTTACCATTTATACTTCTTTCATAACTCCTATGGTTCCAGAGATATGAACATTTGTCTAAAATGTGAGGATTCTGTCAAAAGGCTTAGGCTCTGCCCATTAGAAGTTACAGTGTACACTTCCTGAGCTCCATTGGAGTAAATAAGTTAAATATGTTAACATAGAAACTACCACATCCTTTAAATACCTTGGCATTTAGCTAGGCTAATCTATTAACTTTCAACTTCACATTCAAATCACCTGCAAAAAGATTAACACACAACTGTTCTGAGCAAACAAGCTATCACGTCTTCTGTCTAAGCCAGCCAAACCTGCTGTAGGCAAAGGACTACTCTTATCTCAACTCAGATATGGACTAACCATTAAAACTGCAGCCTCAAATAAAAATGCCACAACCTTACAAACCATTTCTAGTAAAATTTGTTAGTTTATTACTAACTCCCCAAATAATGAACACCACTGCCTAACTCTTGCCAAAGCTAAAGGGCTCCCAGTACATTTGAGAGCCAACCTCCTATTAGGATCACTAAGTCACAAAGTTCTTTCTCCCGAGATATCATCCCCTCTCACTTATAAACTTTTCAACAAACCCCCCACATGTAATTTCAGGGGTATCTCTTAATCTCAAACCACCCTAGCAACTCCAAAGAGTAAACATTATTCCACTGACTGTGCATACTCCATCCTACCAACTAAACTATGGGACTCCATTCCTCTTTCACTCCAAGACATCTGAAAGTCCTCTTTCTTCTGCATGTCTCTCTCACCTTTTCTCTGTCTTCTCCCAATGGTATTTCTAGCAACTATTCTCACTTGCCTCTTCTAATGTCTTCATACCTCTCTATATGACGATATGATGTTATCCATGTAGCATAAGCCATCACAGCCAACGTGGCTACATCTTATCCATAAAGCTCTGCTAAACATAATTCTTGAACTAAATTTTGTAGCATATTCTTGCACCTGTAAATATATCTATATCTATATCTACATCTATCTATCTATCTATCTATCTATCTATCTATCTATCTATCTATCTGTGTGTGCATGTGTGTGTGTACCCTGCTTGTTTGTTTTTTAGCATATCCTTGTATCTGTAACTATGTTTTGTTAATTTCTTATGTGATTCTATTCACCCAGGCTGTGCCTGCAAATGGTCCACTGAGATCAGTGCATTACCCAGGTAAACAAATATAAATAAAAAATAAATAAATAAAATATTTACATATGAGCTTGGATTATATTTCATTAAGGCCTCTATAGTTGAAACAGTAGCAGGACTGAAAACTCATAATGTAGGTTTAGTTGGCAAAAGTCTGTGATTGTGCATTTTTGTGTGTGTGTGTGTGTGTGTGTGTGTGTGTGTGTGTGTGTGTGTGTGTGTGTGTGTGTGTGTGTGTGTGTGCGTGTGTGTGTGCATCTGCTTCCTTTTAATCAAACTCACAAAACAGAATTTATTGTCCTCAGCATGCTAGGATATGTCAGACATAGAAGTACGGATACCATGTTCTCAATCTAGTTTTGACTATAATTCTAACAGGCCACTGAACAGTATATATTGTCAGTTTGGAAATAGCCAAACTGGATTATTTGGCTATTTCCCAACTGACAATATAAAGTATATGGTGAGCTCCCAGGTCTAAGACCAGAAATAGACTGAAACTACAAAATCCATTCTACTCAGCAGTTGCTATTGTTGTTCACTGCTACATAGTTTGAGTACTGCACAACCCGAATACCACACAGAAGACAGGGTATTTTACTGATATTGTCTGTTAATAATTCCCTATATCCCCCTTTCCTGTAGTCATTCAGGTTTGTGCCACACAGCCCCTCTGTGTCAAGTTTATACTCGAAACACAGGCATTTGAGGGAAAGTATATGTCTCATTCAATTTTGTAATTGGCTAAAATAAGGGGCCTGCTTAATTTGCAGTTTTGTATGAAAATATATGTGAAATGATTATCAGTGCAACTTCAACTGAGACTATATACAGATAATATCATATGCAGGCTTTTTTTTTTTTCTGGGTGGCTGCGGTGGTGCAGCGGTTAGCGTTGCTGCCTCAAAGCAATAGGTTTTCTGGTTCGATCCTCGGCTGGGGTGCCTTCTGTGCGGAGTCTGCATGTCCTCCCTGTGGTTGTGTGGGTTTCCTCTGGGTGCTCCGGTTTCCTCCCACATCCCAAAGACATGCTGTAGGTGGATTGGACACTCTAACTTGGCCCTAGGTGTGAGTGTGTGCATGTGTGTGCCTTCTGTGGAAGGTTTGGTGCCAGGCTGGCAACTCGACACTGTAAAAAACTCCACTGCCAATCATGAGTTGACAGGTGATCCGCTGTGGCGACCCCTAACCAGGAAAAGAAGAAGAAGATCATATGCAGGCTTTTTTATCATAGTGAAAAGTAAGAAAAAAAAAGACTTGAAAGCCCATTTTCAGTTACTAAGTGCACCTTTGGGCCTTCACCACCTCTCAGCCTTTAGAATCTTCCAGCAACTCTGCCCACTGTGCCTATCACTGCTCACCATGTTGTTTTGTGTTATACACTGCAATAGTTGTTTCTGAATCCCGGCCTCAGTCATATAATCAGGAAATGAGTTCTAAAATGTAAATGAGTCTGCTAATCCATAAAGAAGTTGGGTTTGCTGTTGTGCAAGTTTCACTGGAAATATTTTAGACAAAGAAAAAAAATCAAAATTTATGATCCCTTCTTTTCTATTAAAACACAAAAGCCTGAATCATAAAAATTAGATAAATGCTGAGTCAAGAGTTTGGGAGTGCTTCTTTCCTTTTTCAAAGTCACTGATGAAGGCAGATTTGTCTTTGTGATAAATAAGAAAATAAAATAAAGAATGCATGTGCTTTTACTCTGAGTAATGGCAAGCTGCAGGTGCCTATTCTTCTTCTTCTTCTTCTTTTGGCTGCACCCATTAGGGGTCGCCACAGCAGATCAACTGTTTCCATTTCTTCCTGTCCTCTGCATCTTGCTCTGTCACACCAACCACCTGAGTGTCCTTTCTCACCACATCCATAAACCTTATCTTAGGCATTCCTCTTTTCCTGTTACCTGGCAGCTTCATCCTTAGCATCTTTTTCCCAATATACTCTGCATCCCTCCTCAGCACATGTCCAAACCGACGTAATCTTGCCTCTTATAAATGGCCAAAATATATCATATTGCAATAGTCTTGTCACTACATAAAACAATTGTTTTAGAAATGTCTCTATTTTTTTAACACCTTCATTGAATTATCACTTGTGATATAGGCAAACTTACATTTATATAAAAGTAATGAAACCATATTAATAAACTCAGATTTGCAAACATTATACATTGCATTTATTCTTATATATCCAATAATCTAAGAAACATAATGTAAATTATTCAGTTCCTGCCTTTTCATAAACCTCATTCCTTCTCCAAAACATTTTCATCATGTATTGTTCCCACAATTTTCATTTTTTCTATGTAATTTTCTCCTACCCATTTCTAAAGATACCACTTCCTCTCTGTTACAGTATTCACTATATCAGGTATAGTTGGTTTATATTTTGATTTCCATTTTCTAGTAATTGTTTTTTGACAGCCACCAGTATGGTTGTCACCTTTTGTTGTGGCTAAAACTGGAGTAAAGCCACACCCCTCACATCATCAGTAACCCCGCCCACCCCACCTATTTCCTACCCATATTCCTCCCATTTTGTGATGTCAAGATTACATCACCTGGTGGGGAAATCCCTCTTTTTCCATTCCTGCTGCCTTTTTTCGGCTACTTTACTATGTGCTTTTCAGTAAAAAAGTATAGTAAATCAGCTGATTTACAGACTCCGTTAGTCTGTTTCCTTTTTTGAAACAGAATACTGGACTAACAGAGAATCAGTTTGATTTCCAGATAGTCCAGAAAAAAGGAGGGTTGCCAACCTTAGCCACCAGAATTAAACTTAACAAGACCTTACTATGTCTTGGCAACTCAGATCCTGTATCCCAACTCAAAAAATATTTCCCTTAGTTACACTCATTTGTTTGCCCCATATTCCTCACAGAGTACTCTGAAGGGAATTTTTTTTAAAATCTGTCAACTCATTACACTCCCAAAACAGATGTTCCCGTTTACCTCTTTCTTTCCCATCACACCTCCAATATTTGCCATCTACCTTAAGAAAAATACTTTGGAGTCTGCTTGAAGTAGAAAATTGTCAATACAAACATTTCCAGGCAAAAATCCTGAATCTTCTGGATTTTGTTGCATATTTAAGACCAATGCATATGTCTTCCCATTGTTTCTTTGTGCAACTTATTTGTGAATTGCATCTCTAATCTCTCTTCCCAACCTTTTCTATTATTATTATTATTATTATTATTTTTATTTTACATTTGTTGACTGGGCCAGTCTAGCTGGATATATGTCCATTTTCAGTAGAGGCCCAGGGAGAAAAGCTCCAAACACGAATAATGACAAAGTTAACAATGTTCAGAACCAGTAAGAATCACAATACAGAGGTAGTATTGGTCTACTGAACAGTTATAATAATACATTTGTATATTAAATAATTTTAGTAAGAATTAAACTAAACAATTCTACAAAATTTAAACTAAACAATTCTACAAAAATTAAACTAAACAATTTTACAAATCACACTAGAAGGTATGAGCAAGTCTTAGATAAGGGAAATAATATATATGTTATTCTCATATTACAGAGTAGGAGTTGTAAGTAGATTTGAAGGCAAACGTTACAGGAGTAGGGATAGGGTTAAGAATATAAAGTGAAAAAAAAGATGTCAGTGAGGGTTAGTACATGGACAAAGCCAGTGAGTTTTCAGATGTTCTTTAAGATGTTTTTTAAAAAGAGAAGTAGAAGCAATGGTAGATAATTCAGCAGGAAGCTGATTCCAGAATTTTCCTGCAGTGTTTGAGAAAAGTGAATCCCCGGCTTTGTTGTTAGCTTTATTTGATAAAACTAGAAGCTTGTTAGCAGAGCGTAGTGTAGCTAGATTAGTATAAGGAGTAATTAGATTAGTCAGGATAGGGGTGTTGTTATTGTGGTATAGGATCTTTTGCGTAAAAGTAATTGTTGAAAGAGTATATGGTTTTGCAGTTCTAGCCATCCAAGTTGTTTGAGGTTAAGGCAGTTGTGAGTTTTAAAGGGGGAACTTGTGATGAATCTAGCTATGCTATTATAACAGGTGGAGAGTTTAGAGAGGTTGTTTTTGGATAGGTTGGTATATATAACAGAGGCATAGAAAAGGGTGGAAATGAGGTGGGTATGAGCAATTGTTTTCCTTGCAGGAGGGGTGAGGAAGGGTTTTATTCTATAGAGGGTGCCAAGTTTTCTGTTAACAGACTTTATAGTGGAGTTTATGTGTTCATCGTAGTTGAGATGATTATCAATAGTTACCCCTAGTAGGCAGGTTGTAGTCTCTGGGTTAATGTTGGTACCATTGTTAGAGGTTATAGAGAAGAAAGGAATGGGTGATTTATGAGTAGGAGTAAAAAGCAGTAGTTTTGTTTTTTAGGATTTAGGAGGAGGCAGTGTTGCATAAACCAGTTTTCCACGTTCTGAAAAACAGTTTGGGTAAGGGAGTGGAGAGAGGATATATTCTTGGCTGTGCAGATTAAAGTGGAGTCATCAGCATATTGAATGCAGGTGGCTTGGGGTATGTTCATGTGTAAGTTATTAATAAATAAGGAGAAGAGTAGGAGACATAGGATAGAGCCCTGGGGTACTCCAATATTTACTGGAAGTAGTGAAGGCAGATTGTTATGCCAAAGTACTGCTTGCTGTCTATTTTCCAGATAAGATCTAAACCATTGTATGGCTTGAGGATCAATAGTTGCTATGTAATATTTATATGTCCTGCTAATTATTTTTTCTTAAGAAGTACCTTATGCTCTAGTTTTAGCTAAAAACTCAACCAGTGCATGTTTCATTGTGTCTATACTTGATAGCAATCCCTGATAGGGAAGGCAATCACTAGCCTGGAATCCAAATGTCTTCAGGTACTTTTCCCATTCTAATTATATTTTAGAATACTTTCTACTACTTCATGAATATAATATTCTGTATTATTCTATTTGTGGTCCATTCTTCATTTCTGTGCAGTCACTGTAAAATGTTTGGACATTTTTAAAGGCCCACAAAATCTGCATACTTCTCAAATTAAATAAGATCAATGAAGACAAAAGGAAAATATGAATCTAGTTATCATAAACAAATTGGACACCATGCAAAAGAAAGGCTACATTACTCACTCTGGATGGCGCAGTGGTGCAGCGATTGCATTGTCACCTCACAGCAAGATGTTCTCTGGTTTGATTCTTGGCTGGGGTACCTTCTCTGCAGAGTCTGCATGTCCTACCTGCGTTTGTGTGGGTTTCATCCAGGTGCTCTGGTTTCCTCCCATGTTACAAAGACATGCATCTGGAGCATTTCTCCCCAGGCCTCAGCTGAAAATTGGCTTCATTCCAAATTGGACTTTCCATGTAAATAAATGCTAAATAAAAAAAAAAAGTAATTGGTTGTACAAAAATTGAAGAAGGTAAAGCATCACAAGTGTGCAAAATCTGTCAAAAACACACTAGGAAGGAGTATAGAGATTGATAAATCACAGCATAGTTCAGAGCTACAGAAAAGGAAAGCCAGTTTGCGGAGGTATTTGGAGGGGATAGATGAAAAGTTATGGAAGGTTATATAAGGGTGTTCTCAGATAGCTCCAACAAATGCTAACATGGCTTCCATTTTTATATTCTTAGCACATATATGCATGACTAGCTTTTAAACTGTTCCCCTTGTCTCCAACAGAGAGTCTCATCATTCAGCCAATACACATAGTCTGTAAGCTACTAACAAATCCTCTCCCACATATGTCAGATATCAAGACTCATCAATCCAAATGGAAACATGCATCCAACCTCATTGCTTCTGCCCACCAACACACTACAGACATTGCATTACATCACCTTTACAGACACAGCAAACACTCAGTCTCATACAGTAAATGCACAGCTGCAGGCAGACATACACACACACACTCACACACACACACACACACACACACACACACATACACACACACACACACACACACACACACACACACACACACACACACACACTCACACACACACACACACACACACACACACACACACACACACACACACACACACACTCACACACACACACATATGCACACACAGTAGCTGAGACAGTGATGGCAAAACATAAAGTATATTCAGCTTAAATATAAAGTTGTTATCTATGCTTCTAGCTTGTATTAGTACATTAATGCAATGATGAAAAACTGATTTTTGAGCCATTATAGCTAGAGTGCACCCTCTGAGGAGAATTGCGCATTGGGTTAACAACCTGATCCCATAAAACCCATACCTGCTACAGAAAAAACGAGTGCTGAAGGGTACTTATTGCCCGATTTGCTGACTGCATCAGAGTAAATGCAGGATCTAGGATAGCTAGAGTAGAAAATTATTTGAATAATTTAACAAAACAAAGTTGCAAAAGAACTTTATTCATCTTAAACATTCAATATATATAATTAGACCAATTATATATTATTTCATTTCCTTTGGTAAGCACCTGTCCAGACATCACGCAAGTGGAACTGCTCCATTGTGTTTCCTAACTAGAAGGTTTACTGGTCTAAAAACCCTTAGCTGCCAAGACTGAATTAAAGTCCAATCTCAGTACTTGTCTCTTATAAACTATCACATAGATATTTGTATTGTGCTTGTTATTTCATCAAGGATCCAACTTTCCCTGATCTCTTACATCTCCAAAGGACAAGCAATTCCACTGATACTAAATCTAGGAATCTCTGCTTACATATAAATGAAATATACTGGAGGAACAGATTTGCTACCTGATATTGAAACAATCCATGGACTAAGATAACGTTATGTGTTAGACAGAGTGACACCTTTGCATCCTTCAAGACCAATCTTGGCAACGGGAAGTACATCCACACATTAATCTAAGGCCTGACTTGCTCTGGCCTTTTAGAACTGAGAGTTGCATCATGAGAATGTGCATCAGCAAGTTTAAAATGGTCTTACATCTTACTTGCCTTGTAATTCCTGTGATACTATGATTATATAAACATTGAAAGGACTTAAAGCTGCATAAGTATATTTTTTCATTTCATAGATGCCACAACCAAATAAGTCTTACATTAACCAGCTTCAGGACAGAGTTACAGTCACAAGTCTCCTAGTATGTTACATACCATGGTTTTAGCCGATTGTCTTCCAGTGTTGTCTTATCACAACAAATAAAACTTGTCCAGATAATTTTGAGTGCACACACACACACACACACACACACACACACACACACACACACACACACACACACACACACACACACACAAAACGCTGACTACATCTTCAGTGCCAGCATCTGCATCTCTGCCTTCAAAGTAAAATGTTGCTCCTATCCAGTCCAATTTGGCATAAGAAATCAAAATCTACTGTTTACCCTTAAAAATGAAATGTGAAATATTTGATGAGAGCAATAGACTGAAGCAGTGATTCTAGAAATGATTTATACCAATAAGTGAGATGTAAATAGATCAGTGAACACATTCTTATGCTAATAAATAAAACCAACAGCCACTAGCTTTTGAAATTAAATTAATAAAACTGCTTTCAAAAAAAATAATAATATTAAGCAATATTTTTTATATAATTAAGCGTACAAACTGCTGTACACTTCCCTCATGAAATGCAAACTAAATTGATTTAACAGAAATGGTATATTCAAAAACTCTATCTCCTGCCTGGTCCTGTCACACATAGTACCTAGACATTTTACTGATTTCTATATACCTCTGACATGTAAGTCAAAACAACAGTTACATGATTCTACAGACAATTTCTGGGCTTAGCTTCTGTCCCACAGCTGCAATCCACTGAGCATACTTCAAAAATAAGATAGAAACTGAACTTGGTTTGTTTTATTTGCTTAAGTGTATCAGTCTATATATTGCCTGTTTGACCTTAATTCTGCATACAAAGTGCTCTGCTTCCACAACTATGTAATTTGTGAGGGGGGGCATACTATGTCCTAGACTACTACTTCAAGGAGTTCATCAAAGAGATACACATTTAAAAAGCCAGTATCATTGTTGCCAATTTTACCAGTTCTGTTCCATTTTCAGTGAAAACATTTACATATTTTAAGTAAATATCATTCTCTACATCTGATGCTTTAACATATTGTAGATTTTCTGAGAAAAGCAATAATCACATTTATTTCTCAATATAAAATGAAATTTACCTTAGTGTAGTATAGCATTACTGCATGTTTTATATTAAAAAACATGTGCAAGCTTCATTCAGCTTGACACAGTTCCACATAAAAGCTGACTTAGTAAACAGACTAATCACAATTTTAAGTTCACACTATAACTGCATTTAATTCTTTATGAATAACAATGAAGGCTAATGATTTTCAGCTTGAAGGCTGTTCAGTTGATAGAATATTTTCTATGAAGACTTACTAGAACTCATGTTAAATGAAACCTTGAAAACAAGGCTGATCAATAAAGCATGCTTTTTGATAAACTCTGTAATTTTGCAGAGAATCTCTGAGACATTGAAGAAGACTTTCAACCATTTAAAATATTGCTAAGCACCTATCCTCTTCCCTAATGTCTTATACGTGGAAGAATAAGATATTAAGACTGCTGTTCATTCTATTCTGCTGCTATAGCCATATGTGTATATGTACAAATATATATATATATATATATATATATATATATATATATACACGTGTGTGTGTGTGTGTGTGCGTATAGATAAATAACTTGATATATCTGTGTATATATATATATATATATATATATATATATATATATATTTATATCTGTCTCTCTCTCTCTCTCTCTATATATATATATATATATATATATATATATATATATATATAGCTGCCTATCAGTTCATTGAGTTTTCAGAAGCTCAAAATTCATATGGTCCTGACCATATGATTGAGTGTTTTTGAAAACTCAAAGCTTTTGAATGGAGATCGTGGTACAGAGCAGATCGGGAAATGTACCCTATTCCTCACTGTAGTTCGATCTTGGAGTTGCTATATATAATGTGCAGGCTGGGGGGGGGGGGCAGTGTAGAAAAGGTAGATTTTTTTTTTTTGAATGTTCATGTTTTTGTAAACTCAATCATATGGTCTTGACCATATAAATTTTGAGTTTCTGACATAGACCTCTCTCTCTCTTTATATATATATATATATATATATATATATACATACATGTGTGTGTGTAGACATGCAAACAGACATATATCTTGAACAGGTTTTTTTTCTGATAAAGCAAAGTGACAACAATAAAATGTAGAACATCATCCTCCAAAACTCCTCTAAGACTGGTAGTAGTACACACTTGTTTCTTGCTCTTGCAAATGGCAGAATCCATCCATTTTCAATCCATCTTTCAGGATAAAAATGCAGTGTAGGCTTCTGTTTATTTTTTAATTTAACTTCTCATATAAATGTTTTGAAAATGCTCATAAAGCTGCTTTAGAAACTGTTAATTTTTATTTATTAATTGCCCTAATTTATTTACATGTTTAAGTCAGTTAGTAAGCAGCCTTATGACTTTCTGTGAAAATTCCAAGTTGTGTAAAGTCCCTCCTTGAAGATGTGCAGTGGTGAACACTAAGCTGTACCCCACCTCCATGGTTTAAGATCTCCTCTGTGGCCCTATCCCCATTTAATCTGGTATGATTTTCCCTGTGCTGTCTTGAACAGTCGAGCATAGCAGCTGTACTCCTCGCCAGCAAAAAGTCCCCTCCCTCCAGAGAGAGAGAGAGAGAGAGAGGCAAGGAGGAGACAACCCATTCCTTCCTCTTCATTCCCTCACTAGCTCTTCCAGTATCTGGGCCGCTGGTCAAAAAACAGTTGCCTGGGTCATAGGCAGGGCTTCCACCCTGTTTGCCACAGAGCCAACAAATAGTTCTTAACTAGTCAGTGGAAACAAGAGCTACGTTTGCTATCGCCCGCTTCTGATTTTGCATTATTTCACAGCTTTTGATGATTTCAGTTACCAGAATGTTTGCTTTGATTTCATACCAGTTGCCTGTTTTCTTTGTTCTCTTTTAATACACCTTTTGCAATGCTCTTTTGCATTTTAGTAGCACTGAGTGTAAACTGGATACTGCACACATAGTTATCATCCCATCTGTTATAGTAGCTTACATACGTGACATTAATAATACTTTACTAGTGTTATGTGTAACTGCTCACATCCTGGAGTTTGTCCTCATTGGGTCATAGTATTCTTTAACCCAGTCACTGGGGATGCACAAGCCAGTGCGTTTCTTCATTCCAGTCCCAAGCCCAGATAAATGGGGAGGGTTACGTCAGGAAGGGCATCGGGTGTAAAATCTTTGCCAAATGATGTATGTGGACAACAATACAGATTTCCATGCCAGATCAGTTGAAGCCCAGGTTAACAATGACCATCACCAGTACTGTTAGCCAACAGGGTGATGGTTAAAACTGGGTTACTGCTGGCCGAAGGAGAAAGAGAAGAAGAGGGAGAAGGGATGCCCAAAGGCAGGAAGAAAGGAGGAAGGTTAGGTGTGTGGTAGTGAGGGTAGGAACTTTGAATGATGGCAGTATGACTGGTATAGGGAGAGAGCTAGCTGATATGATGGACAGAAGGAAGGTTGGCATATTCTGCATGCAATAGACCAGATGGAAGGGGAGTAAGGCCAGGTGTATCAGAGGTGGGTCCAAATTGTTCTACCATGGTGTAGATGGGAGGAACAGTATGCCAAGAGTGTTTTGGAGATGAAAAGAGTGTCAGACAGAGTAATGTTTATGAAGCTGGAAATTGATGGTGTGATGGTGAAATGTTGTTAGTGCATATGCTCCACAGGTTTGGTGTGTGGTGGATGAGAAAGAAAAATTTTGGAGTGAGTTGGATGAACTGATGGTGGGTATACCCAAGGGTGAGAGAGTGGTGATTGGAGCAGATTTCAATGAGCATGTTGGTGAAAGGCACAGAGGGGATAAGGAAGTGATGGTTAGGTATGGTGTTAAGGAGAAGAATGCAGAACGTCAGATGGTAGTGCATTTTGTGAAAAGGATAGACATGGCTGTGGTGATACATAGTTTAAGAAGAGAGAGGAGCATAGGGTGATGTACAAGAGTGGAGGAAGATGCACATAGGTGGATTATATCTTATGCAGGAGGGCCAGTCTGAAGGATATTGAAGACTGTGAAGTGGTGATAGGGAAGACATAGTTAGGCAGCATAGCATGTTGGTCTGTAGACTGATGTTGGTGATCACGGAATGTAGAATGAGGAGAGATGCTGGGTATATTGGGAGAAGGATACTAAGAATGGAGCTGCCAGGTAACAGGAAAAGAGGAAGGCCTTAACAATGGTTTATGGATGTGGTGAGAGAGGACATGCAGGTGGTTGGTGTGACAGAGCAAGATGCAGAGGACAGGAAGAAATGGAAACAGATGATCCACTGTGGTGACCCCTAATAGGAGCAGCCAAAAGAAGAAGAAGGATCATAGTATTATTTTGTTAATAGGTGCTTGTCTTGCTTCCTAGTGATTCTCCTAAAAATGTTTACTCAAAATGGGTCCAAGAAGAGCAAGGATATGTACACCATATCTATATTTATATATATCTACATCTATATCTATATCTATATCTGTATCTGTATCTGTATCTATATCTGTATCTGTATCTATATCTATATCTATATCTATATCTGTATCTATATCTGTATCTATATCTATATCTGTATCTATATCTATATCTATATCTATATCTATATCTGTATCTGTATCTATATCTATATCTATATCTATATCTACATCTGTATCTGTATCTATATCTATATCTATATCTGTATTTATATCTATATCTTTATCTATATCTGTATCTATATCTGTATCTATATCTATATCTATATATATATCTATATCTATATCTGTATCTATATCTATATCTATATCTATATCTATATCTGTATCTATATCTGTATTTATATCTATATCTGTATCTATATCTATATCTATATCTATATCTATATCTATATCTATATCTGTATCTATATCTGTATTTATATCTATATCTATATCCGTATCTATATCTATATCTATATCTGCATCTATATCTATGCTCTTCTGTCTGTGTCTCTTTCTCTTGTCACTCTGCATGCACACACACACACGCACACACACACACACACACACACACACACACACACACACACACACACACACACACACACAGATGCGCACATGCAGACATAATGAAAATCTGTTGTACCTGCTTGCATACTATTATATTAGATAACAAGGCCCACTCCAAAACATCTGGCTGATGGTTTCAGGTGCATGATGCAGTTCCCCCAGCAGATGTATCTAAGCAATTTAACAATCCTGCTAAGAATTCAGATACATGTTTAGACAGTGTTCCATGTCTGCAAATGTGTGTTACTACAAATGATTTCACTCATGGGCTAGGGTTTTTGGATTGGAGTCATCATACATGGCTCCAAGACGTATCTAGCATGACTTGCAAGTCATAATAGTGGAGACCATTATATGTGACCTGCAGCCTTATTAAACAGAAACCATGTATAGTGGCCTATATACCAGCCAATGCATGCACCTACTAACTAGATGACTTTGCGGGGTACCAGCTCTCATGAATATTTGGCAGAAGGTGCATATGAGCCAGATATGGGAATCATGTGAGCTGCCTTGCTGGGGTATGGACACATTACATATGATGTCATATGTATTTGTTCATAGGTAAGTAGTAGGTTAACTGCCCTAATGAGCTATTTTAAGCTTAGCCAATTTCCCTTGGTGACAATCAAACCCTGTATTTCTTGTCTGTGAGGTAAACACTTTAAGCATTATGCCATCCCCCCATGCCTGGCAGTTTATAGATAGACAACCCTGTCAATTGATGTACTGGATACTGAGTGGAGTTTGTATGGCCTAGAAGACAATGTGTGTACAATCAGTTGTGCCCAGGACTTTAGGTAATTATTGTAAAATGTCTGTAGAGTGTTATTTCTCTTATGTGCTCTTCATGGAAACCGTATTTGTTCCTTCACATGGAACAGCATCACATTAAGAAACTGGTACATGATCCATGATGCTGATACCTGTGAAATTATTAACATGTCCTTCAGCTATAACAAGGATGGTCAATGCTAATCATAACTTTGTGCCACATAGATTAGTAATCCAGGCATGACCTTTCAATCCACTGTGGGTGACATATGTCTACTAACTCCTGCATGGTCTTCTATTCACATGGTAGTAGTCAGCAACATCCTTATCATCAAGGTAATGGTATACAACTCAGAGTGGACCTGTATGGATGGTGGTGGATGATGACAAGCAACATCATGAACACTGGCTCCAAAAGCGGGTACTAACAGTAGTTGTAAAGTAATAGCTGCTGCCTTCAAAAACATTGTATCATATGCTGAGCTGCTGTACATCAAAGAACAGATGAATGCACCATGCTAACTTTATATATCTCCGAATAACGCTGACGTTTCATGTCATCATTTGCATGCACAATGAAACTACTTTGCATGAAGGTTGTCATTTGCATGACATTATGCAGTCATTTGCACACCAAACATATGCAATGTCTCCCATAATGCAACCATGCTACTTTTGTCATTTAATTGTCTCCTCCCTGTGCTTTGCTACTGTTTGTTCTGTTTTGTGTAATACTATGTGCTAATTGTTCCTAAATGTTTTCATTTGTTTGCTCAATCCTACAGTAAGCACACTGTCCTTACACTTAATAGAAAATGGTTTCTGAATCCCAGTCTGAGACTTTTCCTGTATATACTACAGAAAATGCTAGATTCAGAAACATTTGAATTGGGCTCATTTCTCAGACCTCAGCCATATATCATGGTAAAAAATGCCAAAAGAGGCAGCAAAGCATGTTTATTCATGTAGTAAGTTAATAATGTGTCAAAGAGTACTGATAGCCAACATATTAACCTTATTATTAACATTGGACTTTACATTTGGTTTCTTTTAAAATTTCTTAAATCTGCCTCAGAATTTATTTCAAAATAAGTCTCACAGGACAGTATGCATCCTAGGTTCACTTTTGGTAACATCGTCACTGGACAGCTAGGGAGAGTATCTAGACCATGCACAGAGGAAAGTAATTTTAAAGAGGAAGTGAGACGCTTGTAAGGTAATTTCATAGATAGGGGTTACAATAGGCAGAAGGTCCAGCGGATTATACAGCCCAATAGAGATTTCAGGAAGGATAGAATGTGTCCATGGTTGAAACATGATGCAGGGATGGTTCCTGCGGTAAACAGTGGACAGAGACAGAGTGGTAAAATGAGACTTATGTTCACATATAGCAACAGCTGTAATGCATGGTCTGTAATATAGTCAGACAAAATTGGAAAATCTTAATTTCCGATGAGAGAATCAGGAAAGTTGGAGGGGAAGAACTTTATTTTGGCTTCAGGAGGAATAAAAACTTGAAAGACTTATTGGGTAATGAGGGCAGACGTGACAAACAGTGTATTGAAGTGAGGAGAGGCACTAGACCATGTGGGCCATGTAAGGCATGCCATTACATTAATGGAGCCATTAATTTTGTTCATCCTATCAAAGGCAGGGTATAGTCTTTCAACACCAGACCTAACTGCAGGACCACAAATGTGGTCTATCTTGCTACTTGTCAGACATGCAATTGTTACTACATAGGGAAAACAAACTGCATGCTTAAGCAGAGGATATTGAATCATTTGTCAGCTATCAGGTTGAAAAATGAACACAATGTCCTGTATAGACACATATTTGGTCATCAAGGACATGATGCTTTGGCATATGGTGAGTAACATCAGGGGTGGTGATATAGTGAATGACACTGAATCTGGGAAAAAACATGTACCCGTGAATTACCACATAGGTGGCAGTACACTAAACACCAAAAGTGTGATAAGAGACTTAGGGACACAGGTGGACAGTGGTCTCACCTTCAAAAACCACATCTCTGCAACAGTCAGGAAATCTTTCTATGTGGCACACCTCATACTGCATCATTAAGAGTTAAGATCTACTTCAAGTATACTCACATTCACTCTTTGCTACAGTTTGCCAAATAAGTCTCAATAAATAAAATGTATGTACATCCATACAATAACCACATAATTATTTAGGATATAAACACCAAATAATGGGTAAACACAGATTCAGAATAAATTCTTAATGAAAGACAAGCTGGATTTTTTTTTTATTTGGAATGTACCACAACATCAACACTCATGCAGATTAGATGCCATGTAATTTTTATCATAATAATAAAACTAGAAAATTACAGAGTCTGAGTACATCTAAGATCTGTTTGATCACCTATTACTAGTCATATCCATAGCTTTGTTAAGTGCCAGATTTTTCATTTAACAATCTCTTAAGTTTGCCTGTTTCATGCATTCATAATACTGTGTTTCTGGAGCCTACAATTAGTCCAAGGCTGCTTATCTTATCTTTTTCTACTATTTCAAAAGAAAGACTGATTCAATTTCTGATGAGGTATTCACCTTTCATCTTTAGTCTGTATTTTTTCATATCCACAGTGTTATTTCTTTTGTTTTTCAATGCTTGAGGCTTGCAATACTTTTTTTTTAATATTAGTGTTTTAGGGATCTTACTATGACATTGATTATTAATCCTTCTAATTGGATGCCCAAATGATCCACTTGTTATTCACAAAAGAGAGAGTCCACCAAACCATTTGTTAAACTAGGAGGAAAAATTATGGTAATGAAAGTGGTGCTCTCATTCACTGAGAGAGTGGCAATATGTATTTCTGTATGCTCCAAACTCCAAATCCTGACAGCTTGTGTGCAGTATAATTACTAAGTGCCAAGAAGCACATGCATGCTATCACACATGCTAAGTCTACTGGTTGAGTGGTATTCCTCTCGCATCAATTGCAAGTTAGGTTTTTTATTGTGGGTAACACACCAGCACTCCTGCAGGTGTTCCCTATACAGTGAGCTGAGCCACTGCACTCCCACAAGGATTGTGGAACTTGAATTGACTACTCACTTCCATTCTCCTCCAGTCTGATACCTCTAATGTCCTTACTGCTAGTCAAACACTGTTCATATGAAGCAGAGTCATGCCTTCAGCCCTCTATACCACAGCTCTAGGACTCTCAAATCTATTTCAGAGTTTTATCTACCTCTCCATCTGAATTATCTCTCTCACTTGCTCAGTATATTGCTCACTCATATGTTATATATGACCTAGCGTGTGTGTGTGTGTGTTTGCGTGTGTGTGCGTGCATGTGTGTGTGTGTGTGTGTGTGTGTGTGTGTGTGTGTGTGTGTGTGTCTGTGTGTGTGCGTACATGCGTGTGCGTGTGTGTGTGAATGGATGTATACATGCAAAGAGGACCTCACTCAAGGTAAAGCTACTGAACAAAATCAAACCAAATGTAAATATTGCACAGACAAAAACAGCACAGAGATAGACTTCTTGGATGCCAGGGTCATCCAAGATGAGGGGTTGGTTTAAGACAATCCTATACAGAAAAGAATGCTGGAAGAACAGTATATTGACATAGGACAGTATGCTAGGTTCACTTTTGATAACATTGTTACTGGACAGCTAGGGAGAGTATCTAGACTATGCACAGAGGAAAGTAATTTTGACCGCCTTAAAAAACTCCAGCTATAT
Source organism: Protopterus annectens (assembly GCF_019279795.1). NCBI lineage: Eukaryota > Metazoa > Chordata > Ceratodontiformes > Protopteridae > Protopterus > Protopterus annectens. The sequence goes on along the minus strand of NC_056730.1, from coordinate 283,370,670 downwards.
TCTGTCACATATTGTCTACTCCAAGGTGATCTCTGCTTAACATACAAGGCCATGTCAAACCCAGAGCTGCTGGACATGCTACAGTTAAAGAAATTCCAATCCCTCAGAGCCACATGCTCCAGGGATCTAAACCTTGTCATCACAATAAACAAAACATGCTGGAGGGATAGGTTCCTGACCCAGAGACTCCCCAGACTCTGGAATAGACTGCCCATACATGTTAAGCAGAGCGCCTCTTTGGCCCTCTTCAAAAGGAACCTTGATGATTGGATGGGAGAAAGGAAATTCACCCCGGGGATCACTTCAGTCACCCTGCTAGACAGGCCCTAGGGCCGATAGCCTAGTACCAACCGATGAACCTATGAAGAGGCCAAATGGATAATAGAACTCACAGCACACAGACATCCAGGGCTTAATGATGTCATTCCATTAAAACCTGCCTTAAAAAAAGGCGGGTTCAGTACTGAGCACAGACTGGTTGTTACTCCCTTTAAATGAGTGTATGAATGTGAGCAATTTATCTGATGTATACATGCATGTTTGTACATATACACATACCTGACTGCTATCTCTGTACCTGAATACTACACTTCAACAATGACAATGGATGTCTATCAAACTGCAGTCAGCAGTTTGAAGTTCCAAATATCTCACAGATCAAAAGTCTCGTAAGTACCTATGAACTTATAAACATATGAATACCCTATGGCAAATCTTGTTACAGAAGAAGGAGCAGGAAAAGTACTCAACATGCTTGAGTGACAATTTTTTTGCAGAATATAATAATTTAGTTTTCCATGTTTCTGATGACATTTTATCTTTCGATAAACATAAACATAATCTTTTGAATAATGGCTTAATTTTTTTAAATCAGAATTTTTTTCATCTTTTCACAATCATTAGTCTTTATTGGAAGACAAAAAAAAAGACAGTAACATCAACTTCCATCTCAAAGTGACTCCCTACCAGTTTAACTTTTGCAATTGCAAATAAACAAACCACACATCTTTTCCCTATCAACCATTTCAGATACAAACATGTATTCCAACATTATAAAAATTATTTTATTTTAACGTTAATCTTGCATATTTTTCTACCCTTTTGAAAGCTCTCCCTACTAAATCCTTCTTTATTACTCACTATATTGTCTACCTAATAATAAGTCCTACCAGCAGAACTAAGTACAACAAATTTAATAGTTACAGTATTTACACCCTCCCCCAGAACAGTGTTAATTTTAATCTTTATTTTCCATAAGTACATGTGCAACATGCTTTATGACTTCTGTTTTATTCATTTTTCCAGACATACCATCTTGTCCCATATTCTTGCTTTTGCCTGCTTATTATTAAGCCCTCTTGCTGTCCTATTCTAGCTACCAATGATTCCAGTTCAGATGCCATTGGTGAGTCTGCCTTCTTCTACTGCCTAGTAATAGACTTCTTAGCCATCAGCATTAGCTTTTTTAATTTGAATGAATTTTCTCTTCCCACTGCCACCACAACAGCATTAGTTTTTTCAGTAGCCTTAATATCTTTGTCAGTCAGTTTCATCAATAGTCTACTCAATCTTTCTTTAAATTCACTTAATATATGACAGTTCCAAAAAATATGTCTTCAATCTCCTGTTACATTTTACCCATACCTCCAGCATCCCCGATCTACTCCTGGAATGATTTCCCCAATGTTGTCAGTGTGTAAAAATACTTAACGCAAATATCCTGAGCTTTCACTGCCTTACTGCTTGAGGTACCAGTTGCCATGCCATCCCCCATTGTTAGTCACTTCTCTTTATTAAAAAGCCTACACCAAGCAGCATTAAACTTTCTTGCTACAACACCTTATCAGCTAGCACCTGATACAACCATGAGTTCTCCCTCCTCTACCCTTTCTTTGTTCCTTATCTCCATTGCCCAATTAATCATTCTGGGCCAGTGCTCCTTCTGATTCTTTAAACAAAATGTTCCTTTCACCTGTAACCTGAGAATCAAAAGGTCTAATGTCAACTTCTCAGACAATGCATACCTTTTTCTCTCCATGTAATAGTTGGTCCCATAACCTAAGCTCTGTACCATAACTCCTCCATCTAACTGTTGCTGATGCCATTAGAGTATCACTTATCCTACCATCAAATGGAGAGGGATCATTTCTCCAAATCTTTAATTATCTAATCTGAAAAGTATTGCTTATCTCTCTGCCAGTGACTTCCAAGACTGAAGTTACTAAAGGCCAACAAGCCTCCCGAATACCTTCTGTCCCCACCCACAGGTTATTCACTTTCATCATGTTAATCCAGTTTTGTTGCCCCATGTTCTCTATAATCCTTTCTAGAATTGAAAGCTCTACCACTTTCACATAACTTTCTATATCTGGCTCTCCCAGACCTCCCTGTTCCTTACACAGAATCATTTTTCCCTTTTTAATCTAGGTTATTGGCCTTCTCAGATAAAATCCTTTATGCATTCTTTCAGTTTTTCTATACATATTGCTCTCTAAGAACATTACAAATACGTTAGTTTTATATAACACATGTGGTACTACATGCCACATGTGCTATGACATGCCAGTGTAGAACTGTTACCCTCTAGTTCAAATCAAAACTCAACATCTTCCTTTTCTGTAAGTTTCTAAGCAATCTTTCTATCAACATGTCACATGTAATCTTCCAAAACCTTGTAAAAAACTACATATCTGCACTTCCAAATATTTTAGTTTAGTTCCCCTATTAAGGATATCTCCTTACTATATCTGACTCTTCATCCAGATTTACACACCCTGTTCTAGTTTTCTCCTTATTTACTTTGTAGCCTGAAGGAGACACATTTTTGTATCATACAAAACTGCTTTTTCAAACCCTGACCAGAGTTTGTCTTCATTAAGATTACATCACCTGCATAAAGTGCATTTTTTACTCCACATCTTCCCATTTATAACCTTGGATTGAAGAAAAGCATATCCAATAAGCAAAGGGCTCCAAATACAAGACAGATAATAAGGCAAACAATGGACACCCCTACCTAGTGCCCTACAAAATCTCAGTAACACTTGATAAGTCCCCTAGCACTTTAACACTTGCATAAGCCTCTCTATAGATATCCAATATCAGTTATACAAATCCAACTATAAAATCAAACTTCCTTAATACCTACAACAACAAAAACAAACAAAAAAAATTCTACCTCTTAAACATTTTTTCAGTATTCAAAGAAAACAATGCAACTTCTTGTTTCTATTTCTTTACATCCATAATTATTATTAATGTTTTTATATTATTGAAAGTATGTTTACCATCCATAAAACCACACTGCTTATCTTCAATCATGTCTCTCACTAGTGGTGCCAACCTTAACATGTGTTGTTTTACTTCTCATATATCTGTGTTTTACAGATAGTTTCATATCTGGATATGCTCCTGATGTTAAAGCAGGAAGTAGTTTGTAAAAAAGAAAGATTGCAATTTTTTTTTATGTTTACTTTTATTGTTGATTTAGTTTTTCCTTATGACCACACCTTCAAAATTATGTCAATTTAGGTACTGGCAATAATTTGCAGGCACATGCAATGTATTTAAATTAATCAAAAGCATCATACTTCTTTAGAGGAATGGCTACGTATTTACATAATGGTTTCATGAATAGAGCATCAAATGTGTTAAATTTGCAAGTATGGGTGTTCTACCTGTGAGAAATTGATGACAACTTGTCTTAATAAGGATATAAGATTCCCTTATTGCTGTAGCTAGCATGGAAAAAGCATATACACTAATGTAGGAAGTGAAGGATTGTGGGAATATTATTACATGATGTCAGGTCAGGTGTTTTCAGTTTCTGTATCAGGATGAAGACTGCTCTCTTCCAACACTTGACTGCTGAGTAATCCTGCTCCACAAACACTCTAGAGTTTTTGTGCCTGGTCTCCATACTACTGATAAAACTGCTTCCTAAAATAGGACCAAAAGTGTACTATATACAGATGAGGAAAGTGCTGAGGTCCACTCATTGCCATGCTATCCTGTGAGCAGCATCAATCAGAATCACTTACTTTGGTATCTACATTCACTGAGAAAGCTGCTGCTGAACAAACTCCAAAAAGTTCTTGTCCACCACAGATTCAGGGATGCCGTTTAGCTTCAAATTTTTGCATCTTGCCCTATGTTCTTGATTCATCAAAGCTGCTTCAGGATAGTCCAGTCTGACATCTGCAGCAGCCACTTTCACCTTCAAGAGCTCATATCCCTGAAATATATGTTGAAAGGCTTCACAATGTTCATTCAGATGTCCTGAGGAAGCTCACAGTTTAGTGAGTGAAAGCGCTTAATAATATATGGATTAAAGTTGATTTTATCATTATTTTGCCTGTGGTATATGTTGAACACGCATTTATTTGTGAGGTCTTTGGCGAATTGTAGCGTTCTGGCATTCGCTGTTTGCAAAGTATAGCCATTTCGAACGCTACCTGTTGGTTCTGCAATGTTCATTCACAGCTTCCATGACATCATGAAGTGTTCTGTCATTGTCTGCAATGTATGTTTCAAAATGATTATTCATGTTTTTGTTTATTTCAAGAAAGCCTTAATTCTAACTCTTCTTGCATCTTTCTCTGGGATTAATCTGAAATCCACATGTTCTGCCACCTCTGCTTTCAATTATATTGCACCAGAATGGGCACTAATTTCTCCCTTTTCTTCTACAGTTCTTTTTTCTTGAGCATCAACTATTCTTAACTTTAGAACATACAGTTCCCTCTCTATAATGGGCAAGATGTTTTAATTTATTTAAATCAAGAACGATGCAAACTACACAGGGAGGATTGTTTAATACATGCCCTACTAAGCCCTCATTATACTGGAAGTTCAATAATAACTTGAATTTTATTCCATTTACTTATTTATCATGTGACTAAATGGTTTGTGATGTAAAAAGATGCTGCAGATTTCTGAATTTAAAACATACATTTTTTGTCAGGCCTAGTAATAGTTCTGATTTGGACATAGTATCTTTCCATTTCAGAAAGTCAGAGACTTTCAGCCTCCTCTTTCCAACACACTGAAACTATTTGAAAAAAGTTGTTATGAAACATTTGTTTAATATAATATGATGGCTCTAACAAGACTTGTATAATAATGTAGGGACCAGTGCTCTTCATTGTATAATTTACAAGGTGACACTAGCATCTGTATTTGCAGAGCTGATAAGGGTGGGCTGATAGTTATATGGCATGACATTCTATATAAGGGAGAAGTACATAGATAACTTTTTGATCCTACGTTTTACTGCAGATTAGATGTCTAACCTACTTTAGACTTTAAATGACTGATTTCTGAATTTCTGCAATACTAGGTTGATTTTGGTATGTATTAGTAAAAGCATGTTTACAACTGAATTGACAGATTTCTCAAACAGAGAGCATGGGCCAGATTCAGGAAGGGTTACACGGAGTTCAAGAGTAGTGTAAGCCTCCGTGTAAGCCTCTCGATTCAGGAACAGCCCAAATCTCCGTGTAAGAGACAGCTAACACGTCTCTTACACGGACTGGGTGTGGGAATGCTCAATACCTCATTTGCAGCTGAAAGATATGCAAATGAGGTATCTGAGCGATCCACGAAGCAGAAACCAGTCCGTGTAACGGACGTGTTAGCTGCAGAAATGTACTCAGCTGACAACTGAGTACATTTCTGCAAAATTAAAAATGGAGCTATGTCAGCTCCAAATAAAGGGTGCATTTGTGTCATTAAGCATGCCAATGGCCAAATATGTGGCCATTGGCATGAAAAAGTGTTGCAAAAATATGTAATATAACATTTTTTTTTTCATGGGATTTTGAGTTTTAACTGCAGCGCACACCCGCTCAAACGAGGTGCGCTACCTAAAACTAAAAACCGAAGCTTATAAGCCCACAATTGTGGGATTTATGTATTACATGTAATGTCAATGGAGGGACTTGCAGACCAAAAACAATATGGCCTCCGTTTAGTGGTTGTCAAGGGGGGAAGCTCCGTGTAAGACATGTAACTAGTCATTACTAGGCAATCCTATGTAAATGAGGGTTACAATACTGAATCACACTGCCACATAGGTAATGAGCACTTTCTGAGTAGTGTAAGAGTTAGAGAAGGGGGAGGAACAGAGTAAGAGGTGGGTGACATCACGGGGGGGAAGGATAGATACAAATGTACCAGATTGGAGGGCAATGTAAGGTGAAAGATGACAGACAGACTTCAGGGAGGGAGGTGTGTCCCAACAGAACACTAGGAAAGTCAGGAAACTGAAGGCTTACGCTATCCCTACACTCAAAGTTTCTTGATATACGTGCATGCGCGTGTGTGCGCGCGTGTAAGGCAGGCTCAACATATGGGAGCGTGTTGCAAACCGTGTACAACAGTTTGCGCGGGCGTGCACGTGTTTAAGGCAGTGTGCGCGTGTTTTAACATGAATCAGCCTAGTTCACACCGTGTAAGGATGTGTGCGCGCGTGTAACACCATGTAGGGATGTGTGCGCGCGTTTAAGTGACTGTGAGCGTGTTTAAGCTGGTGTGCACATTGCTCCCCCTCAGGAAACAGAGAGGAAACAGGAAACAACTAAATTACACGGAAACTGCCAGAGGATACTGCTGCAGTTAATTGTTGGAAACAATTGGAAGCAGGCAATTATGCAGGCAGACTAGAAGCCCAACCCAGCACTTAAAACACTGCAAAGAGCAGTGCAGGGTGTTTCTCACAAGAGATACTGCAAGAAAGTAAGCTATCAGAATTGAAAACTGAAAAAGCTGAACTCAGAGCAGAAATGCTAGGGGCTGCCATAGCTGTTATAATCAGGCAAAGGCAAATTGCTGAGGGTGGTGTCAATGCAGATGCTGACAGACAACCCAGAGTGAGGAGAAGGAGAAGAGTATACAGGCCCAGGGTCATCTACCATGGGTTACATGAGCTGGAGATAGTAGAGTGCTACAGAGTGGACAGAGACCTTCTGCAGCAGATTGTTGAGCTGTGCAGGCTACATCTCACACACAGAACCAACAGAGGGGAACCCATCCCAGTGGAAACCAAGGTATGTGTTGGCCTAAGAATACTAGCAACAGGTACCTTCCAGAGACCAATTGGTGATATGATGGGGATATCACAGGCATCAGCCTCCAGGGTACTGCACCAGTTCCTGGATGCCATGTCAGCACATGTCGGTGATCATATATATGTCCCTAATGACCGTGAGGTTGTGGCCAGCAATATGCGTCTCTTCCAGCAAATAGCGGGATACCCTGAGGTGCTGGGTGCAATAGACTGCACGCACGTATGCATCAAAGCACCAGCTGGTGAGCGGGGTAGAGTCTACATTAACCACAAGGGATACCCCTCCATCAACTGCCAGGTCGTGTGTGATGCCCAGGGCATAATAATGAATGTGTGTGCTGGCTGCCCTGGGAGCTACCACGATTCCCACATCTGGCATCTGACGCAGCTGTACCAATTATTTGCCAGTGGGGACTTCCCACACGGACACCTAGTGGGGGATGCAGGTTATGCACTTGAGCCGTGGCTGATGACACTCATCAGAAATGCACACACACCTGAACAGGAACGCCATAATGAGGCACACGCTCAAACACGTAATGTCATAGAGCGTGTGTTTGGGCTGCTCAAGTCACGGTTCCGGTGTCTGGACACATCTGGTGGAGCCTTGCAGTACACACCAACTACATGTACCCAAATGGCCATGATATGTGCTATGCTACATAATATGATCCTGCGGAAACAGCTGCAGCAGGACCAGCACAGGGCTGGGCCTAACATCCCCCCACCATTGCCAAGGCCACCACAGGCAGAGGGTGACTCAGAGGAGGAACAACCTGACCTTGTCCCAGTAGGCAGAAGGAGGCGTGCCCAGTATGCCCTGGCCTTGGCAAAGAGGCAACGCATAGCACATACACTTGGTCAGTAGGAACACTGGGACTGATACCCGCTCTGACTCACTCATATAGTAACAGGGATGCCTAACATGACACAACCTGCTTCCAAACATGTACAGGGAGTATATTATGTGCATCCGACAGAGGCAGCCCTGCAGCACCACCTGAGGCATGAATGCCATGTGTTAAGTAATGTAATACCATGTACCATATGCACACCTGAGGACCCAACTAACATCCACCCACACCAATCATAAACCACAAAAAACACAAACCTACCTCATAGGTACCACAAGCGATAGTAACCTAGATGTAATGCTACCCAATGCCAGAAGTATAAATGCGTGCAGTGTAAACGCACACAGTATAGAGAATGTAGATATCAGTGCTGTAATAGAAAACAGGGTCAAAGCCCACATCAGCACCCTGACACTACCAGGTCACACCTCTGTCCTAATAGCAGGAACTGCCCCAGGCCTACTCTGGCAATGTGAGTGTCAAACGAAATACTACTGTCAACATGGGTGCCCAGGACCCCGATAACCTCTTCTGTGCTTAGAGGATTGCCACCTAGATGGGAAATAGGGGTGACCCTGTTGTTCCCGAAGGGTATGACTATGCATTGTTTAGCGTTTAATGTAAGGCCATGGCTCTGGCACCAGTTATCTGTGTCTATGAGACCCTTCTGAAGGATGTCTGTGTCAGATGGGTTTCCAACTATGCTTCCCAGTTTGCAGTCATCTTCAAACTTTGTCAGCCATAATCCTCCTGTGTTTGCTCGTACTTCTGAAAAGTAGATGCTGAACAAATGTGGGCCCAGGACTGAGCCCTGTGGGACACCACTTGTGACAGCTCTGGAGTGTGACATGGCACCAGCAACTTTGACCCTGTGTGTTCCATCACTTAGCCAGTATGCAACCCATGCTGTGATATATGGGTTCACAATTAAGCTGGTGATGTTTTCAATGATACCTGAGTGGGGTATTGTGTCGAAAGCCTTTGCCAGATCAAGGTAGGCTGTGTGGACTGCCTTGCCCACGTCAATGGCCTGGGTGACTGTCTTGAAAAAGTCAACCAAGTTTAAAAGGCATGATCTGCCCTTGACAAAGCCAAACTGGATTGGATCCAATGTCTGCAAGTCCCCTATGTCTTCATTTATAATTCCCATTATGATCCTCTCCATAGCTTAGCAGAACAGGCTTGTCAAGCTGATGGGATGGTAGTTTCTGGGGTTGGTGGAGGCACCTCCTTTGTGAAGTGGGTCCACCATTGCCGTATGCCACTCCTTGGGCACATATCCTGAGGTGAGGCTAAGATTAAATAGCTTCCCTAACTGCGGGTGTAATTACTCATTGAGTTCATGGAGCACACAACTGGGGACACCATCTGGTCCCATGGATAAAGTGTTTTCCACCTTGGATAGAGCAGTTCCCACCCCAGCATTGGAGATGTTTGGGGGGCTACAATCCTCTGGTGTAGATACCCCTCCAGTTGGGGGGGGGAGAAATCTGCACTGAACCTGTCAGCCAGTATGTTGGCAATGTCTGTAGGTTCAGTGATATTTACATCATTCCGAACTAATTCTGAGCATATCTGGGAGTTCCCTCCCAGGTTTCAAACATAGGTAAAAAAGGCCTCATGATTGTCCCTTGAGTCCTGAGTGGGTTTACTCTCAAAACTCGCCTCGGATGATTGTATGGGGGAACCCAGTGTTTTACTCACAATGAGCAGGGGTGTCTTCCCTTCTACGGATTTCACTCTATCTCGTAGTAGCTCCTTCCTTGTGTTGTAGAGCTTGTTTATGGCTAGGGTCCACCAGACTGGATGCTTGCCTGTGGTACAAAGAGTCTTTGTTTTGTTTGGGATTGCCTGATCCATGCAGTCCTGGAGGTGCTGGTAGAAGGCATTTGTAAGTGATACAGTGGCTTGGGTAATGGTGTCCGCTGGCTTGGGGGCCTTGAAAGAGACCACACCAGTCCTTAGAAATGTGAAGTCAGCATTTGAGAAGGTCTTCACTGTTTGTTTTACTATCTGGGGTGTGGGTGGGATGTGGACTCCCACTGAGATTAGTCCATGATCTGATCTCACCAATGATGGGTATACTTCTGGTGTTGAACAGTGTGACCCCATGTTCATGATGATGAGTTCTAGTATGTTGCCTCCACTTGTGGGGATTGGGACCAGTCGTTCCATGGCATTTGAGTGTATGAACTCTTGGAACCTTTGTGTTAGAGTGTTGTGGCTTGATTAGTGATCCCAGTCTATATGTGGATAGTTGGAATCACCCAGTAGGATGGTGTTTGGAGATACATTTATCCCCTTCAGTGTTTGCAGGACAGCTGTGTGAGGTACCTGAGTTTGAGAGGGTGGCATGTAACATGCTACAAACTGCAGAGCAGTCTTGCCTATGGTCACTGGCACCTGGATGGTCTCCGATGCATCGTGTGTTGCCACCAACCATGAGGTGAGGGTGTCCTTGATGAATATGGACACCCACCCTCCTTTCTTGGTGTTGTTGATTCTGGTGCGGGCATGATATGAGGTAACACCTGATAGTGCCGGGTGCTGTCAGAAGCTGTGAACCAGGTTTCAGGCACAGCACAGACATCAATGTGCTACATACTGAGAAGGGCATAGAGTGTGTGCAGCTTGAGGTTGAGACCTCTGGCATTGAGCAGCATTACCCTTAGTGTCTTTCCTTTACTGTGTTCTAGGGTGGTAGGTGTAGAATCTGAATCTTGCATAAGAAAGGCACAATGGGGGTGGCAAGAGCATCAGCCGAAATCCGGAAGCCCAGGGGTGACAGGTGCAAGCTGTCCCTTGCAAATCAGCGTGGCCTGTCCAGCATGTCATCCCAGGCAGACAGACATTGGACCCCCTTTGAATGACACCATAGTTTAAGCAAATTATTACAGCTGATCATCTTGTCTCTGTTTATGTGGCATCATACTTGGTGAAGGTAGGATACTGCTGAAGGTCAGGGTCATACCTGCCTGGCCTACATAATCAGAGGGATCCTCTATGTCTCTTTCCATGTAGTCCAGGGAGGTACATCTCAGGTCATTCACACCAGCATGGATAATGACTGGGTCAGACTTGTACTTGCAGTTGAGTGACCTGAGTGCTTGCATTATGTGGTGGATTCCAGTGCCCGATAGGCAGCTTACTGTGACCTCCTCCGTACTCAATCTGGTGAGTGGGATGTCAGTGTGTTTGACTATGGAGTCACCTATGACAAGTGTGTCTGGCATTGTGTTTGGCCTTAAGGGCTGTGACTGTTTGGCACACCAACTCTGTGGTCAATGTGTTGCATGTGCTGTGCCCTGTGGAGGCAGTTGTGTGAGTGTCTGCTGTGGTGGCCACTGCCGTTTTGGTAGAATTCTGATCAGAGCCTCTGAGTATGTCTCTGTGTGTCTATGTGTATGATCTTAAGTTGTGATAGTGCCATGTGAGACTGGATATGTGATGTGTGTGGTTACCTTCACCTTCTCTCTGGTCTTGCTAGTCCTATGTTGAGAGAGCTCAGCCTCCACTCTGGCTATATAGTTGCATCTCTCACATGTATGTGTGTTTTATGGGAGAAGGAGAGAGTTGTCAGTGTACATGAGGCAAGTGTAACATTGCCTCAATATTCCCAGGTTCACCAGCTGAGCAGGAGAGGACGCTAGCAACTGATCCCTAGACATGCTAGAAGGAATAGACAAAACAATGTTGGAATACAGGGAGATATCAAGCCCCCCAAACCACATCATAGTGTTTGACTGACAATACCTACACATACACCAGTGTTTCATAGTGTCATAGAATACTATTAGGCTATCTGCCCTAGTGCATGTATAAGCCTAACCATAGTGATGTGGCTATTGCCACCCCTTATAGTGGTAATAAGTGTACAGAATAGATTCTGAATATTGTGCCTCTGACTTAGTAGTGACACATTATGACCCCCTTACGTAATTGAATAACATGACTGTGCCTCTGTCTAGTCTGTGCCTCCGTCTCATATGCAGTTGTCCAGATGTCTCCTGAAGAGAGTCAGTGAGGGACTCTGTCAAACATGAACTGGGATACTCTGCTAGAGTGTGAGATGCCTCTGAGTTATGACTCTGTCCCTCCAGCATGTCCTATACATATATGTGCTGAGGTTCAAATCCTCAGCTCTCATGGCTCTGGTGGATTTGGATTGCTTGCAGTGGAGCATGTACACCAAATCCTGATTGGACATGGTCTTGTATGTCAGGCATAGGTCACCTGTAAGTATGCGGTATGACACTGAACAAAGCTGGATTTCCTCTATTCTGGAAGCATATGACATGTGTTGAAGAACCCTGATCTTCATGGTAGGTACTTTTGGGGTGTCTCCAGCTGTTGCAAGTGCTGGGCAAGGTACATACCATATGGGGCTTTGTATTCAATCATGGGCCTGATAAGGGAGAAGGATAGTGAAACAATGACCTCCTATGATCTGGATGGAAAACCCTCCATGATAAGGTGGGCAAGATAGAAAGTCTTCCTAACCACTTTGGCAACAGGGGTGTCAAAAGAGATGTCACTATCTACATGTGTCCCCAGGTGTCTGATTTGTTGTCTGTGCTCAGTGGGTTGCTGTCTATGTATTGATCTGTGGGTACTTTGTTCCTCCCAAAGGGGATGAATACACATCAGTTGCATTCAGTTTCAGGCCATGCGTCTGGCACCAGCTATCCGCCTTTGTGACGGCATTCTGTAGTATGTGTGTGCCAGCTGATGTATTCACTATGGTGCCTAGGTTGCAGTCATCTGCAAACTTTGTCAGCCACAACCCCCCTAGGTTTGCTTTCACATCTGAAAAGTAAATACCAATTAAGAGGGGGTCCCAGGGCACATCCTTGTGGGACACCACCTGTGACTGGCTTCGAATCTGACAAGGCACCTGCAATGTTGACTTTATGGGTTCTGTTTCTTAGCCATTTTGCAACCTATCCTGTGACATATGCTGTTATATGTCAGCTGTTGAGCTTGGCTATGATGCCTGAGTGTGGTATTGTGTCACAGGCCTTAGCCAAGTGCAGGTAGGCTGTGTGGACTGCGTAGCCCTCATCAATGGCCCTACTGACAGTTTCATAGTAGTCAACTAGGTGCAAAAGGCAGGATCTGCCCTGTACAAAGCTGAACTAGGTGGGAACAAGGGTCCGTATTCAGCAATGTGTCTGTGTAAGAGCTCCATAATGACTCTTCCCATAGCTTTGCAGACAAGGCTGGTTAAGCTTGTGTGATGGTAGTTGCCATGGTCTGTGGAGGCATCTCCTTTGTGGAGTGGGACCACTGTTGCCGTATGCCAGTGTTCAGGTACATATCCTGTAGCAAGACTAAGGTTAAATAGCAGTTGTATATACGGGTCCAGCCCCTTCTGGAGTTCACATAGCATGCAACCGGGGATACCAGCAGGTCCCATGGATGCTGTGTACTTGTCTTTGCTGAGTGCGGCTATCACATGGACATCCAAGATGACAGTGAGGTTACATACAGCAGTGATAACTATCTTCTTTTGGGGGTGAGGGAGGGGATAAATCGCACTGAAGCTGTCCGCCGGAATGTTGCCAATATCTGTCAGGTCACTGGAATATATGTTGTTGTGTACCAACTCTGAGCATATCTGAGGGTTCACAACCAGGTGTATGACATAACTGAAGAAAGCAGTGTGGTTACCTTCATTGTCTTTGGTGATTTATGTCCCCAAGTTGACCTTGCATGTCTTTATGAGATAATGTAGCTTTCTACTAGTGCTGATCACAGCTGTCTTTCCTTTTGGAGATGTAGCTCTGTCTTGCATTAGTAACCCTCATCTGTCATACAGTTTGTTTATGGCTGGGGTCCACCAGACAGGACACTTTCCCTTTGTGGAGAGGGTCCTGTTTTCATTGTGATTGCATGGTCCATGCTGTCTGACATCTAGCTAAGGGGAGGTCATTGTGGTTCTGCAGTTATCTTTCATCAGCATTAGAAATGACCACAACAGCCCCTGTGGGGTGTACCTCATGCAGACACATCCAGCACCTGTAAAGTCCACAACAGTACCTCACCAGGAGTATGAAGAGCTGGAACACATGTAATGTGTAGCCTGATTAAACAGAGTGCAGCTCCACACACTGCCATGCTGTCCACCCAGATGCAAGCTGTGCCTGATGTAGAAAGCCATGTCCAAGCTGGAATCAATGCACATGCTGCACCTTGTACAATCTGAATGGCAGGGAGCTATGCACATGAGGGACCTGAACCCCAGCACTGACATACATAGGACAGGCTGTACTGCATTATCCATAACACAGAAGCCACCCCCACGCATGAGTAAACTACCAGTACAGGTTGTCCGTAGAGGCACTCGTTGAGTCCCCTCAACAGGAATCCTAATGAGTGGATGGGAGATGGGAGGTTTACCCTGGGTATCAATGTTATGTCACAGGTAGACAGAGGCACAGTATACTAAACAAGACATATGTCATGGCAAACTACACTTACAATGTGTTGATGGACAAACACACTCTCTGACTAGCATTAGAAATGGCCTAGGGCACATCGGTAGTGTTTGCCAATGTACACCCATGTTGTGGAATACACTACTGATGTTGGATGAGGCTGTTGTAAGTAGTTCACATCTGAACATAATGCAACATGGTCAAATAGGTTCATAGGTACATAGGTTTATACTAGGCTATCTTCCCTAAGGCAGGTATAAGCCTAGCACAGAGTTCATTGGCGTACACCACCCCTTATATGGAAACAGTACTGTGCCCATTATTTTGTCATGCCTCTCTCCAGCAGTGACACAGTGATGATCCCCGGGTTAAACGTATGACCTTCCATCCACAGGTCAAGATACCTCTTGAACACAGCCAGCAAGGTGCTCTGCCTCACATGGACCAGGATTGTATTCCACAGCATAGGGAGTCTCTGGGTGATAGCTCCATCCCTCCAACATGTCCAACGTACATCCCTGCTAAGGTGTAAGTCACCTGCACTAGTGGTTCAGGTGGATCTGCCGATTCTGAGGTGGAGCATGTCCATTAATCCCTGATTGGACATGGCCTTGCATGTCAGGCACATGTCACCTCTAAGCAGAAGGTATGCGAGTGAATAGAGTGGGAGTGTCTTCAGTCTGGCAGCATATGACAGCTGTTGGGGTTCCTTGATCCTTTAGGTGGGGGACATTCAGGGTGTCTCCAATTGCTGCAGATGTTGGGTGAGATACATCCAGAATAGGGCATTCTACTTGATCACCGTTCTGATAAGTGAAGAGTACAGGGGAACAATCACCCACTAGATCTGGATGTGAATCCCATCCTGATCAGGTGGGCAATGTAGAAGGTTTTTCTAGCCCCATGTTGTGCACTTTGACCTCAGGCCATGGCTCTGGCACCAGCTATCAGTTACCATGAGTCCCTTGTGAAGAATATCCATGTCTGATGCACTGTCCACTATGGCGCCCAGTGTGCAGTCATCTGCAAACATTGTCAGCCAAAGTCCTCCCATGTTGGCCTGTACTTCTGGGAAGTACATGACAAACAATGGGGGCCAAGGACAGAGCCCTGTGTGGCACCACCTGTGACCAGCCTGGAGTCTAACATAGTGCCAGCAACTCTAACCCTGTGGGTCCCATCCTTAAGCCAGTTTGCAACCCATCTTGTGACATATGGGTTTACATTTCAGTTGTTAGGGTTTTCCACAATACCTGAGTGGGGTATTGTGTTGAAAGTGTTTGCAAGGCCAAGGTAGGCTGTATGGACTGCCTTTCCCCAACAATGGCCTAAGTGACCGTTTTGAAGATGTCAACCCAGTACATAAGGCATGATCTGCCCTTGACCAAGCCAAAATGGGATGGGTACAATGTCTGTATGTCCCCCATATCTTTGTTTATGAGCTCAATTATGATCCTCTCCATAGCTTTGCAGACTAGACTTGTTAAGCTTATGGGGCAGTAATTACCATGGTCTGCAGAGGCACTGCCTTTGTGCAGATGTGCACAACTGGACCCTAACCAGGCTGTTGTGCACACTATGGAAATGTAAAGCAGTGGTAGGACTAAAGCCCAGGATACTGACCACCACAGTGAAAGTACTGAACCACTACACTATACAGTTCTACAGTGTTAGGTCAGTATGAACGGATGTTGACAATTGTGTGCAAAGTATCCCATGCAAAACCTGCAGGCACAGTATACTCCCTGTTGTGTTCACACAAAAAGCATCTGGACAGTAACTACACAACATGGCACAGAACACACAACCATAAACTGGAGGTATTTGTTGAAGGTCACACTCATCCACAAATGTGATGTGCTGCAGAGTTCAACATATGGAAAGCCCACACTGGGCATGCTCACACACTTAGATAAATGAGACATCTTTCCCACAACATGCCATGGGAAGGCTGAACTGAGCATGCTCACACACTTGGTCCAAATGTTACTCCTAGCAACTGTGAAAACACACTGGAGGATGCTCATTCCCCTTTCTAGACACTGATCATGTAAGCACCCTATAAGTATATCAGGAGAAAAGGAATCTCTCAGTAATCCGAATAGCGCGCTCTGCTAATGCATCCGTCTCTAGTGCCATAACATAGTTAGGTAGGGGTTTGAATCCAGCAAGTGTGTGTGAAGGGGGGTAAGTGTGTATGAAAAGAACATCCCTTTTGGCAACTGGGAAAACACACCACAGGACGCTCATTACACTCTCTAAACTCTGATGATGTCAGCACCCTATAAGTATATCATGTGAAAGGGAATCTCTCAGTAATGCGAATAGCGCGCTGCGCTAATGCGTCTGTCTCTAATATCATAACATAGTTAGCTAGGGGTTTGAATCCAGCAAGTGTGTGTGAAGGGGGGTAAGTGTGTATAAAACGAACATCCCTTTTGGCAACTGGGAAAACACACCACAGGACGCTCATTACACTCTCTAAACGCTGATGATGTCAGCACCCTATAAGTATATCATGTGAAAGAGAATCTCCCAGTAATGCGAATAGCATGCTCTGCTAATGCATCCGTCTCTAGGGTCATAACATAGTTAGGGGTTTGAATCCAGCAAGTGGCAAGTGTGTGTGAAGGGGGGTAAGTGTGTATGAAAAGAACATCCCTTTTGGCAACTGGGAAAACACACCACAGGACTCTCATTACACTCTCTAAACTCTGATGATGTCAGCACCCTATAAGTATATCATGTGAAAGGGAATCTCCCAGTAATGCGAATAGCACGCTGCACTAATGCGTCCGTCTCTAGTGTCATAACATAGTTAGGTAGGGGTTTAAATCCAGCAAGTAGCAAGTGTGTGTGAAGGGGGGTAAGTGTGTATGAAAAGAACATCCCTTTTGGCAACTGGGAAAACACACCACAGGACGCTCATTACACTCTCTAAACTCTGATGATGTCAGCACCCTATAAGTATATCATGTGAAAGAGAATCTCCCAGTAATGCGAATAGCGTGCTCCGCTAATGCGTCCATCTCTAGTGTCATAACATAGTTAGGTAGGGATTTGAATCCAGCAAGTGGCAAGTGTGTGTGAAGGGATGTAAGTGTGTATGAAAAGAACATCCCTTTTGGCAACTGGGAAAACACACCACAGGACGCTCATTACACTCTCTAAACTCTGATGATGTCAGCACCCTATAAGTATATCATGTGAAAGGGAATCTCCCAGTAATGTGAATAGTGCGCTGTGCTAATGCGTCTATCTCTAGTGGCATAATAAAATTAGGTAGGGATTTGAATCCAGCAAGTAGCAAGTGTGTGTGCAGGGGGGTAAGTGTGTGTGTCAGTGTGTATGAAAAGAACATCCCCTTTGGCAACTGGGAAAACACACCACAGGATGCTCATATCACTTTCTAAACTCTGATGATGTCAGCACCCTATAAATATATCATGTGAAAAAGAATCACCCAGTAATGCGAATAGCACGCTGCGCTAATGCGTCCGTCTCTAGTGTCATAACAGAGTTAGATAGGGGTTTGGATATAGCAAATAGCAAGTGCGTGGGCAGGGGGGGAGTATGTATGACTGAAATCCCCCTTTTGGCAACTGGGAAAACACACTACAGGATGCACATACCCCTTTCTAAATAATATCACAATTATGTATGGCTTTTGATTACAGACATGCCACGTGTGTTTTGCCCACACAGAATGCCCATGTGTGCGGGTTGTCCCTCACAATAATGCATGACATTGATTAAACCAGTTATGGCAATGCACACATGATGTATGTGTGTGCCAAATACACATATGTACCTGTGACCTTCAATAGTTACCATGTGTGATGCCTGACACATGTGAATACATGGTATTTGCACAGGGTAACATTATGACTGTGGTCTTCTGTGCAGGTGCTGCATGTGGGATGTGTATATACAGTGTGAGATGTAGATGCTATCAGCCTAGTAGTGAAGGATACACACCTGGTCTGGGGCATATAGTCTACATGTTGCTGATGTACAGGTGCTGCATGTTTTCACCTGTTGTGGGAGTGGTAAGACGTTATTCCACAGCAATGCAGTGGCAGCATGCTAAGAAATGTTCAGCCAGGGTGTCGTAGCTACACTAATTCATTAGCATTCAGTAATATGTCAGAATCCCTGGTGAGGGTCTGATGCCAACCGAGGTCAGGGGTCTACCAGCCTGTGTCACTTGCTCAGTGATCCCTTCCATGTTCCCTATCATGTATCCCAGTGAGGGACATCCCACATCAGCTGTGGTGGCATGGACAATGACTGAGTCATATGTGTCCATGCATATGACTGACCTGTATGTTTGTGTTATGTGGTGGACCACAGTGCTCCATGAGCATATCACTGTGACCTACACATTGTCCAGGCTGGTGAGCATGTTCTCACTGTACTGGACAATAAAGGTACCTAACACAACTGTGGCAGTAGTGTTGTATAGCTGTACAGACTGTGCTTGTTTGACACACAGGATTTGTGTGCTATGTGTTATGCGTGCTGTGTGCAGGCCTAATGTATGCCTGTGTGCCAGCTGCAGAGCTGTCTGCCAGTCATGCAGGATGCTATCCTTAGGCTCCATAACTGACCTGGTGTGTTTCCATGCTTGTATTGCTGTCCGTGTAGGTCCACATCAGATTGGTATTGCTGTCACTGTAGTATTTCATGCCACCAGACAGTTTATGCCAGTACTGGGTTCAGAGTGCTTAGTCCACAGTTCAGCCATGTGTTTCCATCTCATACATGTGTTGTACATCCATGGGCAGGGGATAGGGTTGACTGTGTAAATGTGGCAGCTGTGACATTACTACATGACACACATATTCCACAACTGTACCATAGAGGTGACTGACAACTGACCTTTGCACATGCTACCATAGTATTGAGATTGCATTGGTGATTAACAGCACATAGGGCCAATGGTGAACAAGATACATAGGTCCATAGGTTCATACAGGGATGTCTGCCCAGGGCATGTATCCCCCTATGCAGAATGTGTGTGGCTTTCAACATGCATTGTAAATCTGTCTTGCTATGCCCTTTTCCAAGGTTAGTATACTGTGCCTCTGTTTCACAGTGACACATAAGTGATACCCAGGGTAACCCTACAATGTCACATCCAGTCATTAATATCACTCTTGAAGACAGTCACTGAGTCAGTCTGCCTAACCTCTATTAGGATAATATTCAAGAATGAAGGGAGCCTCCAGAGTTGTGAATGTGCCCCTCCAGCATGTCCTATGTATATCACTCCTGAGGTTCAAGTCGTTCCAGCATGTATCCTGATGGGATCTGGATATTCTGAGGTGCAGCATGGCCATTAAGTGAGGGTTTGACATGGCTTTATATGTCAGGCACAGATTGCCTATGAAGAGGCAGTATGCCACCAAGTAGGGTTTGCAGTCACCTGCGACTTGCTCAGCCACAGTACTTCCATGTTGGCCTGTACCTATGGTAAATATATAATGAACATGACAGCTCCCAGGGCTGAGCCTTGTGGGACACCACTTGTACCAGGTTGGAGGCTGACATGGCTCCAGCAAGTCTAGCCATGTGTGTTCTGCCCTTGAGCCAGTGTGCAATAACCATAGTGATATAGGGGTTAATATGTACACTGGTGAGCTTCTTATAATGCACAAGTGGGGTATTGTATCAAAGGCTTATGCAAGGTCCAGGTAGGCTGTGTAGACCTCCTTCCCCTTGACAGTGGCCTTGGTGACTGTTTCAAAGAAATCAAACAGGTTTGAGAGGCAGGATCTGCCATTAACAAAGCCAAACTGTGTATGGTGACATGTCTGTAGGTACACAATATCTAGATATGTGAGGTTCATGTTGATCCTTGCCATAGCTTTGCAGACAAAGCTAGTCAGACATATGGGGCAAATAGTGTCCAGGATCCGTGAAGGCACCACCTGAATGTAGAGGGACCACTGTTGCTGTACGCCACTCTCTGGCCACATATCATGTAGTAAGTCTGGGATTGAACAGTGGTGTTATGTCTGGGGGTAGCTCTTCTTGTGGTTCATGTAGGACACAGCCTGGGACACTGTCTGGTCCCATTGATGCAGTGTTTATTGCTTTGGGAAGGGCATCTCTTACCTGAGCATCTGTGATGTCAGGGGGGGTGGCACTCTGCCGCGAGACATATTTGCCCTTTCGGTGTGGTGGGGGGAAAAGGCAGCAGTGAACCTGTCCACTAGGATGATGGCAATGTCTGTGTGTTTTGTATTTGTGTGACATCTTGGATTACCTCTGAGCATATCTGGGTAGTACCACCTGGGTTCCTAACATAACTACAGACAGCCTTGTGATTATCCTCAGTGGCTTGTGGAATCTTCTCTCAAAGATGGCCTTAGACAATTGTATGGGTGCTTGTAGTTGTCTTCCAATAACCATCAGTGGTGCCTTTACATTTTGGGAGGTTGTTGTATCATGTGGTGGCGTCATCCTTCTATTGTATAGTGTGTTTATGGCTGGTGTCCGGCACCCAGGACATCTGCCTTTGGAGAATTGGGTCATGCTTTCATATGTGGTGTCATGATCCATGCATTCCTGAATGTGTCCATAGAATGCCTTTATACAGGTATCTGCAGTCTGGTCCATATTTTCAACAGTCCTGGGGCCTTTGAAGGTTTCCACATCATTTATGAGGGGTGTGAACTTGCTTGACATGAGCTGTTGACAGACGTGCCGCCCCCCCAGACAGAGCAAGGTGAGGGTCACATTTAGCTACCTGTAGGGTGATAGAATGTGCCACATAACACAGGCACACAGGTCACTCCACAGCAGGTACAACTATGAGGCAGTCATTGTCCATGCTGGTGCAAACAACCTGAGACATACCTCCCTGGACCACATGGAAAGAGACACAGAGGAGCTCTTACAGCGCAGCCCATTGGGCCAGTGGAAGCCACAACACACACCGCCAGCACCTTTGCATATGCTTACCACAGACATACCACATACTGCATGTACTGTGCACACACATATCTAACCCAGAACAACTGCACACCACTTATTAATCCTGTCCAGTGGACTACAGATACAGGCATATTGTATAACAATAGTAGGAGGCTACTGCAGCACAGGGCAGATTCACATGACAGCAAGGCATCTGTGGTCAGCAGTGTTAAGATGCTTCACATTCACCAAATGCACAGATATTGGCAACATTGTTGCAGACAGTTTAGGTGCAGGTACCCCCCATTCTCCTACACATGTGGTATTAGTTATCCCAGATGACTGTAACCTCCCTATCCTCTCACATGTCCAGGTGAGAGCCACCCTCATCATTGCAGAACACATAGCATCACTGTTACGAAATGGTATCCCTGGATGTGTGCTACATTCACCCCTGGAGGACATAGCACCACATGACAGACTGATATTAATCCCTGGCCATACTACGGGATATGTACCTGAACAGTGCCATACATACACAGTGGTCCCACACCAATGAGGAGTAACCTCTACTGACCCTGGTAACTACTGCATCATATGCACAACTGGCCTTGTGTTCTCAGCTATAGAAGTTTTAAGTATGGGCAACATGTACAGCAATATTACATATGTATATATTTCAGGACTATGTACACACAACCTATCTCATGGACATACCTATAGATAGTGAACTATGATACATTTGGAGGTGTCACAGTAAACACAGTATTAACCTGCTACTTTGCATTACCTTTGTTTGTGGCAGCTATTGCTGTATCAGTGATGCTGCTTGCTGCTTGCAGTTTTCTGCTGCTGCTGCTGGATTTGCTGCTGTCAGTCTGTTTATTTTCGTATTTCTGTTTCTCTCTCTCTCTCTCTTTCTCAGGTTTGTGCAATGATTGCATTGCATATGTGGAGTGTGGGTACTGAATGCTTTTGTAGGTATCTGCATAGGCCCATGTGATGGCCTGTGCACCAATTGTAAGGCAGCATTGGCTAATTGCATACAGCCAGTTGTGTACTGATTGCATGTCTCACTGTGGTTTCAGGACAGTGCTATAAAAAGGTATGTGAGATAGGCGTTGCCCTTTCTGATTGTAAGGGCATGGACCATGCTGGTATGCTGTTGGGAAATGTTCTGTGAGTGTGAAGGTTAGTACATCTCTCATGCTTCATGCTGTGTTGTGAATTCAGGTTGCTGCATTTCTCCCACCTGTTCCCTGTAGTGAGTGTGTATGCATACTGACACCCACAACTATATTTATTATGTATTGCTATATATACATATGTGTACATATACATACTGTCATATATGTGCATTAGCTGACAATATTGGGTACAAGCTAATAATTTTCAGGGCTGTTTCTGTTAACATACACTAGTATGGGAATCCAGTAATTGGGACAGTGAAGGTCTGTCTGACATGCTTAGGGTAGTACACATACTATATTGCCTTTATCTTCATTCCTACTATTACATGTTCCACTTATTTAGCACTATATTCCTGTATGAGAGTCATGTCTTGCTGGTAGGTCGTACAGACTAGTGTTACAATGGTCTTGTGGTAGGGCCTACTAGTATGCTTGTATTTTGCTTTCAAATTGAGTACAGGGTCTATCAATCAAAGTGCTGGAGGCACCTTCCAGCAGTTAAGGGGTTAGTAGGTCTCACAGGAGTCAGGCTGTGTTGCAGATTCTGGATGCTGCATTTTTCTTCACTGTCTCCTGTCGTGAGTGTGTATGGATACTGACACCTACGACTATATTTCTATGTATTACTATATATTTATATATATGTATGTGTACATTTACATATCTTCTTATGTGTACATTACCTTACATTATTATGTACAAGCGAACAATTAGTAGGGCTGTTTCTGTTAACACTGAACTAGTGTGGGAATCCAGTAATTCGGACATTAAAACTCTACCTGAGATGTATTGGGTAGTACACCTCCTATATTGCCTTTATATTGATTCCTACTATTACATGTTATATTTATTTTAGCAGTAGGTTCTTGTATGGCAGTCATGGCTTAGTGGTAGGTCATACAGACTAATGTTACCAAGGTCCTGGGTTCAAGACTGGCAGTGGGAATTTATTTTTCTTTCCAGACTTTCAAAATGAGTACAGGACCTGTCAATCAAAGTGCCATAAAGGCACTTTTAAGCACTTAAAACCAGGTCTGCGCTCATTTGCGCGTAGCTCACGCATGCGCACTTGCGTTTAGCTCCGCGCACACAAGCTACACCAGCTATTTTCTTTGAAAGAAAGAAAAAGGGGTGACAGGAAAGTGGTGAAAAAGGGGTCACAAAGAGGGTAAGACAGTAGGGAAACAAGCGTGGGATTTGCAGGAGGGATGTAGGTAAGGCCCATAGATGCCCATGTCTTTAGCAGCAACAGCTGTGCATTTCCATGTATTTTGGTGAGACATTTGAAACCTTCCACCCCTGAGAGAGGTGTCAGGACAACATTAATGTTTGTTGTAGAGCCAATTGTAATTAACAGTTTCAATGTCAAGCGGACATGTGTGCGACATGGACAGCTATGTATGGGGCGTAATTTTTTTGTGGTACAGAGTGCCCTTTTTTTTTTTTTTTTCAGGGGAGAGTGGTATGTCAGGTGAAGGAAGTCAGTATAGCTGGGGAGGTAGGTTGGGTAGGTTAACAGACAAGACAGACAAGACGCATACAGGGGCGGTGTATGACACACGTGGGGGGGTTACACAATTGACGGGGACGGAGGTTGGTATATCCAAGACGCATGAGCCCACAGATGGCAACAGTGGAACTGATAATCCCAACCATAGGCAGTTGCCACTGTTCCTACACAGCCCAGGACGGGGCTGTGCTGGTGGCTGTGTAGGCGGGGCAACGGCCGGGGCCGTTAGCTGTGCCACACGAGCCTCGAGCTGGCGTAGGGGCCCAAGAACAGAGTCTTGGATCTCCCTTCACACCACAGACCGGACACCTTGGAGGGTGAGTGGACGAACTCCTCTGGCCACGCTTGCAGAGGGGGGACGGGCCCATCCCCTGCAGCGCTTCCACCCGAAGGTGGCACAGGGCCACCGGAGGAGGGTCCGGCCTGGGCACTAGTGCCAGGTGCAGTCGCCAGCTGAGGTGGGAGAGGTGGGTCCACTGGGACCTGCCTTCCCAAGCGTTCTAGGTTTGTGAGTAGTTATGTTAGTTTGGGTTAGTGGCATATTATTCCATTCAGATTATTTGTAACAGCATGCATTGGTATTCCCATTAAACAAACACCCAGATATTAACGCCATTGAACAAGGGGCATATCAATATCACATGCATTATTTGAACGGAAATACACAATCAAACAACATGCAGGGTTGATTAATGGCAACAGGCCATCAGATTTGCAGGTATGAACAGGGCACATGCACGAACAGACATGCATATATGTTTGGAACGGACAAATGTCCATGGTTAATGAAATGTTCACATACCAATATTTATTGGGTGTTGTTATATGGAATTATAGGGTTGGGTGGAGATAGAAAGTGATGACACATTCATAAGTTACACATTGATATACATTTGTAATAGGTACACAATTAAGTTGAGGCTGATGTTTCAAAATGATTTTTATTTGACTGTCATGCTACACCTGTTACAAATACATCACTATCCTACTTATTTTTAATTTGATCAGATACATCATCCTGCTACACTTTGATGACAGGACAGGGGACAACTATGGCTGTTTAGTCTGTCAGATAATCATTCATTCTATCTGCAAATTGTTTACTGTTATCACCATATACAGATTTTGGCCTTGACATTCCAGATTCAGACACACTGAAATCAGTTTGGGATGTTAATTTGTACTTCACACATGCACTTAGTTCTGTGGAAACACACTGGGGCTAATATATTCAGGGGTTATTACTACTTTATTTATTCATAAATGACCCTTTCTGTCACTCTCACACATCCTGCAACTTCACAGTCCAGGTTGGTACTTCTAGGCTTTGTTCACATATTACACCTGTGGTGATTCAAACACTTTCCAACAGCCTCACTTCTGTCATGATTCAGCATTTCAACAGGGGATAAATCACACATGTGACTACCTCAGATTCTGAAGCTGTACTCTGGAGACTACTGCAGGTTATACTACATTTAATTAATGGTGGGACATCTGTATTACAGCACTATTTATTTCTATAAATTATTTTTCCAGTCACACTTGCATACTGATGAACTTGTTGCAGCTATACCTGCAAACTTTCAATTCTTGCTTGCACATTAGATTACTTTTAATCAATACACTGCAGTGTTCTGATACATGCTACACTATAATATTTATTTACAAGTACTAGATGGGGTTACTAACCTGCATAGTGGCGCAGCCGCGCCAGTCTATGTTCATGCATCTCACGGTTCGCAGAGCGGACACCTGCAGCTGTAATACAAAGGAAGTAATATTGGACTACACATCTCCATGGTATCAGCTAGTTGAAATCCTTACATACATGAGTAAAATGTAACTTACTCAGTAGTGGGGCGTTGGGCATATCCCGGGCCTCCTGGATCCATTGGGTCAACTGGTCTTGCTTACGCCACTTCAGGTCCGCATGGTGGTGACGGACCTGCTCACCAGTGCGTGGAATGCCAGTAGCACTGGTCAGATCACGAGCCAACTGGTCCCATGCCTCCACCCTGTACGCTCCCCATGAGACCTGGCCCTGCATGAGTTGGGCCTCGTGATGATGGACAAGGAGCCAGACCATGTATCTGGACTCCTCAACGCCCCAACGCTGTGCTTTAAAGCAACGTCCCTCACCTACTCCACTCATTCTGACTGCAGGTCTGTTCTACAATCGGTTATGGTGTGTATTCCCACCTATGGGGCTTATATATGCTGCTTTTCTCGCACATTTCTCTGATTGGCAGTTTTGGAATTGTATCTACTTCACTGAAAATGCTTTATCATGCTCCATTCTGTATTTTATCCCATATATATGCTATTTCTGCATTTCTAGGTATTGCTGTCATGGCTTAGTGGTTTAGTACCTTGACTCTAATACATGGTATCCTGGGTTCGAATCTAACCACTGATTTTTAATTTTCATGACAGAAATGAGTTGAGGACCTGTCAATCAAACATGCCATAAGCACTTTTAAGCACTTAAAAGCAGGTCTGCGCTTGTTTGCATGGAGGTAACGCATGCGCACTGGCAGTTAGCTTGTGGGAGCGGCACGCAAACGGTGTGCACTGGGATAAACCTTAATTGGCTAGTGACACACATGTTGAGCTAAGCACAGCTAGTTGCAAACAGTTTCAGCCTGTTAAACCGGTGCTTAGCAACGGGCATACCGATTGCAGCTTTTTAAACACTATGCAGCTACGGGCACTGTGTCTCACAGCAGCTTAGCTATCGGTACATTTCTAATTATTTTTATTATTGTGTTACTTCAATATGTATGCTCCATTTCATTCCATTTTACAAAAGGGTATACTTTTACATTTGGACAATACTGTCAGGGGCTTTTTTAGTGCTTATTTACAAAAAAAAAAAAAAGGTTGTTGTGTGGGCTCGAACCCTGCCTGCCTACTCTTAAGGCCAGCAACTCTACCGCTAAGCTATTTCTTCTTGGCTTACTTTGCATATGTAGTTCTCATATCCTTTTCCACTGATTGCTAACTGCAGTTGCGCTAGTAGCACACGAGCGCACACAGTAGCACACATTTACAGGGGTTAAAAAAAATAAAACAGTTTTTATTTTCATTTTATAGCCTCTGTTCACTTTGTACACTGATGGTCTGTGGGGGAATGTGTTGTGTAGTGTGTTTGTTTACATTTCCATGGCTTCTCTCGTGGCTGTTTACTTTCAGCCATTATACACTTACGGGGGCGTATCCGCATGCAGGGCTTAGCCTACGGACACGCCCCCTACTTTCTTACATGGACTGTGTAAGAGTTACAGTGTGATTCAGCATGCCTCATGCACCTCATGCATATGCATGACATGCTGACATCACACCGTTCAACTGCAGCCTCCATGTAAGAGTTATAACTCTTACACGGAGGCTTCCTGAATCTGGCCCCATGTCTATTCTTCTTCTTTCGGCTGTTCCTATTAGGGGTCGCCACAGCAGATCATCTGTTTCCATTTCTACCTGTCCTCTGCATCTTGCTCTGCCATACCAACCACCTGCATGTCCTCTCACACCACATCCATAAACCTTTTCTTAAGCCTTCCTCTTTTCCTCTTACCTGGCAGATCCATTCTTAGCATTCTTTTCCCAGAATACCCAGCATCCCTCCTCAACACATGTCCAAACCAATGCAATCTCGCCTCTCTGGCTTTGTCTCCAAACCGTCCAACATGAGCTGACCCTCTAATATACTTATTACTAATGCTGTCTATCCTCATCACACCCAGTGCAAATCTTAACATCTTTAACTCTGCCATGTCCAGCTCCAACCCATATAACATAGTTGGTCTCACTACCCTCTTGTAGACCTTCCCTTTCACTCTTACTGGTACTCTTCTGTGACAAATCACTCCTGACACTCGTTTCCACCCCTCCGCCCTACCTGTACTCTCTTCTTCACCTCTCTTTCATGCACACCATCACTCTGAACTGTTGATCCCAAGTATTTAAATTCATCCACCTTTGCCAACTCTACTCCCTGCATCCTCACCATTCCTCTATCCTCCCTGTTATTCACACACATATATTCTGTCTTAGTCCTGCTGACCTTCATTCCTCTCCTCTCTACAGAATATCTCCACCTCTCCAGGGTCTTCTCAACCTGTTCCCTACTGTCACTAAAGATCACAATGTCATCCACAAACACCATAGTCCACGGGGACACCTGTCTGAGCTTGTCTGTGAACATATCCATCACCATTGCAAATAAGAAAGGGCTCAGAGCTGATCCTTGATGCAGTCCCACCTTCACCTTAAACACATCCATAATTCCTACTGCAGACCTCACCATTGTCACACTACCCTCGTGCATATCCTGTACATACTTCTCTGCCACTCCCAACTTCCAAATACAATACCACAACTCCTCTCAAGACACCCTGTCATATGCTTTCTCTAAGTCCACAAAGACACAATGCAGCTTCTTCTGACCCTCTCTATACTTCTCCATCAACACTCTCAGAGCAAACATCATACCTGTAGTGATCTTTCCTGGCATGAAACCATAATGATGCTCACTAATTATCACCTCCTTTTTTTAACCTAGCTTCCACTACTCTTTTCTATAACTTCATGCTGTGGCTGATCAGTTTTACCCCTTTGTAGTTACTACAGCTCTGCACATCACACTTATTCTTACAAATCGGTACCAAAACACTTCTTCTCCACTCCTCAGGCATCCTCTCACTTTCCAAGATTTTGTTAAACAATCTGGTTAAAATCCCCACTGCCATTTCTCCTAAACACCTCCATGCTTCCAAAGGTATGTCATCTGGACCAACAGACTTTCCATTCTTCATCCTTTTCCTAACTGTCCTTATTTCCTCTTTGCTAATCTGTTGCGCTTTCTGATTCACTATTCCCCCATCATCCAACCTTCTTTGTCTCTCATTCTCTTCATTCATTGGCCTCTCAAAGTACTCTTTCCACCTGCTGAACACACTCTCCTTGCTTATAAGTAAGTTTCTCTCATTATCCTTTATCACCCTTACCTGCTGCACATCCTTCCTAGCTTGGTCCCTCTGTCTAGCCAATTGGTACAGGCCCTATTCTCCATCCTTAGTGTCCAGCCTTTCATACAACCTTTCATACACCTCATCCATAGCCTTTGCCACCTCTCTCTTTGCCATGCACCTCATCACCTTCTCTGACAATCCCATTTCTTCTTCACCAACCTCTTTCTCTGTATACTCTCCTGTACTTCCTCATTTCACACACCAGGCCTCCTTGTCCTCCTTCCTCTGTCCAGATGCCACACCAAGCACCTTTCTAGCTGTCTCCCTTACCAACTCGGCTGTAGTTACCCATCTATTCAATAATTCATCATTGTCACCAGGTGCCTGTCCCAAACATAGAGCATGTCTATGCTCTCCAGAAAATTCATAAAAATAGGGATATTTCTCCTGGAAGACTGATTGCTGCTCACATAGACATGCTGACTGAAACAATTTTGTTATTCTTAAAAAAAGTTTTGTCCCCCTGCTTCTGAATATACAAGTTAGAATAATGAATACTACTGAGTTCTTACAGCTGACTTCAGAC
Source organism: Protopterus annectens (assembly GCF_019279795.1). Classification (NCBI taxonomy): domain Eukaryota; kingdom Metazoa; phylum Chordata; order Ceratodontiformes; family Protopteridae; genus Protopterus; species Protopterus annectens. The sequence goes on along the minus strand of NC_056730.1, from coordinate 283,341,133 downwards.
ATAAGAATTGTCTGGAATGGGTGCATTGTTCTTTATATGTTAGCATTTCATATGAGGGAGGATTTAAATAATTAAGGCAATAGTTGGAAGTGACTATACTTTTGAATTCTCTGAGTTTCTTCTTCAATTAAAAGAATTAGTGATATATATATATATATATATATATATATATATATATATATATATATATATATATATATATATATATATATATATATATATATATATATACATATCCAGATCTATCTATCTATCTATCTATCTATCTATCTATCTATCTATCTATCTATATATATTTTTTACTTTTGTGATGAATGTTTTTAGCTGTTAAGGATACAGTGACAGGAACAGGTTTTGACACATTGTATGCTGACCTCATTATGTGTTAGTTTGATTTTTTTATATATTTCCAGATGATTGTCACTGTTGAAGTGACACTCCAACCCCACGTGCAAAAATGGGCAAAACGGGTTGTGGATGGATGGATGAGTGGATGGATGGGTGGGTCGATGGATGGATTTACAACAGAAAAAATCCCATTTATACCCAGTGAGACATTTGGCATAGATACTGTGAGGTCTGGTTGGCTGTTTGGAAGGAAGGTGTTTTAAGTCCTAAAATGTTTGACAGTATTTGCATGATAATGATTTTCAGTTAGAAATACCAACGGAAGCTGAATTATTTTTATTTTTTATTTATTTTACTTTTGTTTATTGGGCTTGACTGACTTAGTAAAAAAAAATCATTTTAGAGGAGGCCCAGGGGCATACACTTCAGTATATTAGAAACATTTTTAAACAGGCATTTAGTAATTGCATGAACAAAGATTAAGTAATATACTTTAACAATGACTAATACATTTGTTAGATTACATTCATAAGAAATAAAGTAACTATTACTGTATAAAAGAAACGTATACATTTGGTAGATGTTAAACATGAGCATTTGAAGAGGTATATTAGTGGTTTGCCAAATAGATAACAGATCTTGTGATTAGCTCTTAGAAATTCAAAGAGATAGAAGTGAGGGAAGGAATTAAGTAGGGCAGAAAATATCAATATTGTAATTAAGAGGTGGGGTATTAAGTAGGTGCACAGACTATTATATATGGCTTTTGTAAGGTGTATATTAGAAGTTTAGAGGTGGACTTACAGCAGTGTCACATAAAGAATGCATATGGCTCAGAATTGCTAGTAAAATTATTCAGGTATTGGTGAAGACTGGCTCTGTGGCATAGGATTCTGAATGAAGAGAAATGGTTTGAAAATATGACAAGCCGGAGATTACAGAGCATTTTCCTAGAGATATATACAGGAATAGATCCACTGATTTCGAAGGTGAAGTTTTAGTTGTGTTTCAAATGAGTTTACATTTGGAATTGATTTCAGTGGCAGTGGGATATGGTTCGGTAATTTAGATGCACTATTTGAATAAAGAGAGTCACTTGCACTATTAGATGATTTGGTTATAGTGAGGAGTGACTTTTCTCTAGAGCATAGAACTCTATTGGGGTCATAGTGTTGAATTAGGTTGTTAAGGGCTGGGCAATTTTCTGACATATTGATGTCTGCATATTGTGATTAGCTGAGAAAGAACTAGGTGACACAGTAGTTCTAATCAATTTAATTCTCTGAATGTTAGGCAGTGGTGTTTTCTATTGTTATAGTTTACCACAAATGTATATATTTTATTACAACATTGCTCAAGTTTGGACAGTAATGAGATTTGAATACTAATGAAGATTGGGACAGCATAGAGGAGAAATGGCAGCAAGAAAGTAGTCTATGTATCTTCTGGCAATGCCACCGAGGTAAGTTTTTACTCTGTATAACGTATCTTTTTTATTTAATAATTGTATTAAAATGTTTCAACATATATATAACATATACTAGAAAGGAAGATGATAATAGCACCTAACAATAATAAGTAATACTAATTTCAAGTAAATTATAACTTAATAAATATTACAAATGATATCTTTCAACATATTTAGCAATTAATGCCTTTAAATTATCCCAACAACAGTATTTTACATTACTAGTTGCAAATCTAAATTTTAATGCGGCTTCTTCTCTTTTACAAAAATCAGCAGGAAGTTCTAAAACTTCACATATGATCCATGGTGGTCGAATTTTAACTGCCCATCTGTGTGATTTTGTGTGCTTTACTTGTTCTATCATAGTGGTGCTGACAGACATGATACTGAATAGTGTTGTTTTAGTAGAGATGCGTTTGGGTTAAACAGCAGTAATTTAGGAGTTTTTTTTCTTTTTAGGTTTTAGATGTAGTTGTGAATTATTTAGTGTGTAAGGTCTTGGAGTTTAGAGACAGATTAGGTTCACGTAATCAGTGTATTAAACTAGGGTAGCGTTTTTTGTAGCAATGTAGAGGTCATTGATGAATATATAAATGAATGGACAAGGCAACATTGAATAAGTTATTGTCAGAATTGGATAGGTTAGAATTTGAAACCATATATCAGCATGGATATGTTGAAAATAGATCTATTGCCACCTATAACATGATGTTCTATAACAATACAATAACATCTATGAATGAAAAATTGTATTGTGATGCAATTTATATAGATTTAACTTCAGCATTTGACAGGGTCATACACAAAACACTGATCAATAAATTAGATCAACTAGGTACCGATATACTCTTGATAAGATGGATAGTTGCATGGCTTACAAATAGGACATGGGAAGTATCATACAGCAATTAGACAGGTGAAATTCTTGGATACAGTCAGGATGTCTCACAGGGTTCTGTCCTAGGATCTTACTTACTTAGATTATAGCTTTCAGACCTAGCTTTTTCATCTGAGGTTTAATATAGTCTATATGCAGATGACCTGAAATTGGGTAAACCAATTATTTTTGTTACAGATAAGGCAAGTCTGCAAAAGACCTTGAATGAATTGACCACTTAGGAACAGGAGAATAATATACTATAATATGATAAATACATCAAAAACTATGCATAAGAAATTTGGGAAACTTAAATTGAAAGCTGGATATTTAATACAACAGACAGTGATTGGAACTGTAGATTGAATTAAGGACTTGGGTATATGGGAAGATTCAGCTTTGAGTTTTTCTAATCATATTAAACAACTGGTTAATATAGGTCATATAAAAAGATGTATAAAGTCAAGGAAATCAGAAATGAATAAGTCATTGTTTGTTAGTTACATTAGACCCAAACTTGAGCATGAAATAACAATATGGAAGCCTTATAAGAAAACAAGCATGAGTAAACTGGAAAGAGTACAATGGAAATATAACAAGGGCATCCATGAATGTGAAAGTTTAAGTTATTATGAAAGATTGAAATATCTGAACTTATACTGTGTCTCTTAAAGCTATATAAGAGGAGATGTTATTCAAGTACATAGGGTATTTAGAGACAACTGTCTTTGGGAATGTTTGGGGTTATCAAAAAGTACTAGGGAATCATCAGACAGCCTATGTAGAATTTGGAGAAATTAAAATAGGGAAAGATTCTATAGGGGTCTGAATGGAGAGATGAAAAGTCAGCAAGCAAAGGAGAGGAGTAATGCTGAAACTGAATTTATCCTCAAGTCTGGGTGAGTACCTTGGAGAGGTGGACCCTGTTTTCACAAAATCTCACAAAGGTGGCACTGATATATAGACTGTATTTATGTAGCATATATCATGGACAGAAGTAGGTCAAAAATTAAAATAGATAGCTGGGTGCACAAGACCCAGGATGAAAAAATGCCAAATCCTGGTAGGCGTACTGGTGCCAGGACTCGAAAAAAAATGACAGTGTAAAATCCTCAAAATACGGAAACATTCCTGCAATGGGACCAGGCCAGGCCCAGGGGGAGGATGTCCCCCCATTATAGAAGGAAGTAGCAGTCCACAAAAATCACAAAAAGTGATATGCCAAAGAAGAGCCTCACAGACAATAGAATAGACTACTGAGGATAAGAAAGAAATACTGTATTGTTACTATTATCCAAAAAGCCCAGAATTTCCAGAGCCAAGATATACAAAGCAATTAAGAGAGAAATTAAAGGAAAGAAAAATACTTCCACAAGGAAAACTGTCAGAAGGTGCAAATGAAAATTTACGTTCATTAATATAACAGATTTGTGAAAAACAGTATATAGATCAAGAAACTTTGATCTGTTTGGAAAAAGAAGCATCTGAGGAAGTGCAAAAATATAAACAACAAAACTTAGAAATATTTGAATAATATAAAAAAGAAATATGGACATGGGAAAGAAAGAGAGATTTGATATGGCACAATATTTATGCAAAGGAGAAAGCCAAATTAATCAACATAAAGAAGGCAACCCGAAAGATATTTGAAGAGAAATACAGGCAAATGCATCCAGATATGGAACATTTTACAGTAAAAAAAATAATATCAAAAAGATGGAATGTGGAAAAGAAGATTAGTAAAGTAAAAGTTAAAAAAAGAAAATAGAAGTTGAAGTTATGGAGTGGCTGCAAAGTGAAGGATTTGGTGCAGAAGGTCTAATACAGGTTATATCACAGCATGATGGAGTGAGTCTCCAAAATAAGGAGAAACAGGAAGATCAGGAGAGATCTAAAGAGGAAATATAGACATGGGAAAGAAAAAGAGATTTAATATGGTGTAATATTTATGCAAAAGAGAAAGCAAAACTAAACAATACAAAAAGAGCAGCACCAAAGATATTTGAGGAGAAATACAGGCAAAGGACAAAAAAATAAGTCGACAAAGAGGAAAAGTAGAAAGGAGATTAGTAATGGAGAAGTTAAAGAAATAGAAACTGAGGTTATGGAGAACATGCAAACTGAAGGTTCAGTGTAGAAAATGGAATGCAGAAAGCACTGCAACAGGATAGAAAAATGTATATCCAATTTAAGGGGAAACCAGTGGAACAGGAAGCAACTGGTCAGGTGCCATATCAAGATATTTTGGAGCCTTCCAGAGGAAATCAGTATAAACATTCACTTGACGTTGGACAGCAAGGAAAGGAACAGGAAACTGTGGAAAATCTGATGCAGTCAATGTTGAGGAGTGATAGACCAATGAGTTCCCATATGACAGAGCAACAGATGGCACAGGATGAAATTAAAGAGAAGGGGCCACAAGAAGATGCTATAGAAGTTTCCATAGAATACTCACAGGAAATGGAAAACAAGGGATGTACCCTCAGTTTGGAAGAAAATGAGCTAAGAGAAGAGTTGCTTGATTTAATAGACACGGATAGATATATTAAGATCAGTGAAAGAAATAGACTGCAGAAGATCAATAAAACACAAAAAGTCATAAGTCTGATAAAACAAATGAATGCAATAATTAGAACTGTCCATAGAGATCCATGTGATATAACACAGAAGTAAACAGGATATATTACTGTACTGCTAAATTAATAACTGATAAAGTTCTACCACAAGAACATAGGGTAGTGAGGGAAAGGAAGGGGAGAAATTGAATACGATCATGGAAGTATCAAATAGAGAAAACTATAAAGCAATTAAGACAAGAAGTGTCACTTTTAGAAGATTATAGATCAACAAAAATACTGAGAAAGCTGGATGTGATTAAAGCAATGCACAGTATTAGAACAGACCAGGATCTATCATGCACTATCGCAAATAACAAACAAAATTTCAGCACAAGCAGAAAAACTTAGAAGATACACAGATAAATATTACAAATAAAATGCAACTGAACTGCGGGACAAAGCAATAGTACAAAGAAAAATAACTGAAGTAAAAACAATGCTGAGTCTCAAGTAGGCAAAAGTAAAAAACTTTAATAAAATAACAAGTAAGCTCTTTCACGGTTCAAGCCCGCTTCAACAGACAGTTTCAGTGAACAAAGTCACAAACTTGTAAAAAATACAACAACCTGTCACAGAGGCTGCTTCCATCAAATACAATTAACTTTTAAACAGCTAGTGCTTATAAAGACATGTATAAAGGAAATGATTTAAAGATACAACATCTTGATGCCTGGATGCTTTATCAGCTTTAAAATACAATATCCATCTTTGTTCAGGGGCTTCAGTTCTAATTTTAGTGTTTCCTCCCCTGTCATTAGTGTCTATTAACTCCAAGACAAAAAACTTAAATTTATGCTGCGGTCCAAACTCTATTACATGTTTGGCTAAAGCACTGGTGTCATTACAATTTCTTATATCTCTGGTATGTTCTTTTATATGTATGTAATTGCAGGCACTACAGTGTCTGCAGGCATAAGTGCCATGCCTCTGAGAATTAACATTTTGTAAAGAACCCAGTTTCCTATAGCACAAATGTCTTTTCAGGGGCATATTATTCTTAAATGAAAAACTTGGTTTATCTAAAACTACATTTCTAAGTTCATCATTCGCATATGGCACAACCCTCCCCATGGCTACAGAAAACCACTAAGTCAGAAATGAAAAAGAGGGATAAAACCTGGGAGCACTGGTGCAAAACCAAAACCCCCTCAACTAGACAGAAATTCCTAGAACTATGGAATAGAGACAAAAAGTTAATAAAACAGGACAAATTCCAATACTACCATTCTGCCCTGGACTCCTCCCAACACAGCCCCAAACAATTCTGGTCCTCCATAAACTCCATCCTCCACCCAGGTAAAGTCAGTACCCCTCCTCCTAACATCCCTCACTCCTCCAAAAATATTGCTGCCTCATTCAACACACACTTCACACAAACCGTACTATCACTAGCTAAACAACACAACCCCCCTCCCTTCCAACCCACACCTTCAACTAGTAATCTCCCTACTGCCTTCTCTTTTTCTTCTGTACCTACCTCCAACATAAAAAAACCTCTTAACTAAACTTAAGCCCACCAAATTAGCAGCAGACAACCTCCCAAGTGAATACCTACAAATCGCAGCTGATGCTCTGGCCTACCCAGTATCCATCTTGATTAACCGATCTCTGTCAGAAAGTTACGTTCCCACACTGTGGAAAGTATCACATATAATTCCCCTCCACAAAGGCGGACCCTCCACAGAACTAACCAATTACCACCCCATAGCTATTCTCTCTCCACTCTCAAGTCTCAGACTACCTCCTTACTAACAACCTCCTTTCCAGTACTCAGCATGGTTTCTGACCAAACCATAGCACCACCACTGCCGTACTCTCCTTTACTAACACTATCCTTCAGCATAAAAACAATGGCTATCTCTCCTATGTTACTTTCCCAGACCTGTCTAAAGCATTTGACATGGTCCCACACAAGCAACTCATCACTGTCCTCAATAACCTAGCCTTCTCTCAATCAGTCACCAACTGGTTTCAGAGTTACCTGTCTGACCGCCAACAATCAGTTGTATGGCAGAATGACATATATCCCCAACTACCTGTCTCCATAGGGGTTCCCCAAGGATCCATCTTTGGACCCCTACTCTTCTCTGTTTTTACCAATAATGTAGCCTCTGCCACCAAACATGGCACACTCATACAATAAGCAGCTGATTCAACCATCATCTGCTCAGCCCAGTCCCTACCCAAACTGAAAAAAGTCACACAGGAACCCTTTTTCTCTGTTGAAAATTGGTTATCCGATGCCCAATTAATTCTCAACCCAAACAAAACTAAACTACTCATCTTCCAACCCACCAAACATACTCAAAACAACTCTCACTTTAACATCACAGCAAAAGACAACGCCACTATATACCCAACTGAACACATCAAATTGCTAGGAGTGGAAATAGACAATAAACTAAAATTTGACATTCACATATCCATGACCATAAAAAAAGTCCACAAAAAAATAGCAGTGTTATACAGAAATAAGCAACTTCTCACCAAAGCAGCAAAGATTTCAGTAGCAAATTCCCACCTTATCTCTACCCTACTTTATGCCTCTCCAATATATACCAACCTAAGGCAATGCAATCTAAACAAGCTAGAGACCTGCTACAACAAAATCGCCAAATTCGGCACAGGGGCATCCTACCATAGTCACCACTGTTTCTCACTTGCTGAACTGGGCTGGCTTGAACTCCCTCACCTCCTTCAATGGTATCAACTCTCACTCGCCCACAAACTAGTAAACCATCCACTAAATGTCCCATCCCTCCAGAATCTACTACAACCCTATTGCACCACCAGACCACTAAGATCCAGCAATAAAAATCACTTTCAGATCACTAAAGCCAATAACTCTGCTGGTGAAGCACTATTCTGTTGTGCCATAGACACATTATGGAACTCCCTCCTACCCACAATGTCCTCCATACCATCATGCACCCACTTCAAAACCTCACTAAAAGTGCACCTAAAAACATGCTGGCTATGCCCTTGCAACTCCCACTCTAATATCACCCACCCCATCCAACCACTAACTTTCTTTCCAACCCACTAACTACCTTGATTATAGCAAGGTCAGATGCTCATAAGCCTAGTACTTATTATACAGCAGGAACTTCTTATTGTAACATTTGTTAATGTCTGTTATGCTGTTATGTATTTCGCAGATAAAGATTCTAGTTGTCTACTGACGTACTATGTTCTTCATCTGTAAATATGTTTGTAATTAATTGCTATGTTAAATTGTTAATCGCTATGTAATCCAATGTAACTACTGTCTGTTTATTTTAACTGTGGAGCTTTTCTCCCCGGATCTCCACTGAAAATGGACCTACGTCCAGTCGGACACTCCCGGTCAACAAATGTAAATAAATAAATTAATTAATTAATATAGGATGTTCCAGTTCCTTTTATCTATTTCACATATAGCACCTATATCACTAGAAAAAGTGAAAGGAAATCTAATACCATTCCTTGTCTGTGCATCTGATGTATCTGCAGAATTCGATACTCTCTTAGAAAAATATGGCCTACCAGCCCCCTCTATTTTTTGCATAACTGAATTAATACAAGAATTAATGTCATGTTCTTTATAACCGCTCTGTAAAAAATCATACTTCAAATTATTGAAGGCTGTTTTTAAAAGTTCTTCATTGTTATGTATTCTCATGACTCTAAGGGATTGTGATTTCAGAACATTTCTTGAGATATGTCGAGGGTGCATACTGTTCTTATGCAAGTATGAGTTTTTTATATGAAAGAAATTGGTGGGCCGTCATCGAGTTTGCTATTTCCTCCACTGTGGTGTGGTCTCGGAGTTGTTATATTTAAGTGGGGGGGGGTGGGGGGTGAAGTCCCCCACTTCTGTCAGTGTTTAAAGTACTGAAAAATATTTTTTTTTGCACGGAACACCGATTTCTTTCCCTGGGAAAGAAATCAATGTTTCATCAGTTTGCTCTTCTGAGATTTCAAACATTTCAGTTTGATTAAATTGCATTCGGCATTTTCAGCATTTGATATGCTGATATAGACCCACTGAGAGAGATGAGAAAGGTGCGTGAGACAAGGAACTTGTCTTTGAACTTAGCTGTTTTTTTTCCAGTGACTCAAGATAATCGAACATTTGGCAAATACAGGGCAGTTGAGGATTAAGCCCTCTGTGCCACATGGTTAGGGTCTAATCTATACTTGTCTTTGAAAGCCAAGTAGTACCTCTTTTTTCTGATGTATATTATGTTAACTCTTGCATCTTTCAGACACTTTTGTTGAATTTATCTGATTATTAATGTCTTGCTGGTATATATTTATGAATAGAAATGTACCACAATTAAAAACAATCAAGTGTAAGTGTTTTGGAGTAGGCCATGTAACCTAACTACTCCTATGTCTTCTCACTCATTCCTTCATTCTACTCAGCTTCATCTCCTCTCTTCAGGAAAGTAGGACTTACTGGCCTTATTCTAATCTGTAAATGCAATATAGTCCCTTTTTTGTTGGAGGGTGAATGTAAGATTCATTGGCCTCAACCTTTTTGGAAGTGCAATGTCTATATTGTTAATTTATATATTCTTATGGTTGTTAAAAGTGTGTCCACATTGCTTTCTGATTTATTCTATGTACAACACTACTAATTTTACTTGCCTTTGTAACTGATGTGATTGCATTCACCTGAGCTGTGACTGAAATTGATCCATTGTGATCAGTGCTAAACAACCTTATTTAAGTCCTGAACAGATTTATTTGGGTCATTGAGGGTGGTATCCCAAACAGTTTTCACAAGTGTATCATTTGTTGCATCATAGCTTCCTTTAGTAAAGTCTAAGAAAAATGAATTATTTATGCTTCAATTTGATTATACTACTGTGGCCTTTGCTACTTAGATTATAACTGTAGTTGGGGAGCAGAAAGATCCTGGATTTCTCAGCAGGACATGAAAGATGTTGCCACCTTATTTGGATTTCTTTTCTAATTTGTTTAATATTATTTTGATAAATATAGTTGATTAATATATTTTAATGTATTTATTTGCTGTTGAAAAGTTTAGATAGATAAATACCCCCAGTGCTGAGAGAGACGAGACAAGGAACTTTGAACTTAGCTGCTGATTGAAATGAGGAAAGAGTGTGTGTGTGTGTGTGTGTGTGTGTGTGTGTGTGTGTGTGTGTGTGTGTGTGTGTGCGTGTGTGTGTGTGTGTGTGTGTGTGTGTGTGTGTGCGTGTGTGTGTGTGTGTGTGTGTGTGTGTGTGTGTGTGTGTGTATGTGTGTATCTGTGTGTAAATAGACTTTTATGATGGAAATATTCTGAATTGGGCAGTTTTGTCATTATTGGTTCATGCATTTTGTTTCATTGCCTACTGGAAAAATGTTTAAACAATACATTTAAAATGCGCTCTAAGTCTAACAAGTGTGCTGTATTATACAAGGAATTTAATTTAATAAAGTCAGGAAAGTGTATCAAAGAACACATGTATGTTTCTTGTTGTGTGTGCAAGGGGCCTATAGTAATCTTTATCCACCAATGGCCAGATGCATTTTCTTTGGATTTGGTGTGGGTTTCAATGCTGATTCAATGAATATGAGTTTCAAGGGCAGAGAAGTTTTAATGATTTTCATTGTGAGACATTATTGCTTTGTTTGACAGATGTTTATTAGTGTTTGTGTATTGTGCTATAAAATGTAAATATAAAATCCAAATAATCATTGTAGAAATAAAGCAGTATGCTCATTAGTGTTTATGGTAAATGGGGTGAAATAGCTAGGTAATGGGACACTGGAATGGCTGCAGGGAGACTCTGATGCCATATTTTGGTTGTCTGTTCTTCGGTTTGCATTTGAAAGCTGGTATCCCAAATTTCACTGGAGTGGGCAGGGCTAAACAATTACATATGCAAATTTTATACTAATCAGTGTACAGATTTGTACCTATTTTTTTCACGGGCCTTGTCCAGATTTTTGATGTTTCCAGGTTGAGAGGTATGATAGTATCAAAAACAACGAAAAATCACAGAAACGCCAGTAATTTATTGAAGCTTTCGGGCTCTCAACCCTTCATCAGCATACACAATACCAAATACTTTACATTTAAATAGAGGTAACAGTTAAGAACTCATGACAAAACCAGCCAATAAAATTCACTCAATTAAATTCAAAAAACAATTACTTATTGAGAGAAATCATAAAAAACATTTAAAATGTGAAGAATAATATCATAACAGTTTATAACAAGTTAAAACATTTCATATCCTTAATAGCCTATTTATTAATTTAATCTATATATAACTATTATGTGTTATAAATTAACCATCTGTTGTCTTAATAAAATAGGTTTTATACTAATGGTGTTATTTAAACCAGGAGCGGTATCTGCATGCAACCTTATTATCCACTCTAGTTCCTTTATTTCTAAAAAATTATTAATATCGCCACCCCTCATACCCACTTGTACAGTCTCAATACATCTAAACTTAAAGCTGTGCTTGCTATGTTGTGATATGTGCTTAAATAAGGCATTAGTCTGTACCTGTCTGTTAATTTCAGACTTGTGCTCTATAATGTGATCTTTGAGTCTTCGCATAGTCTTGCCTACATAGAAGGCATCACATACCATGCACGTAGCGAGATACACTAATTTCATAGTATTGCAGTTTGCAGTACAGTTAAAATGAAACAGCTTAAAGGTAACAGGGTGCTTAAAATAAGAATCTGCTGTTAAAATATCACAACAACATGTACAGTTATAACATTTCAGTGTACCTTGCATTTTATGTACTGAGACTGGTTGCTTTACAAAATCCTTGTAGCATAACATGCTCTTTAGGGCCTGGTGATTTCTATAAGCAAATCATGGTTTGATACCTGCTAACTCCCTTAGTTCTGGCATAGCCATCAAAATTTGTAAAGCAACCAGTCTCAGTACATAAAATGCAAGGTACACTGAAATGTTATAACTGTACATGTTGTGATATTTTAACAGCAGATTCTTATTTTAAGCACCCTGTTACCTTTAAGCTGTTTCATTTTAACTGTACTGCGAACTGCAATACTACGAAATTAGTGTATCTCGCTACGTGCATGGTATGTGATGCCTTCTATGTAGGCAAGACTATGCGAAGACTCAAAGATCGCATTATAGAGCACAAGTCTGAAATTAACAGACAGGTACAGACTAATGCCTTATTTAAGCACATATCACAACATAGCAAGCACAGATTTAAGTTTAGATGTATTGAGACTGTACAAGTGGGTATGAGGGTATATTAACAATTTTTTAGAAATAAAGGAACTAGAGTGGATAATAAGGTTGCATGCAGATACCGCTCCTGGTTTAAATAACGCCATTAGTATAAAACCTATTTTATTAAGACAACAGATGGTTAATTTATAACACATAATAGTTATATATAGATTAAATTAATAAATAGGCTATTAAGGATATGAAATGTTTTAACTTGTTATAAACTGTTATGATATTATTCTTCACATTTTAAATGTTTTTTATGATTTCTCTCAATAAGTAATTGTTTTTTGAATTTAATTGAGTGAATTTTATTGGCTGGTTTTGTCATGAGTTCTTAACTGTTACCTCTATTTAAATGTAAAGTATTTGGTATTGTGTATGCTGATGAAGGGTTGAGAGCCTGAAAGCTTCAATAAATTACTGGCGTTTCTGTGATTTTTCGTTGTTTTTGAGAACTTCTTGCTCTATCTTAGTGTTTCAAGGTATGATAGTATCTCACATTTATGGATAAAAGAGTGCTTAAAAATGTATAAGATACACCCTATACTGATCAACCACATTACAGTGACTTTGCAATTAAGCCATGATAAAGGACAGATTATTATCCTAGGGCTAAAAATTCAATGGGGAATATCCCAGTGTGACTCTCTGTCACCATTGCTATTCTGCCTTGCCATTAACCCATTAAGCTGTTTACTTAACAACTTAGGCCATGGCTACAATTTGGCTCCTAAAACACTGCAAAGTGTAAAGACTTCTCATCTTCTCTTTGTCGATGATTTAAAATTGTATAGCTCATCAGATGTGAAACTGAAAGCACAGATGTGCGTTGTCAAAAATTTTCAGATGATATAAGAATGTCATTTGGTCTTGCTAAATGTACAAAGGCAGCCTTTAAAGCAGGAAAACTGCAGCACCAGGAAAACATCATTTTGGGACAAGAATGTGACATAAAAGAACTTGAGCAAGAGGAAGTGTATAAATATTTGAGAATTGATGAAGGATCAACAATAAAACATGAACAAATGTAAATAAAGCTTAGTAAGGAATACTTTAGAAGACTTAAATTAATTCTGAAAACAGCGTTAACATCTAGGAACAAAATCCAGGCTATAAACCAATTTGCTCTTCCTGTCCTAACTTACAGTTTTGGAGTGATTGACTTGCCCAAAACGTGTTGGATAGATTAGTTAGGAAAACAAGAAGGATGCTTCATGCTCACCAAATGACTTATAAAAATTAGTGTATATCAAGATTATAAATTCCCCATTCCAAAGGAGGGATGGGCCTCCTTGAAATTGATTACATGTATAGATCTGCAATCGTGGGACTCCACACATATCTGCTGACCTCACAAGACCCAAATGTAGTGAAAGTCTTGAAACATGAGGAGAATAAATCTAAGATGACTTCTCTGCTTAATTTAGAAGAATCATATTGGTGTCAAGCAGGAATGGAAATCAGACTAGAAGTACATAAAAATCAGGCAGCAACTAAATGTGCCAAAAAACAAAAGAAAGAATATAAGGTGAAGGACCAGACAAGAAGGCAAGAAATATGGAAAAAGCATAAATATAGTTGCAGGTATAGAAAACTTCTGGAAGAACCTCATGTTGATCAGGAACAAACACAGGAATGGTTAAGGAGAGGCAAATTCAAACCAAGAGATGAAAGGTTAATATTGGCAGGCCAAGATAGTGGGCAACATACATGCTGGTTTTCAAAGTCCATTGAACATGTGGGAAAAACAGACAAATGTAGGTTTTGTAAAACTGAATTGGAAACAGTCACACACCTCGTTGCTAGGTGTGACATACCAGCAGCAGAAAGACTGTATACTGGAAGGCATAACAATGTGGCAAGACTGTTGCACTGGAGATTGTGCAAACATTATGGTATTAAAGTGGCTGAAAAACACTGGAAAGATAAGCCACAATGCATCATAGAAAATTATGAAGTTTATATCACATAGGATCATCCATTACCAACAGTTCAGAAAACCGGATATAGTGGTCCAAAAAAAGAAGACAAAAGTAGCATAGATCATTAAAATTGCTACACCCAGTGACTACAGTGTCTTATGTATAGATAGACACAAAGTCATAAAATATCAGGATCTGCAGGCAGAAATGAGAGCAATGTGGAAGAAAGATACCCAGACTGTTCCTATAGTAGTTGGAGCAACGGGTCTTATAAAAATAATTTACAGTTGTATTTAGATATATTACTAGTCCATGTAACCCTGTGCAAATTGAAGAAGGAATCATTACTGGGCACAGTGAGAGTGCTGCAAAGAGCACTATTGGCTGACATCAAATATTGAAACAATACTAATTTCATGATCTTTAATCATACTTTGACTTAGGAATGGGGTCCATTCTAGTCATAATATTAGAAACCCAAAAGATTTGGAGAAATTGAAAAAGGGAAAGATTCTATAGGAATGGAAAGTATACTAACTGGTTCTCTGAGAGTGCAGCTGATGCATGGAACAGACTACCAAATTCCAATAAAGCAAGCACTGGTTTAATTATTTTTAAGAACAGCCTACACACCTATTATGGGAATAACTGTTCTGGTATACTTTCAGGTTAGAAGGGCATTAATGCCCATGTTTGAAATATTTGTATGTATGTATGTATTTTTAAAAGTATGCCACCTAGTACAGATCCTTGTTGGACACCAATAATTACTTTCAAGAAGGTGGAGAAATCATTTTTCCATTTCTCTTCTGTTTGAGAGGTAGCTATGGAGTCATTGCAGTAAAGAGTTAGTGAGTCCTAAGGATAAAAGTTTGTATAAGAGTTTCTCATGGAAGACAGTTTCAAAAGATTTTAAAAAGTCTAGGAATATAATGGCGACTAGTTTCCCAGCATTTCTATGAATGTTGACAATATTAACAAAATTCAACAAACCAGTAGTTGTGCTGTGATGGGGATAGAAGCCATGCTGTGTTGAAGACAGAAGTCTTATATATTAGATAGTTGAGAAGGTGTGTAAGAATACATTTTGATAATATTTTTGATAGGGGAAATAAAATAGCAATTGGCATGTACTTAGAAAGATTGATATTAATTCTGCTATGTACACTGGAATAATAAATTATTTTCTCCATAGCTAGGGACTTTATTTTCAGATATAGATCGATTTATCAGGTTTGACATTTGATTTGCAATAGTCTCTGCAAATTTGTTTTGGTATTTTTTGATGGCATCTGGGGGAACTGGTTGGATGGAGAAATATTAGAGGAGGTTATTTGACTGAGTAGTGACATCAAGAGCTTGTTCAGTCCCTTGGTTGGTCAATAACTGTGCTGCCTGTATATAGTGGATATTGAATTTGTTGGCTAATGTATCATCTTAATTCCATGTGTTTGGTGTTAGCTGTGCAGCTTGCCATGGATTCAACAGTTTTTTGAATGAGGCCTAGAACAGCTTTAGATTATTAGGGTTGATGTTTTGACTGGCCGAGTAATACATTTTCTTACCTTTGGTGCTAAGCTGTTTTGTTAAGTTTTTTGGTTCTCTATATGCTAGTAAAGTAGGTGCTGTATTTTTTTTTTTGTCCAGACAATCTAGGCTTTGTTTCTTTGTTTTATGAGTTGGTTATTTGCTAAGGATGGGCATATGGCAGAGTTGTCTTTGACACTTCTTATTCTGGGGGTGCGGAGGTAGGGGGGTAGTGTGTTTAGAACACATAGAAAGATGTTATTGAAATCAGAGACAATATCATCTATAGGTAGAGTCTTTAGTGACTCCCAATTAAGGAAATGTAAAAGTGTATTCATGAAAAATACTAAGTTTTCTTACAGGATGTAATGATGTATTTTGGGGCTGTTGCTTTGATGCCTTAGGGTGTAGACTGGCAAGTGATTACTTAGAATGTCTGACAGAATTAAATCTGAAATTGGTAAAATTATACCCAGGATTACAATATGATGGTTATTAACAGTTCAAGGTATTCCATGCTTCTTAGAATCTTGAATAAAAGCGCCTTAAACTGCATAAATTTAACTCTAAAAACTCTCCAGTTTGTCCATATTGTAAAAATCAACCGGCTGATCTTCTTCATATATTCTGGAGCTGTAACTGCATATACAAGCTTTGGAATTCCCTTAAGATTCAACTTCAGAAGATGGGTTACCAAAGCACAACGTTGTCTTGGAAATTTCTGATTTTGCATATTCCCCCGAAAGAACTCCCTAGATCACAATGTATTATATATATGAATATTTTTTTATTAATGAAGCTTTATATAGCCACTAATTGGTTAGACCCATCTAAAACATCATGGGAAAAATTTAGAGTTTTGGCAACAAGGCAAATATTAACTCATAAACTACTTTTAAATCCGCATAATAAAAATATTAATAATCCAAAAATTTGGGAACAGATATTTAATATTATAGTAGCATAATACTTTTAACTTGAAGGTATTAACAATTATTTATATGTTTGGAGAGAATTTTGTAATCAAACTGTCTGTTACTTGAAATGTTATTAATTACTCTTTGTTTTTCTTCTATTATTAATGTTTCACATGGAAGCATTCTTGTAAATATTGTATATTTATTTGGTGTGATGCTTAGTGATAGTAGTTAGTAGTTTTTTGTTTCTTTTTCTAAAAATGTTGTTCTTGTTTTTAATTGTGTATGAAAATAATATAATAATAAAGATTTATTATGGAAAAAAAAGAATCTTGAATAAAAGACCCCAAGAAAGCTTAGCTCAGTGCTGGACATAGCAGACTTGAAAGAAAGGTAACCAGTCAAATAAAGCTGATAATGGAGCTCTGTGAATTCAGAACTTGTACCAAGTCAATGTTCTCTTAGTCATATGACACTGTTCTACAGATCAATGGCCCCAGGTAGGTTAGAATTTTGGAAACTTTAGCAATTACTGAGCTGTCAAGGAAAGACTGTAAATAGTGCACAACCAGTGGGGAGAAGAAGGGAGAGCAGTACTTAATGTATCCGTGGGGAATGAGGCAAACACATGAACAGAAAAAAAAACAGTAGCAATGTAACAAACCCAAAGGCACGGAAATGCAACCTTAAGCAGGCAGATGATAAGCAGAATATTAGGCTAGTAGCAAAGCTGGAACATAAGCAACAGTAGAAGCACAGTGGCACAAATCCTCAGACAAAAACTGCAATACTACCTCTGTTGCAATCCCGCTATAGTCCAAGGCACCATACTAGGCAGACATTTACCAATAATACTGTCTATGAAAAAAATTACTAAATGAGGCTCAGATCCAGCAGTAATTCACAATTCTCCCACAACCGTAAATAAAACTACAAGACCAAGGCCCCAGAATGAGTTAAAAATACAAACGGCTAGCTTTTTCAATTAGTTATACTTATGGGGATAGAAGGGCAATACAATGGATAAATGATACTCAGATCTTGCAGTAATTCACAATTCTACCAAAATTCAAATGAAGCTATAAGACTAAAGCCCCAGAACAAACTCAAAAATTCAAGCAGATAACTTTATTTGGCTAAAATACAGAAAATTTTAGAAAAGAAAAGATAAAAACAGTATCACTACACAGATCAATATAAGTGCAACTGAAAATATTTATACAAAACTGAAATAAAAGCTTGTTTTTGGTAAAAAAAAAACTTGTTTCTTATAGTTCAGAGCTTTCCACACTTCTCAGAGTCTTGACAAAAATCTAAGAGGGGATGAGTTTTACAGATGTCAGCCTCAAGAAGCTCCTTGATTTGATGCTACAACATATTTGTTTTCTTTGGACAGCAGAGGAGAGAACTAAAAAATGTATAGGCATTCTGTGACATAGTCTATTTCCATGAGGTTCTTGTGTCCACTTTAACCAGGCACTTTGTTATCAAAGCCCCATCTTCTCCATGTAGTGTAGTAAGATAGCAAGAGTGGGTCAAAGGGGACAGTTCTCTCAGGCACAAAGTGTTAAAATGAAAACTGACTCTTTTTCTATACCAAAATGCCAGTACAGAAAGGCACAGCCAATTGGTATGTTGCTTTCTAAATTAGGATTGCTTTTTTTTTTTGTTTTTATGAAGAGTTGAGCGGAGCATGTATATTGCCTGTAGTAAGCTGATTGGTTAACAGAGCATAAATTGAAGAATGTTTTAGGAGGGGGTGCTAAAAGTGCAACATGCACTATGCTGTAGATGAGCCAGCTATGGTTTCCACTTCACTACAACTGCAAGATGGTGTTCAGTGCACAGTGTATTAGACACAATGTGTCTTTTTGCATCCAAGCAATTCCCATGATTTTCAGATGCAGCACATGTGTAGCCTCTGCCAACATCTCATGCAGGGTGACTTTCCACAGGACCTTCATATTGGTAGGTGTATATGTTACCACCCACTGAGTCCTTGACATGCTGGTCCCATGGTGGGGAACATCAGCTCACATGTAGTAGTGACCATTATTGTGTGTTGCAGATAGTGGAGCATAAGAGTTGAAACCATGACTGATAACCACCATCTATAGCTCGCAAGGTACAACAGATGTGGAATATAAGACAGCACTTTCACAGATGTGGAATTTCTCTGTATGTGTGTTCTTAACTTTCAAAGGTCTGTTTCCATTGCTTAGTCATATATGTTGACGCACCACAGCATGCTCTAGAGACCTACAGCTAGATAGTTTTGGTATGTACCATGCTATTAAATATGATGTTACGGAAACAGTTACAGCATTAGGGCACTGTAGTACTGCCAGGCATACCTGTGGCAGTAGCAGAGGAGGATTTGTATGAGAAATTGTAAGAGGAACTGGCTGTAGTGGTGTCCCCTCCACCTCTCATGGGGTACCACCAACTGCCCTGGTATCCCATGAGAGGCAGAGGTGGGTAAAATACATTATGAATCTAGATAAGTGGTGCCATGTGGATCACAACTTTTGGACTGTGACAGGGGCAATAAGGAATAATGCTGATGAATGCAATAACACATTGCATATGTGTTTGTCTAAGTAAGCCATTTACAGGTATAAGTCACTGTCCTACAGTAAGGTCATATGCTACTACTAATGTGGTGCATTCTTTACAGACACTTAGGTAGTCATTACAAGCCCAGCTCCCATAGCTAAGCACCTGTCAGGTTTGAGGGTTTTCTCACCCCTTCTGTAGAAAGATTCTTGCAATTCCTCCAGCTTGAGGAACAACATCTCTTTGATGAACCACTTCAGTGGTTTACCTATACCTGGCAATTTTCTGGGCTCTTATCTTGACATGCAGTAACATATTAGTGATCCTGCAACACACCTGTGCGACTGTCATATTATGGTCCCCCACTGCATTGATGCCCTGGACCAGTTGCTGCCACATCAGGTTTGGAAGACCTTGCCTGTGTTACACATTCCATGTATATGCATGTCATGTCTGATTAGGGCCTATTCTGACACATTAGTCTTTAGTGCATGCCATTTCTTCAGTTCCATGATAAGACATGAACATCTGTGGGTAACGGTTTGGATCAGTTGGTATATGCATGACTGTCCATGTCAGTAGACATTGTCTCAGCAGTGTCACATATGATATTTTATGGCCACAGCCCTATGTGCTACCATGTTGCCAGCATTCCATCACTCTGCCATAGAGTGGCATCTGTGGGCATGTTAGCAATGGGTGCTGTCTGCTGGAATTCTACTGACAGCTAAGTCCATGCCTGATCTAATGGAGGCCTCCTAACCCCCCCCCCCCCATAGCATTCCTACAATCTATGTGGATTAACATTGTTGTGAACTCTACACAGCAGGACTACACTCTGTCCTGCCCTATTCCCTTTTCCTTGTCGGGTTCAGTACCCTCAGGAAGACTATAACCTGTCCTTCCCTAATTCTTGTTCCTTGTCAGCTGGTTCATCCAGCAGCATGCCAGTCCTTTGTCATGTCCATTGCTTTTTTATTGCATACACTTGCCTACACAGTAAAAGCCCCTTTCTCCTCTACGCAGTCTTGTTTGACCACTATCTTCAGGTCCATTGCTAATAGCCCTGTCTGCTGCTGACAGTTTACCTATATAACAATAGAATTGTTATCCCCTGTATTATTTATTTGTTTTAAATATTTATTTTATATTTGTTTATCGGGCTAGTCCAACTGGGTTGATAACCCATTTTCAGTGGAGGCCTGGGGGAAAAAGCCTCACCTTATAATCATACTTTTACATTCAAACTGTGTCAATAAAATATATAGACATTTGAAATACAATAGTAGTAAAATATATAAAAACAGAGCAGACTGCAATCAATCATAAGTTAATTCACATATAGGTTGTACATACAAAGAAAAAAATGCACACTTAGTACATTTTATCAGAGCCATACAATAATAAGAAGATTTATCAATATCACATAAGGTGTCAGTTATTTTTACATTGCCTGCTGTAATGTCATCTGCAAGAATATGGAACTTCTGTTTTGAATCATGCTAAAATGGGTCTTAACATGCAGTAATTATGTATATGAGATGACTTAGTGTGGTCATCTTTGAATCACAACTAAAATTCAACTCATTATCAGCATCCTTCACAACTACCATGCTTGTGTCTGCACTTTGCTGGACTGGAAGGTCATTTGAATGTGTGCAGTCACTGCAAAGTTATATTGCTGTCCGGCCAAGCTGATGTTCTTTTTTCATCATTGTTCCATGCTGATCAATGATATCCATCATGTGTGTTCAGGTGCTGAATTCAGCAGGGATCCATCCTGGTGCAGACAGAAAACCAAGATCGTCCAACACTTACTGCACAGGAACAATAGGGAGTACCTGGAGGAGAAGTGGGAGGGCCCTTGATGCCTGACATCAGCTTATCATGCAATGTGTGATGCCACTAGTATCACCTGCTCTGGAAAGCAGTGCAGATACAAGTAAGGTGGCCATTGCAGGGGAAGTGGGAGGGCCCTTGATACCTGACATCAGCTTATCATACAATGAGTGATACCACTAGGATCACTTGCTCTAGAAAGCGGTGCAGATACAAGTAATGTGGCCTGTAAAAAGTGACACCTAGATTGACTCCACCAGTCGGAGACAGAAGTTAGAGAGAGGGAGCTACTTATTACTGTAAGCATTAGAGATATACTGTACTCATTACTATTTGCTTCATGATTAGTAACAGACAAGGAGATTGAAGCCAACAGGACAGCCTGTTTAAGGAGGACTGACAGGCTCTCCAGGCAGTGAGCTAAGTGTAACTAATTGCTGCCTGTACTCTGCTGTTTTAATAATGTGTCATGTAGGTCAAAAATCTGTTGCATTTGTTTAGCTATTTTTTTTCCTTTTTCTATTTTTTGTTAAAGAAAAGGTAGAATTATTTTACAATCTCCTGCTCTCTTTCCAATCACGGTTGGAACTGATGAGGAGATCGCAGTGTCCTAGATCTGTGCCTTTTTGGAAAATAGGTTCTGTCCTTTTGCTCTGCTCTTCTATTTCCTATACATGTTCATCTCTTGACATCAAAGCAAAGGTTATACACTGTGGACATGCTGCCATATCTTCTTGTCATTATAATTATCAGTTAATGTCCTACCTCCACCCCACAAATGAAAATGACTCTTTCAATGTCTCCAACCTCCACCAGGAACCAGCTTGAAAAGCACCCATTTGCACCACTTTGAGCATGGACATGCCCATCCTTCCCTGACAGTGCTTCAGCTGCTCGAGACGGTAATTGAACATGGGTCACCCGGGCTTTATTCTTCTATGTCATAGCACTGACTCAAGAAGTAGCAAAATTAAGAACATTTAGCCAGATTAAAGAGCATTCTGGTTTAAGCAGAATGTTAGTTATGCATGTATGTATTATGTATGTACATATGTATGTATGTCCCTTTTGTTGTTTTATTTGCGCATGTCTAATATTGCATATTGCTAAAATTGTTCAGTAGATGTGGTTATTACTAAACTCGGAAACCAAGCAAGTTTGTATATGATGAATAAAACCTTGCAGTCACGTGTCTCTTTAATTTGATGTGTCATCCATACATTAAGCAGAAATGGATTGAAATAAATTGACTGTAACTCCCATGAAACACCATGTATGTTCAGTTTGATATTAGACCCTTACTCCAAATATAGCTATTCTTTTATCAAAGCTATAATGCAAAATCTTTATATTAAAAGTTGAAGTAATTTGAAATTGAGTCTTGAGGCACAGTATCAAACAATAGTGAATTCTAAATGCATTGAATAATGTACTGCAGGCTTAAACAAAGTTTGCTTGTTCAACTTACGTTTTCATCCAGGACTCTGGTTTCCCCTCATTTCCTCAAAACATGTTGTTCTGTCTGCTACAAACTTCATGATATATATATATATATATATATATATATATATATATATATATATATATATATATATATATATATATATATATATATATATATATATCTATATATAGATATCGATGTAATTGCATTTACAATTCATAGGATCATAGGAGATTACTAGGCTATCAACCAGGTGGTCATTTTAAGCCTAGCAGTTTCATCCTAATGTCATACTACAGAAATGCTAGTCAATATCCAAGATTGCATTCACTGATAACTACCCATGTCCAGGAAGGCTGTGGGTTCTGTCCCTGGTAACAATTTACGGTGCTTCATCCATTCGTTCAGGTGTCATACAGGTGCTCTGTTTCACATAAATTGGAAGCCTGTTCAAAAGACGCAGCAGTCACTGGAAATGTCGGAGATAAAGCTATCCCTCCAGCATGTCCTATTTAAGTTGGAGGCCATATTTAGGTCCCTGAAATGGGTACCCTGTGGTTAGGCTATGATTGAAAAGGGTACTTAGTGGTGATGCTAGATCATGTTTTAGCATGTTAAGAAGACAGCCTGGGATGTCATCTGGTCCCATAGAGGTTGTGTTTTTTGCCTTGGACAAGGCTTTGAGGACCTGCTGTTCAGATATGTAGGGTGGGGGGAGTTTCGGGGAAGCTTTACTGTAAGTTAGGAGGGGATAATGGAGTAAACTTTTCACTAAATCTATGCTTAGGTTTGCTATCTCTGTGGGGTCAGTGTGTGTGATATCGCTGGCCACTAGTTCTGCACATGCATGGGTCCTACCCTTTAGGTTACTTATATAGCTGTAAAATGTCTTATGATTATCCTTGGCTGTACTTGCTAAGTTTCCTCTCAAAGGAGTCCTTGGAAGATTTGACAAGTTGTCTTATTTGCCTGTTGAGGCTGAGGCAGGTGCTTTCCATTGTTTTTGCCTTGCCTTTGTTTTCTTGGACAGCAGCTTTTTGCATTCATTGTAAAGTCTGTTGATGATGGAGGTCCACCATGGCAGCTTGCTTTTACTTGGGGTTCTGGCTTTGATTCTTTCTGGTACAGACAAGTTTATACACTTATGTAAGTGATTGTACAGGGCTTTAGTGAAAGCTTCGGCATAGTTGCCACCTCCAGCTTGGGGTGGGGCATGGAATGCATTTATACCTTCACCTAGGAGGATATAGCTTGTCCTGGTTAAGTTTTTTAGTCTGATTTCACCCTTTGTGAGTTCTGCTGTTAGTGCAAGCTTGAAGATGACTGATTTGTGGTCAGTTGTAATTAATGAGGGTCCAACAGTTGCGGCAGTGCATCTGTTTGAAATGTTGGTGAGGACCAGACTCAGAATGTTTGTTCCCCTTATCGGGGTATGGACAATTTGTTCCAGGGTATTTGAATTAACAAAGTCAAGGAACACTTGGGCTAGCATAGGTTTCTCAGTTAATGGTGAGATAATTGAAATCCCCCATAACCAGTGTATTCAGTAAAATTTGGATTGTCTCCAGTTTGGTCAAGTAGGATTTGTGGGTGTCATGACCCATGGAGGAGGATCTATAATTGGTTATGACTTGAATGGAGGCTTTTACCCACTACAACCTGGATGTGGAGGAACTCCATGTGTCCAGTCTAACTAGAAGGGAGGTGGATTTATCTCTAATATAGATTGAAACACCACCTCCTTTAGTTTTCACATGTTCATTTTCTGGTCTAAAGGTGTGGAAGGCATTGTAGCCTTGCAAGGCTGGCGTAGTATCTGAGGCTTTGAACCTGGTTTCTGTAACTGCAGAGACATCTACATCTTCTAGTGATAGAAGTCTCTCCAGGGAGTGCTGTTTTTGGTTTAAGCTCCTAGCATTTAGCAGCATGGCCCTTAATTTTGTTCTGATTGGTTAATTTCACACCGGTTATGCTGTTTTTTAGACCTTGGTTAAAAAGGCACTATGGGGTGGGGGGGCAAGAGCTTTTGCCAGCAGCCAAAAGCCTAGAGGTGTCAGGTGCAAATCGTCTCTGCAAAAAGAGCGAGGTTTGTTGATCATGGCTCCCCAGGCTGAAAGGAACTTGATCCCCTTTGAATAACATCAAAAACTGAGCCAGTTATTGAAATCAATCATTTTTTGTTATAATGTGGCATCATTCTAAGTGAGGGTAGTATGGTGCTCAAGGCTAGGGACATACCTGCCTGGGACACATACTCAGAGAGCTCAACCATATCTCTGTTCATATAGTCCAGTGAGGTACATCAGGGCTATGGTTGAAAAGAGTACATGAATGGTCATTTCTCCTAGTGGTTAACAAAAGTATATTAAATAAACAATAAATGGCATTTAAAATCCAATAAAAGCAGTCTATGGTTACTTTAGGCTATGTTAAATAATTACAAACTAAAAGAAAACTTATCACTCAAATCACAAGCTAGAGCAGCACTTTTTCAGCTTATTTTCATATGTATAATGCCATACTAAGGTCTGTAGTTCTCATGGTTTTCCTTATTAAGAGAATCCAAATAGAGGAGAGTGTTGGCATTGTTAATATATGTACCTGTGCATGACTACCTGCCTTTAACTTTATATCACTTGCCTAACAGTCTGCATAAAGGTAGCAGAGTGAAAGGGATCTAAAGAATGAAATGAAATGAATGCAATCATTTATTCACAAATCTATTGTCATGCTGTTATCAGTGCACATTTCTTGAGTAACATAGTCATTTTTTAGCTTTTTTTAAATTATATAATCATGCTTTATCTGTAAGAAATGCAAGTTACTGTTCAATGTACAAAAAACTATGTGAAAGTAAAATAATGCATGCCTTGATGTGGAAACATTGCAGATTATTTGCCTCCTTTCTTTTGTCACTGTGAGAAAAAAGAATCAGTCAGTTGCTACAAGTAAAATAAGTTTATTTTAACCTCAGATCAAAATGACAATAAATAATTCACTTTATATCATCTGCTACACAAAACCTCAAAAGACAGTTGCATGAGACTGATGAAAAATTTAATCTGTGGAGTTACAAATAAATGTACATTTTTCTCGACTGTGAAAGGAAAGCAATCACATTACATTTTCAAGCTTAATTTGTCTTCTGCCACATCGATGTAAATAAAAAATAGTTGGAGCAAAGAAGGAATTACTCTTATATGAGCTGCAGATTAAGTTCTTCTTGTTTAAGCTGCCATATCACAGGAAGTCTGGTGTGTTAGAAGGTGAAAAAAATAATTTGCCAGTGCTGAACAGATAGTTAAAATTGCTATGGCTGAATAAAATGACTGTGTTCTTTGTATAAGGACTTTATAGTGAGAACGAAGGCAGTTGGTATGTGATATTTGACTGAGTTGCAATGTCACAAAGGTAAGTTAACATAAACTTGCATTGCATCTACTAATACAGCAGTAGTCATGAGGTGATAGCTATAGATACAGATAAATATAGATATAAATATTAATATAGATATAAATATGTGAGTATGAATTTGTATAAATATGGACATTAAATTGAACTCTGTATTGTCAATTCACTTTGGTTGACCAAACAGATGGTCGACAGATATGTGAGATCGATAGTCCCTGGGGTAGGAGAATATGCCCTTTCGATGGGGATTGTACGATCTCTGAGTTAGTATATATAATTAGTAGGAGTTGTGGTTTCCAGGGGTCTTGGCCCCACAAACAAACACACTTTTCATTTTTGCAAGCCCTGAGGATCAGCCATGGAGTATGTGAACTAGCATTTTGATATAAATATGTCAATGTTTGTGCAAATCGACTAATAATAATCTATGTGTGTGAATATATGGGTCTACCTGAAAACGCCAAAATCGCAGATCGCTGACAACGAGAACACCGACACCGGAAGATCGACAACGGAGAAGACTGACAGTTGAGAATCCCGACGCTGAGAACACCGACATGTTAAGGTAAGTGTGCGATAGGGATGGACATAAAGGTCAGGGTGTGGGTAAGGTAAGTGTGTGATAGTGATGGACATTAGGGTAGGGTGTGGGTCAGGTAAGTGTGCGATAGTGACGGACTTGAGGGTTAGGGGTGGATTAAGTGAG
>NC_056730.1:283229272-283309272 GCF_019279795.1 Protopterus annectens | reverse complement strand
ATATAAAACTATATATTTAAACCCTATGTTCTAGCATTATCAAAACTATGGGCACAAAATATTTATTGAACTGTTTGTTTAAAATAACAAACATTTTCTTGCATTTGTTTTTTTAACAATTCACTCTACCTAGCTAATTTTCCAAAAGGGGGATGACAAGTGCAACCAATAACATATACCTCCATTCCTGATTCTAATGGGAATTCTGGCACTCCACAACAAGTACAAATATGACTCTGTAATTGTCCATGTTGGAGTGAATGACTTGAGACGTACCTCCCTGGACTACATGAAAAGAGACATGGAAGAGCTCTCGGATCATGTGGCCCAGGCAGGTATGACCCTAGCCCTGAGTAACATCCTGCCTTTGCCCAGAATTATACCACAGTATAAGGACAAAATGATTGACTTCAACAATTGGCTAAGCTTCTGGTGTCATTCAAAGGGGATCCAGTATCTGCCTGCCTGGGACAACATGATCGACAGACCACGATGCTTTGCCAGAGATGGTCTGCATCTGTCGCCCCTGGGATTCAGGTTACTGGCTAAGGCTCTTGCCACCCCTATAGTGCCTTTATTATGCAAAGTTCAAAGGACAAAACCACCACTGTAACAGGTACATGCATGCAAAATTTGAAGGTAATGCTACTCAATGCTAGAAGTCTAAACATCAAAATGCACTCTCTCAAGGCACTCCTAAAAATGGAGAACATCTATATCTGTGCAGTAACTGAGACCTGGTTCAAGGCTCCAGAGAGCACCCCTGCAATACCAGGCTACAACTCTTACCACACTTTTCAGCTACCAAACCAGGACCAAAACACTAAAGGTGGAGGAGTGTCCATATTCAACAAGGATATTCACACCACCAGGCTAGTTGCCCAACACAATGCGTCTGAAATTCTTTAGGTGCAACTAACACTAGGTAAGACTGCAATCCAAATTGTAGCTTGCTACAAATCCCCCACCATGCCCCAAGATTTTCACTACACATTTCTAAACATACTGGAAAATATTAAGATACAACCAAACAACCTAATACTGGGTGATTTCAACTGCCCTGCCATTAACTGTGAAAACTACTCATGTACCAACAACTTTGCCCAACGGTTCTTGGAATTCACAAATTCCAATGCCCGGAATCAACTAATCCATAGTCCCACCAGGGACTCCAATATCTTAGATCTGGTCATTACCAACATGAGAAATTGATGCTCCACACCTTCACCCCCTTGTTGGTCAGGTCTGACCATAAGCTAATCACCCTTGACATCCACATTCCTCCCCCATCCCCAGTAAAGAAACCTCCGTAAAAAACTTCTCCAAAGCCAACTTCATGTTAGAAGTCAGAAGTGACAAACTTCATGACACCCATGGCAGATGGGAACTGAAGGTTTGACTGCTGAATCCTACACTAAGGCATTGTATGAGCACATCCATTCATGCATGAATCGTGCCATCCCAAATAGAACCAAGATACTCTCCTCCAAAAAAAGGAAGCCAATCTGGTGGTCCCCTGCCATAAACAAACTTTACAACAAAAGGAAGAAACTTGCAGAAAAGAGGAAAATCCCAGGATGCAAAAAACTCCATTACCAGCCTCAGTAAGAAACAGAGATCCCTCATAAAATCCTCCAAAGCTAGTTATGAAAATAAAATTGCCAATGATTCCAAAGACAACCACAAGGCATTCTATAGCTATGTCAAGAATCTAAATGGCAATGCTCAGAGCTGGTCTGAGCTACAACAGAATGGCATTAAATATACTGATCCCAAGGATACTGCCAATATCCTGGCAGATTGATTCAGTGCCAACTTCACCCCCTTCTCATCCCCTAAAGGGCCCATCTCAATACCAAAAGATTACCAAATTCTGGTAATAACAACCACACAAGTAAAAAACGCACTCTCCAAAGCTAAGAATGCATCATCCATGGGACCAGACAACATCCCGGGCTGTGTACTACATGCACTACAAAATGAACTGTCACCTCACCTAATTGTCATGTTTAATCATAGCCTCACCTCAGGCTTCATGCCCACTGAGTGGTGCACAGCTACAGTTATCCCACTCCACAAGGGGGGATCCACCTTGGATCCTGGGAACTACCATTCCATCAGTTTGATGAGCCTGATCTGCAAGGACATGGAACGTATTATCATGGAACTTATAAACAAAGACATTGGCAACCTTCAAACACTAGACCCCATCCAGTTTGGTTTTGTGAAGGGCCGATCTTGTCTGCTGAACCTGATTGACTTCTTCGAATCAGTCTCCAGAGCTGTGGACGAGGGTAAGGTGGTCCACATAGCCTATCTGGACTTTGCCAAGGCCTTTGACACCATCCCCCACTCTGGAATCATAGATAAACTTACTAAGCAGGGCATTAATCCCTACATCATTTGATGAGTTGCCAACTGCCTTACTGACAGAACCCACACTGTAAATGTAACCGACTCCAAATCCAGCTCCAGACAAGTGTCAAGTGGAGTACCTCAGGGTTCAGTCCTGGGACTGCTCTTGTTTGGCATCTACTTCTCTGAAGTACAGGCCAACTCTAAAGGACTCTGGCTAACAAAGTTTGCAGATGACTGCAAACTGGGAGCCATTACTGAATCCCCAAATGATGTGGATATTCTACAGAAGGGACTTACAGAAACAGATGCTTGGTGCCAGAGCCATGGGCTCAAGCTCAATGCCAAGAAATGTATAGTTATCCTTTTTGGGAAAAAACATGTACCCGTAAATTACCGGGTACCTGTCAAATCTTTGAACGCTCAAAATTTCGAACGTTACATGGTCGAGACCAAATGTTTGAAATTTTGAGTACTCAAAGATAGACTTTCAACGGCACCGTACAGTGCAGTTAGGGAGAATTTCCCTTTTCTGCACTGAAGTGTGGTCTCAGAGTTGGTATATTTAAATAGGGGGGTGTGGGGGGTGCAAGGGGGCATGCCCTTCTGCCTACACTGTTAAAGTGTTTTTTTCTGTGTTTTCTTTTTTTTTTTTTTTTTTATGTTCGAACATCCAAATGTCGAACATTTGGTCTCGACCATGTAATGTCCGACATTTTGGATGTTCGAACATTTAACATAGACCCAAATTACCACATAGGTGGCAGTACACTAAACACCAAAAGTGTGATAAGGGACACAGGTGGACAGTGTTCTCACCTTCGATAACCACATTACCACAACAGTCAGGAAATCCTTCTATGTGACACACCTCATCCCCAAGAGTCTTTCATCCAGAAAAAAGGAGGTCATTGTCCCACTGTACTCAACCCTCATTAGACCCATTATAGAATACAATGCCCCGTTTGGTATGTACCCCTCAAGACATCTGCAACAACTGGAAAGGCCACAGAAATGCCTCACTAAAAGAATCACAAGCCTAAAGCAGATGCCCTATACTGACCATCTAAAGAAACTCCAGCTATACTCTGTCACATATCGTCTACTCAGAGGCGATCTCTGCTTAACATACAAGGCCATGTCAAACCCAGAGCTGTTGGATATGCTACACTTAAAGAAATCCCAATCCCTTAGAGCCACATGCTCCAGGGATCTAAACCTTGTCATCGCAATCAACAAAACATTCTGGAGAGATAGGTTCCTGACCCAGAGACTCCCCAGACTCTGGAATAGACTGCCCATACATGTCAAGCAGAGCACCTCTTTGGCCCTCTTCAAAAGGAACCTTAACGATTGGATGGGGGATAGGAAATTTTCCTGGGGATCATGTCAGTCGCCCTGTTAGACAGAGATCCAGGGAAGTAAATATTGTGAGAAGAAATAGCCAGGGAATTGTTATGGCTAGGCTTGCATAGGCCCTAGGGCCGATAGCCTAGTACCAACCTATGAACCTATGAACTTGGTACCATATGGAACACTCTTCAACCAAAACTGAACAGTAAGAAAAGAAAATCAATGACCATACAAAAAATATATACCTTCAGTTGTAGGCGAGTAACTTTTTCCGTTTTTTTTAACTGGAGCTAACAGCTAACATCCAGACAGCTGCTTCTTTTGGCCCACTCTAGATACAGCTTTGTATATGGTGCTTATTATTTAGCAGTTCGAAAGGAGGTATTGTCTTAGTTGTCAGCTGCCAAAGTTCTTGAAGACCAATGAATCATAAGCTGTATTCCCTAACCTAGCACCCTATGCTTTCATTTGCAAAGTGATGCTACAGTGTTATTTAATGAATAATCATTTCTCTTATTTTTCAGAATCGTGTCTTTATGTTTCATTTTGATATCAGAGCTTCAAGCCACTTCCAAAACAGTAGGCTGTGTAATTCCAGTGCTGTGTATAAGCCACCCCTGTTCTGGAATAAATGGCAGCAAAACGGGTAGAGTTCCTTGAAGACTTGTGCATAAAAATCATGAGCAGAAAAAAAAAAAAAACATAACCCCGATTCTGGATTAAAAATATTATTTTTAAATTGATCATATTTTTACTTTAATTAGAAAAGTAAATAATTTTAAAATCCTCTACTGTCACTATTGTTTCTGGTATAACCATAGATATTTTTGTCTCTGATGTCCCAAGCCAATTAAATGGATTCATGCTAGCAATCACTTCATTTATTCTCCTTGCTATATGTCTTGGTTTTTGATGTTATTATATCAGTCTATCCTATTTCCACTGACTAAATAATGTTACCATTCTTTATTTCCTGTTTCTTAACCTCCCCCTGAGACCCTCCCATGAAAAGTGCCATATGGGTTTAATGTATTATTCATGATACACAGTATAACACGCAGTTGATTCAGAGGTAGGAACTGAAAAGGTTATACTCAGGAGGAATCTTTCAATAGCAATTAGAAAACCAAATGACTTGTTTTTTTGCTGTCACTTGAGTCATTTTACTGTGGTTTAATATTAAATAGTCACAGTTACACTGTGTCATTTTTTTAGACAGTCCAACCTACATAACTGGAATTAGAATTCATGTTTAGATTAAAATTCTTTACGGAATTTCCAGTGTTATGCTGCTTTTTTATCGTTTCAGTCTGTTGCTCTGCTTTTAATTTCAGTAGTAATATACAAGCTGATTTACAAACCTTATTTTAAAATTCAGTTCAGTGCCAATGACAGGAAATAAGGAACCTGCAAGATACTTTTGTGCAGCATATATATACATATATATATATATATATATATATATATATATATATATATATATATATATATATATCTATATATATATATCTATATATATATATATATATATATATATATATATATATATATACATATACGTGTGTGTGTGTGTGTGTGTGTGTATATATGTGTGTGCGTGTGTGTGTGTGTGTGTGTGTGTGTGTGTGTGTGTGTGTGTGTGTGTGTGTGTGTGTGAAGCTTATTTACTTAATGTCATTGTACATAGATTTAATCTACATAGCTTCATATGTATGTCTGTCTGACTACATATTGGTCTGTCTGGCTCAAAATATTTGATCTACTTATCTATACAATTAACTGACTGTATTTATTTATATAGCATTTATGTAGTTGGTCAGTTAAACATTCTTTCATGTCAAACTATGTATCTTATGTTTTCTGTATGTCACGTATTACAAGATTACATGAAAAAAACTCATGTTTTATGTTAGAATAGTCAAAAAGTCACTGATTTTAACAATTATGGTAGTATTTGCATGGCCACTTGCATTACTCAGACTTAATTTCACCATTTCATAAAATAAAACTTTCTCCAAAAATTACAGGAAGAAACCAGGCACTTATTCTTGTCAAGGGATAATAGTGGTGACTTCAGAATTTACAGTGTTCCACAAACTTTCATAGGAACAATGAAACCTGGTTATGCAGATTCATGTCCAAAACCATAAATAACTTAATTAATTAAAAATAAAAAAAACAGCCTTGTTGTAGAAGGGGTCACTTATGTAGTTCTGAATCCATCTAACACTCCAGTGCTATTTTACACTTTTTCAGTTTATATACCATTTTCTATCATTTTTAACAGTTTCATTTTATGAATCTCCCTCCAGACCTATCTTGCTGAACAGATTTATACATATCCATTCTTACTACAGTTTGGTATGCTTGTTCTTTTATTGCCTTATATAACAGAATAAAGTTTCCTACTTAAAGTCATTGCACAGTTGGAAAAGGGATATATTTTCAGGCTTTCTTCTTAAGTATGATCAGCACAGTAGAGACATTTCCTGCTAAAGCAATGCTACACTCTTGAGTTTGCAAATGTTGCTAACATGAAGTTAAGAGAAAAAATTAGTATTAGAACATGCCAATCTTTTTTTTTTTTTAGTAACAGAAAGATATCAGGGCACCAACTTTTAGTATTACAAAATATTTGACACAAGGTACAAAGTTTTCCTAAACACACTAGAGGCATTTTGATCAAAGTGAAGATTTTCTTCAGCAAGCATGCGCCTTTACAGCTGGTTTACAGTAATACCTATTAGATACGCACCCGAAGAAGCATTAAAATCAAATTATAAAACTATATTTTTATAGTTGACATAGACACCAGTTTTGTTCACTAAATTTAGAGTCTGGTTAGATATTCCTGACAATGAAACAAATTATCTCTGGATGCAATAACAGAGTTAAGTTTACTGTATTGACAAATGTATTAATTCTGACTACATTTGATAACTTGACAGTATGAATGGAAATAAGTGAAGAAGAAATGCTCCAGCTCCTAGGACTTCAACTTTTTGTGGTGGACAGCTTTGTGTATCTTTGTGAAACTAGGAGTTATGTTATCAAAAAATGTGCTATTGGCCACTTTAAGCAAATTGGTCCAAAAAGAACGGCCAAAAATCTGCAGTCCAAATGATCTCCATGATGGTTTAGTTAAACTGTGTTTCATGCTAGAAATGTCAGAAAAACACTGTTAGAGAGTATATAATCTGTAGACATGAATGCTGCATCTTTGTTGTATCTTCAAATAACTTCATCTGGAGTAGAGATATTGAGACATACGTGTGAAGCCAGGCCTGAGGACGATGTATGTCAGTGAGCACCTGATGTCCATGTAACACATTTACCTTGGATGAGCTAATGCTTAAAAGCTGTGTGGATTGGCCATGTGGGCTCACCAGATATAAAGTAAAGGAAGGATGTGTATGTGTTGCCAATCAAAGGCCAGGCAGAAGAGACATGGATTGAAATGCATTACAACCTTGAAATGCAAACTGTCTCTTGGGGCATGAGCTGCTACTTTGTTGCTTGGATAATAGAAACCCTATTGGAAAAATGTAAAAAAAAAAAAAAAAAAAAAAAAAACTGAGAGCCAGAGATGTGTTGGAAGTTAAAAGGTGCCAGCTAGGTTTAGCTGGTCTTATCTCTACACATAGAATTGGTTCTGTAACATTATCAGGTAGTGGTGATTTCTCTCCTGACTGAAACGTGATCTTCCCAAAAGATCCCAGACAGATGTTGTGATAATCGCAAGTTCCAAGCTGGATGCCCTTCAGTCATCCAGTGTGCCAATAATGGAGAAGGTTCTCAATGTCACTGTAAACTGCAAAAGGGGAAATTGCATCAGTGTTTGCACATATAAAGCTAAAAGCTATTGGAGTACTTGGCCCTTTGACTGCAGTGAGTGTAGAACCTGATAAAGTATTACCAATGTATTCTATAGTTTTAATGGGTGTCTTCTTTGATCTTATGGGGAACAATGGGGGGAAATATGGAAGGTCACATCAGGAGGAATGGTTTGCTTGGCTTTCACCATTGTGGAAATATTTTTGGCCTTCTACATGAGTGCAGGATTGTACATAAACTCTGTATTTCAACATATAGATTCACATAAATGTGCTTTGATGGCAAACCATTTCATCTGCTAGAAAGTATTTAAATTGTACCTTCAGATAGCTTCTCCATTAAACTTCAGAAAGCATTATGCTGATTCCAGTACAAAGCATACAGTATACTTAGCTGAGTGCAAAGAATGCAAAGTTTATTATACTGGAAATATCAAAAATATGATTAAAGAAATTTATGAGCATATAACAAACATAATGAATCAGAAAACGAATGATATATTAGCTAAGCGCATTATTGAAAGAGGTGCGAGACATATTTTTTGTATTTCAAGCATTGAAATTAATTCAATGAATTATTAAAAGAGGAGATCTAATGAACAATGCTGAAACAGCTTAACTAAAATGGATTTTGGAACTAGAGGCACATTGTTATCCAGTGTTAAATAACTATTTCTCACTGAAACTAATTTTGAAGCAAAAATGACTGAGACATTAATATGTGACAATTTTATTGTTATTTTATAATACAACTTTATTAAATGAGATGCATATGTCTTAAAATTGTAGTTGAACTAAAATATATTTTGGAATTGGAGGCAAAAATGACTGAGACATTAATATGTGACAATTTTATTGTTATTTTATAATACAACTTTATTAAATGAGATGCATATGTCTTAAAATTGTAGTTGAACTAAAATATATTTTGGAATTGGAGGCATATTGTTATCCAGGGTTAAATGATTATTTTACATGGAAACCTCCAAGAAGGAAAAAATAATCATAGGTATAAATATGCACTTTAATAAAACATTGAGTGCTTTCATCTTTAACACTTCCAGACTTAATCAGATTTAACTTCAAATATAATGTTCAGCTTATATAAGCATATAAATTAGTAACAATTAGGTTAATTAATTAACTAATTTAAAAAAACGCATATACAAAGTGCATTTTAAAGAAAAATAACTAGGTTAGGAAATGCAAAATATTCCATAATAAAAATCTGTTATAAGAAAATATGAAACAGGGTACAAATACAAAATTTAGAAATAAAAATAATATTTCTAATAAAATTACTAGTAAAATAAAACCCTGTTATAAATGTATACTCCAGCTGCTCTTAATTTCAGAACAGGACCAATAGATATACAGTTGTTTATCCCTGGATCCAAATTTGCTCCCAGTAATAATTGCCAGTACAACTTGTATTTATTTATTTTATTTTATTTTACATTTGTTAACCAGGAAAGTCCGTGTAACTGCGGTGGTGGTGCTGCGGTAGCGTTGTCGCCTCAGTTAGACGTTGCTCGTTCGATTCTCAATTAGAGCGTCTTCTGTGTGGCGACATGCATGAATGGGCGTTCCTTCGTTGAAGGTTGTGTATTAGGCCCGGCAAGCCAGTACGTAAAAATCTACTGCCAATCATTAGTGGACCGGAGTTCCGCTGTGGCGACCCCTAACTGGGAAAAGCCGAAAGAGTTAACCGGGAAAGTCCATTGGACATGTGTCCTTTGTCAGTGGAGGCCTGGGGAGAAAAGCTCCAAAATGCAATACAAATGAGATACATAGCTTACTGTAGATATTACAGATTATACATACAACATTTAAGAAAAGACAGCAATATATGCATTTCAAGTACATAAAAACAGATTAGCTACAATTCTAAATTCAAAAAATATTTTCTTCTATTAATCTTCTGCTAGTATCTTACTTCTTCTAGTAATTCTATTACTAACTTATAAGAGGGTTATATTTTACTAGTAATTTTATTAATATCATTTTTTTTTATAAATTTGGTATTTATACCCTGTTAACGCAAATTACTAGTAAAATAAAACCCTGTTATAAATGTATACTCCAGCTGCTCTTAATTTCAGAACAGGACCAATAGATATACAGTTGTTTATCCCTGGTTCCAAATTTGCTCCCAGTAATAATTGCCAGTACAACTTGTATTTATTTATTTTATTTTATTTTAATTTACATTTGTTAACCAGGAAAGTCCGTGTAACTGCGGTGGTGGTGCTGCGGTAGCGTTGTCGCCTCAGTTAGACTTTGCTCGTTCGATTCTCAGTTAGAGCGTCTTCTGTGTGGCGACATGCATGAATGGGCGTTCCTTCGTTGAAGGTTGTGTATTAGGCCCGGCAAGCCAGTACGTAAAAATCTACTGCCAATCATTAGTGGACCGGAGTTCCGCTGTGGCGACCCCTAACTGGGAAAAGCCGAAAGAGTTAACCGGGAAAGTCCATTGGACATGTGTCCTTTGTCAGTGGAGGCCTGGGGAGAAAAGCTCCAAAATGCAATACAAATGAGATACATAGCTTACTGTAGATATTACAGATTATACATACAACATTTAAGAAAAGACAGCAATATATGCATTTCAAGTACATAAAAACAGATTAGCTACAATTCTAAATTCAAAAAATATTTTCTTCTATTAATCTTCTGCTAGTATCTTACTTCTTCTAGTAATTCTATTACTAACTTATAAGAGGGTTATATTTTACTGGTAATTTTATTAATATCATTTTTTTTTATAAATTTGGTATTTATACCCTGTTAACGCAAATGTTACTAACTTATGTGTTTATATAAACTGGATGTTATACTTGAAGTTAGTTCTGATCAAGTCTGGATATGTTAAAGACAAAACCAATCAATGTTTTACTAAAGTGTATATTTATATCTATGGCTGTTTATTTTTTCTTCTTGAAGCCATTTGGTGTTTGCATTCTCCGCTGTTTGTGCAGACTGAGGTGCTTGTTTGTGCTTTTACTATGGTTCTTCGTTGATATTTGCTCAAACCACTTTTATGGTTCTGACTGAAACTAATTTAAAGCAAAAATGACTGAGACATTAATATGTGAGATTTTCATTTTATAATACAATTTTATTAAATGAGGTACATATATTTTAAAATTGTAATTGAATTAACAAAAATAACATAATTGTTTACTTCCTAATTTAAAGATGGAATGCTTTATTTATTTATCCTTTGTTGACCAGGATAGTGCCATCAGACTAGTAGCCTCTTTTCAGTGGACACCCAAGGTGATATTTGCAATACTAGGGAAAATTTGGCTGGGGCATTCGGGAACTTCACCTACTTGTCATTCTTGTAAGTGGGACCCATTTTGCAAGAGCACTTCCTGTTTCCTTTCCAGGTACAGAGGTGGCCTGGAGAAAAAGGGAGGGGAGATGGAGGTAGAAGGAGATGATGAAGTGGTAAGAGAAATGGATGAGCAAATATCAGGACCGAAGAATTTGTGCAGGATTCTGAGGAGATGTTTCAAAGAAATCCATTTGACAGAAGTAAGTCAGCAAATGATGAATGTATACCTGCAACTGTCCAGTCAGTAAGGCTGTGGGATAATTCACTTAAAGAGATGGTGATGCAGAGTGAGCCAGAAAATGAAAGAGTGGTTTCCTGGGAGAACATTACGGAGCAAACACAAAAGGATGTGAGATAATCCTGAAGAATAGTGGTGAGACAGAAAATAAAACATATGCAGAGAAAGTAAAAGAAGGCAAAAGGGGAGTAGCAGAAAAGAAAGCATAAAAAAATGACAAAATTAAGTGCATGGTAAGGATTCAAAGTAACGAACATAAAGAACACAAAGAAATGGACAGGTATGAAGTGTGAGACAGTTTAGTAGCTCTTTTGGGTGTAAAAGCACATGAGGTAAGAGCACTTTTTCCTTATTAGCTTCTTCTTCTTTCGGCTTTTTCCTGGTTAGGGTTTGCCACAGCGGATCACCTGTCTGCTCATGACTGGCAGTGGAGTTTTTATTATTTATTTATTTATTTAAATTTGTTGACCGGGAGTGTCTGACTGGACGTAGGTCCATTTTCAGCGGAGGCCCGGGGAGAAAAGCTCCACAGTAAAATAAACAGACAGTAGTTACATTGGATTACATAGCGATTAACAATTTAACATAGCAATTACTTACAACATATTTACAGATGAAGAACATAGTACATCAGTAGACAACTAGAATCTTTATCTGTGAAGTACATAACAGACATTAACAAATGTTACAATGAGAAGTTCCTGCTGTATAATAAGTGTTAGGCTTATGAGCATCTGAGCTTGCTATAATCAAGGTAGTTAGTGGAGTGGAAAGAAAGGTAGTGGTTGGATGGGGTGGATGATATTAGAGTGGGAGTTGCAAGGGCATAGCCAGCATGTTTTTAGGTGTGCTTTTAGTAAAGTTCTGAAGTGGGTGCATGATGGTACAGAGGTAATTGTGGGTGGGAGTGAGTTCCATAATTTGGCTATGGCGCAAGAGAATAGTGCTTCACCAGCAGAGTTATTGGCTTTAGTGATCTGCAAGTGATTTTTGTTGCTGGATCTTAGTGGTCTGGTGGTGCGCACGGGTTGGAGTAGATTCTGGAGGGATGGGACATTTAGTGGATGGTTTGTTAGTTTGTGGGTGAGTGAGAGTTGATACCACTGAAGGAGGTGAGGGAGTTCAAGCCAGCCCAGTTCAGCAAGTGAGAGTCAGTGGTGACTACGGTAGGATGCCCCTGTGGCGAATTTGACGATTTTGTTGTAGCAGGTCTCTAGCTTGTTTAGATCACATTGCCTTAGGTTGGTATATATTGGAGAGGCATAAAGTAGGGTGGAGATAAGGTGGGAATTTGCTATTGAAATCTTTGCTGCTTTGGTGAGAAATTGCTTATTTTGTATAACGCTCCTAGTTTTTTGTGGACTTTTTTTATGGTCATGGATATGTGAATGTCAAATTTTAGTTTATTGTCTATTTCCACTTCTAGCAATTTGGTGTATTCAGTTGGGTATATAGTGGTGTTGTCTTTTGCTGTGATGTTAAAGTGAGAGTTGTTTTGAGTATGTTTGGTGGGTTGGAAGATGAGTAGTTTAGTTTTGTTTGGGTTGAGTATTAATTGGGCATCGGATAACCATGTTTCAACAGAGGAAAAGGCTTCCTGTGTGACTTTTTGCAGTTTTGGTAGGGACTGGGCTGAGCAGATGATGGTCGAGTCATCTGCGTAATGTATGAGTGTGCCATGTTTGGTGGCAGAGGCTAGATTATTGGTGTAAACAGAGAAGAGTAGGGGTCCAAGGATGGATCCTTGGGGAACCCCTATGGAGACAGGTAGTTGGGGAGATATGTCATTCTGCCATACAACAGATTGTTGGCGGTCAGACAGGTAAGTCTGAAACCAGTTGGTGACTGATTGTGAGAAGGATAGGTTATTGAGGACAGAGATAAGTTGTTTGTGTGGGACCATGTCAAATGCTTTAGATAGGTCTAGGAAAGTAGCAGAGGAGAGATAGCCATTGTTTTTATGCTGAAGGATAGTGTTAGTAAAGGAGAGTAAGGCAGTGGTGGTGCTATGGTTTGGTCAGAAACCATGCTGAGTACTGGAAAGGAGGTTGTTAGTAAGGAGGTAGTCTGAGACCTGAGAGTGTATGCATCTCTCTAGTATTTTGGAGAGTGGAGAGAGAATAGCTATGGGGCATTAATTGGTTAGTTCTGCGGAGGGTCCGCCTTTGTGGAGGGGAATTATATGTGATACTTTCCACAGTGTGGGAACGTAACTTTCTGATAGAGATCGGTTAATCAAGATGGATACTGGTGTTTTATGGTGTTGAGTTGTCAGCACTGCGCCCAACCTTCCACAGAAGGCACACACACATGCACTCCTAGAGCCAATTTAGAGTGTCCAATCCACCTACAGCATGTCTTTGGGATGTGGGAGGAAACCGGAGCACCCGGAGGGAACCCACATGACCACAGGGAGGACATGCAGACTCCACACAGAAGGCACCCCAGCCAAGGATTGAACTGGAGAACCTTTTTCTGTGAGGCAGCAATGCTAACCGCTGCACCACTGTGGCCACCCCTTTTTCCTTATTAACAAAGAGACATTTTATGACATTATATTTGATTGTTTTTTTTCACTAGAAAGTTTTCTTAGAGAATATGAAAAAATAAATACTGTAACACATATAATCTGTAAGTGATAAAAACATTTAACAGGGAAACAAAGGAGAAGTTTCATGTAAATTGACAAGCAGAGGTAGAAAGAGAGACTTTGAAAGGACATTTGGCAACTTTATATAAAGAAGTACTTGGTGTTGCAAAAGATTATGACAAAATGGATTTATGGACCAGTGGCTGGGAATGTAATGTTATGTTAAAAACAGACAGATAAAAATATACATACACCATACATGATTAATGTGGAGGGAAAATAGAGGTGTTGTAAAATACTGGGGACAACCCAAAATATATTATTTTTGATTTATTTATTTATTTTTTGTGGAAAGTAAGGACACTTGATAAGTAACTGTTGCAAAAGAAAATGTTATATTGATGGGGAAATGGGACATGATACAAAAATGTGAATTGAAATGTTATAAATTTGACATAATTTGACATTTATGGATGGATTACAAAACAATGAATGCAAGAGTAAGGAAAATAAAAAGAAAGAGAAGAAAATTAACAAAGGGACACATTTTACTAATAGAAGAAAAGTTAGATGAGAAAAAATAATAAAGTGGACATAGAAAAACATTCTGTAAGGTAGTAAAAGAAAAGCAATTCTGTGGGTCTTTCTTTTCGGCTTTTCCCGGTTAGGGGTCACCACAGTGGAACTCCGGTCCGCTAAGGACTGGCAGTCGATTTTTATGGTGCCGAGTTGCCAGCCCAACGCCCAACCTTCAGCAAAGGCACGCCCATTCACACATGTCTTTCGGAGGCCACTCGACCATGGGGAGGACATGCAGACTACACACAGAAGGCGCTCTA
This sequence comes from Protopterus annectens, assembly GCF_019279795.1. Taxonomy (NCBI): domain Eukaryota; kingdom Metazoa; phylum Chordata; order Ceratodontiformes; family Protopteridae; genus Protopterus; species Protopterus annectens. The sequence continues at coordinate 283,294,724 of NC_056730.1, read as the reverse complement.
GCCGAGAATCGAACAGGAGAACCTCTTGCTGTGAGGCAACAACGTTACCACTGTACCACCACGGCCAAAAGGGTAAAATACAGAAAAAGAAAATTTAAAGGTATAAGTACAAAAGAAAAAGAAAAGAATATATGCAGCTAATGATTGGGGGTTGTTATAACGGTTAAGGTGTTTGACTCATACTCACAAAGTACAATGTTTGATTCTCACCTTTGGGAAGGAAATTGGCTAGGCTTAGAATGGTCTGTTTAGAAGATAGTCTAGTAATTAGCTATGAATTTATTAAACCATGAACCTAAGGAAAAACTAAAATGAACATTTTAGAGTGCATTCTCTAAATGTGACTATCATTAAGACTACAGTAAGAAGACTGTGAATTTTGGAGTGGTGAAATACATGTGATGTAGCTGCAATTATATGAAGACACAACATTTTTAACAAATGAAGAAAGATTACGAACAGAGAAACTATGGGGCGGAAAGATAATATGGGAAATGAGAAATGTTCTGGAATAGCTGTATTCTGTAGAAATACAGTAAAGATAGGTAACATTAGCAAAAATGGGAAAACTAACCATTGCAGATTTCAAATGGGAAGAACAAGTATATAGAATTATAACAATATATGCTTACAATAATTGTAAATTAAAGGACATCTTATTTCATTACATTGTAGACTATGTAGTGATACATGTGAGTATTATAATAACAGTAGATTTTAACTGTGATTTAGGAGGGAAGCATAAAAACAAAGGAAATTATATAAGAAAAATATTAGAAGTTATAAAATGTGGTAAGTTAAAATTTTGGGACAAAAATTTATGGACTTACAGAAGGAGTATGTATAGAACTGAAATAGATTATTTTACAGTATCAGAAGGTTTAATTATAGAACAAGGGGTAGCAGTTGAAACAGGATTTTCTGACCAAGAACCAAACACCACTCTCCCTCCTTAAATGCAAATAAAATAAAGCTGTAGCCCAAAACTCAAAGTGAAAGGATGGTCTTTTATTCCATTGAATTCACACTTTTAGTTGAAACAAATAGACACACAGTTGACTAAGCATGTTTGCCTAACATTACAGCTAAAAAGGCATCTTCAGAGTCAAATTTAGTAGTGCAAGGCACTCTAAAAATGTAGGTGGTAACATATTTATGACATAAAGTTGTTATTGCCAGTATTAACCTTCTGTTTTCAAGTTAAAATTAGTTAAAATTTTTCACATCATATTTAAAATACAAAATACAAAACAGACACTACATAAAAACTATTTAGAATTAGCACCTCCATAACTATTTCCTAAAATATTGTTCTGTTGTTTATACACAATTCAATTTAGCTAATATAACAGTATGACAAATAGCACAAGTTATTTGTCATGGTAAAACTGTCTGTGTAAAGTCTATATCTAGCTAGCTCTTCTTTATAAAATGCTAATAATGGACAGGCTATCATTTATACTTGCTTTTTCTTTGGCATTTAATCTCAGCTGCCATTCTGTTTCTTTTATCAGAAGCTGTAAGTCACTATCACCCCCTCTATGGTTTTTCACCACTTTATCAATTATAAGAAATATAAACTTAAAGTTGGTGCATTCACTACTGTGCATATAAAGGGCACTACTTATTTTACGGTTTCTAATGAACCTAGTATGCTCTAAAATTCTTTCATGTACGGTTCTCACGGTTTTCCCTACTTAGAATGCTGGACATAAAATACACATTGGAATACACACCACATTTCTAGTTTTGCAGTTACATCTTCCTGGACATTGCAGACTTCTGCTGTATGTCACTATTTCTTCGTAAGGTCCATCATTAATATATCTACATGTACCACAAAAGCCACATTTACTCATTTTTGACACATAGGTCTCAATGTGTGGTTCTTTTGCCCTTTCTAATATTTCCTTAATATTTCTTCCCCTACTAAATACCACCCTGGGGAATGATCCCAACTTTTCTTTTAATGTTTGATCAAGGAAAGTATTCCATGCATTGTTTACTGTCTTTGATACCTTGTGGGCATCTTGATGGTAAGGAATAACCATGACATAATTTTTCGGTACCCCACTATCTTTAGCTGTTCCACTGTTTATTTCACCCTTCAAAAGAGGGAGAAACCTGGAATTTCTGTTTCTCATAACTTCTCTCTTAACCAATAATAGTAACTGCAGTGGATAACCTCTTTCCTTGCTTTCCTTGAACATTCCTACAAGTATACGCATTTCTTCCTTAAACTTGTCTTCATTACATACTAATCTGGACAGTCTGACCATTTGGCCTTTAACTACACTTCTGTTTTGATGGAAAGGGTGGCAGCTGTTGTAATGCAGGAGCATATTGGCATATGTCTCCTTTCTTTAAATAGTGGAGGACAGTGCCCCAGTTTTTGGATCTTTAGTTAACTTTATATCCAAATAATCAATTTCTTTGCCATGCACCTTGTATGTAAACTTTAAAAAGTTTGTTGACCCATTGAAAACATCCACGAATACCTTCACATCTTCCTGCCTACCTTTCCAAACAATTAGGATGTCATCCAAAAATCTATAGTAAGCTGCGATGTTGTTCATGTAAGGTGAGGGGAAGACTTATTTTTCTTCCCAATCTGCCAATACTAAGTTGGAAAATACTGGTGCACATTTTGGTCACATTACCACCCTTGATTTTTGTCTGAAGTATTCTCCATCAAAGTGTAGGAAATGTTTGACTAGCACTGTTTCTATCATGTCTATTAACAAATTCACTTTGGTTTGCTCCAGTTTACCACTTTATACTAGACTATGCTCATAGAATTCCAAACTTACATCATGTGGTTTCACTGAGAAGAGGTTTATAACATCCATGTTTACAAAAATGTATTCTTGATGCATTTCAAGAGTTTTGAGTTGCTCTAGACAGTGCCAAGAATCTCTAAGAATGTCTGTAAAAGTTTATAATACAGGTTTGGAATGTTGATCAATAAATGCAGCTTTGTCTTTGATACTTGGGCCACAACTGTTGACCTAAATGGAGGGTCAATATGGTTTTTCTATATCTTTGGTTTTCTGAAAATTCCAGAAATAATAGGACATTTTACCTTAAAATACTCGTATTCACCTGAATTCAAAGATCCTTGATTCAACGCAAAGTGGATAACCTCTTTCCTTGAACATGCCTACAAGCAGCATTAAATCAGTCTTGAGGTAAGTTCTATTTACTGCTTTAGTAGAAGTTCTTTCATAAGTTGTCTCATTTAACATTTCAAAAATCTTGCTTACATAATCAAATTGTTTTATAATGACCATGTCACCACTTTTATCAGGCTTCATAACCCTGTATTCTCTACTGTTGGAAAGTTCTGACAAATATATTCTTTCTTGTCTAGTTAAATTGTCTATGGATTTTTTGCTATTTCTTACCTTCTTCTTTCGGCTTTTCCCGGTTAGGGGTCGCCACAGCATATCACCTGTCTGCTCATGATTGGCAGTGGAGTTTTACAGTTTCGAGTTGCCAGCCAGGCGCCCAACCTTCCACAGAAGGCACACACACATACACACACGCACTCATGCCTAGGGCCAATTTAGAGTGTCCAATCCACCTACAGCATGTTTTTGGGATATTGGAGGAAACCAGAGCACCCAGAGTAAACCCACATGACCACAGGCAGGACATGCAGACACCGCACAGAAGGCACCCCAGCCGAGGATCAAACCAGAGAACCTCTTGCTGTGAGGTGACAATGTTAACTGTTGCACCACTGTGGCCACCCTTGCTATTTCTTACCATTTGTCTGAATTCATTTTCAACTATGTGTTCAAATGTGGCAACTAGTTGCAAGATTTTTGAAATGTTAAATGATGAGAAAACGTACAAAAGACCTTCGATCAATGAGGTAAGTAGATCTTGCCTCAAGATTGATTTTTGAAATGTTAAATGATGAGACAGCTTACAAAAAACCTTTAAATAGAACTTACCTCAATACTGATTTAATGCTCCTGGATGCTTTTAATCAAGGCTCTTTGAATTCAGGTGAATATGAGTATCTTAAGGTAAAATTTCCTATTATTCCTGGAATTTTTGGAATACCTATACCAGCATCCATGGGACTGGATAACATCCCAGGCTGCATTTTACATGAATTTCAGAAAGAACTGGCTCCCCACCTAAGCACCATGTTCAGTCATAGTCTCACATCAGGCTTTGTGCCCACTGAATGGTGCACAGCAACAGTTATTCCACTCCACAAAGGGGGATCCACCATTGATCCTGGGAACTATCTCCCTATTAGCCCGACGAGCCTGGTCTGCAAGGCCATGGAACATATCATCATGGAACTCATAAACAAAGACATTAGTAACCTCCAAACTCTGGACCCCACCCTGTTTGGGTTTGTGAAAGGCAGATCATGCCTTCTGAACCTGATCAACTTCTTTGAGGCAGTCACCAAAGCCGTAGACGAGGGTAAGGTGGTTCACACAGCATATCTTGACCTCGGCAAGGCTTTTGACACCATCCCCCATTCTGGAATTATAGCTAAACTCACTAAACTAGGTATAAATCCCTATGTCACAAGATGGGTTGCCAACTGGCTCAAAGACAGAACCCACACTGTAAAAGTTGCAGACTCCAAATCTGACTTCAAACCAGTGACAAGTGGAGTACCACAGGGTACAGTCCTGGGGCCTCTCCTGTTTGGTATCTACTTCTCTGAAGTACAAGCTAACACAGAAGGCCTCTGCCTAACAAAGTTCACACATGACTGCAAACTAGAAGCCATAGTCGAGTCCCCAAATAATGTGGACATCCTACAGAAGGGCCTCACTGAGACAGATGCCTGGTGTCAAAGGCATGGCCTCAAGCTCAATGCCAAAAAGTGCATTGTCGTCCCCTTTGGTAAAAACTCTGTAACCATGAACTACCACATAAACGGCAGTCTACTTAACGTTGAATGTATGTTAAGAGACCTTGGGACCCAGGTGGACAGTAGTCACTCCTTTGATAATCACATCACCATAGTAGTCAGGAAATCCTTCTATGTTGCACACCTCATCACAAAAGGGTTCTCATCCAGGAAAAAAGAGGTCATTGTTCCCCTCTACTCGGCATTCATTAGACCCATTATAGAGTACAATGCCCCTTTTGGAATGTACTTCACAAGACATCTGCAGCAGCTGGAAAGGCCACAGAAGTACCTCACAAAGAGGATTTCTGGCCTCAAACAGATGTCCTACACTGGCCATCTCAAAAAACTCCAGCTTTACTCTGTAGCATATCACCTACTCCGATGAAATCTCTGGCTAACATATAAAGCTATGTTAAACCCAAAGCTGCTGAACATGCTACATCTAAAGAAATCCCAATTCCCTCTGAGCTACACACTCTAGGGACCTAAACCTTGTCCAAACAATAAACAGGACATGCTGGAGGGATAGATTACTGTCCCAGAGACTTCCTATACTCTTGAAAAAGCTACCCATCTATGTCAAGCAAAGTTCCTGATTAGCACTCTTCAAGAAAAATCTTGATGAGTGGATGGGAAATAGGAAATACACCCTAGGGATCACTTCTGTGGCTCTGCTCAACAGGGGCACAGGAAATTAACTTTCTTGGGTGATGTAAGCCAAGGAACCTTGTTAGCAAGGCTTACTTAGGCCCTTGGGCCAATAGCCTAGTACCTATCTATGAACCTATGAACAAAGCCACTGACAGCATTTATTGACCACCATTCCAAACCTGTATTATAGACTTTTACACACATTCTTAGAGATTCTTGGCACTGTCTAGAACAACTGAGAACTTGTGAAATGCATCAAAAATACATTTTTGTAACTGTGGATGTTATAAACCTTTTCTCAGTGATACCACATGATGTAGGTTTGGAATTCTATGAGCATAGTCTAGTGCAAAGTGATAAACTGGAGCAAACCAAAGTGAATTTGTTAATAGACATGATAGAAACAGTGCTGGTCAAAAATTTCCTACACTTTGATGGAGGATACTTTAGACAAAAATCAGGGGTGGCAATGGGAGCAAAATATGCACCAGTATTTGCCAACTTAGTATTGGCAGATTAGGAAGAAAAAGAAGTCTTCACCTCACCTTACATGAACAACATCGCAGCTTACTATAGATTTTTGGAAGACATCCTAATTATTTGGAAAGATAGGCTGGAAGATGAGAAGATATTCATGGATTTTCTCAATGGGTCAACAAACTTTTTAAAGTTTACATACAAGGTGCATGACACAGAAATTGATTATTTGAATATAAAGTTAACTAAATATCCAAACACTGGGGCACTATCCTCCACTATTTAAAGAAAGGAGACATATGCCAATATGCTCCTGCATTACAACAGCTGCCACCCTTTCCATCAAAACAGAAGTGTAGTTAAAGGCCAAATGGTCAGACTGTCCAGATTAGTATGTAATGAAGACAAGTTTAAGGAAGAAATCCATATACTTGTAGGAATGTTCAAGGAAAGAGGTTATCCACTGCAGTTACTATTATTGGTTAAGAGAGAAGTTATGAGAAAGTTTCTCCCTCTTTTGAAAGGAGAAATAAACAGTGGAACAGCTAAAGATAGTGGGGTACCTAAAACTTATGCCATGATTATTCCTTACCATCAAGATGCCCACAAGGTAGCAAAGACAGTAAACAATGCATGGAATGCTGTCTTTGATAAAGCATTAAAAGAAAAGTTGGGATCATTCCCCAGGGTGGTATTTAGTAGTGGAAGAAATATTAAGGAAATATTAGAAAGAGTGAAAGAACCACACGTTGAGACCTATGTGTCAAAAATGAGCAAATGTGGATTTTCTAGTACATGTAGATATATTAATGACAGACCTTAAGTAGACATACAGCAGAAGTTTGCAATGTTCAGGAAGATGTAACTATGTAACTGCAAAACTAGAAATGTATTATACATTGCAACGTATATATAATGTCCAGCATTCTACGTAGGGAAACCATGAGAACCATACATGAAAGAATTTTAGAGCATACTAGGTTCATTAGAAACTGTAAAATAAGTAGTGCCCTTTATATGCACAGTAGTGAATGCACCAACTTTAAGTTTATATTTCTTATAATTGATAAAGTGGTGAAAAACCATAGAGGGAGTGATAGTGACTTACAGCTTCTGATAAAAGGAACAGAATGGCAGCTGAGATTAAATGCTAAAGAAAAAACAGGTATAAATGATAGCCTGTCCATTATTAGCATTTTATAAAGAAGAGCTAACCAGATATAGGCTTTACACAAACAGTTTTATCATGACAAACATCTTGTGCTATTTCTCATACTGTTATTTAACAATATTTTAGGAAATAATTATGGGGTACTGATTCTAAATAGTTTTTATGTAGTGTCTGTTTTGTATTTTAAATATTATGCCATGTGAAAATGTTTCACTAATTGTAACTGGAAAACAGAAGGTTAACACTGGCAATCAAGGAGGTTATGTCATAATTATGTTACCACCTACATTTTAGACAGGGTGCCTTGCACTACTGCATTTGACTCTGAAGATGCCTTTTTAGCTGTCATGCTAGGCAAAAGCGCTTAGTCAACTGTGTATGCATTTGTTTCAACTAAAAGTGTGAATTCAGTGGAATAAAAGTCCACCCTTTCATTTTGAGCTTTGGGCTGCAGCTTTATTTTATTACGATTTCCTGACCATCTTGAAGTATGGCTAGAGATAATGGAAACCAAGGAATATATAAAAATTGGCAAATGAATAAAAAGGATGAACGAGAAAACATGGAATGAAGAAGGACAGAGTTTAGTAATACTGTTATGGAAAGATCATATTATCATGAGAACATTTTATAAAAATAGGCCTGAATGGTGGATGATATTTTATAAAAAAATTTAAAAAATAAATTTTTGCAGTGGCAATATGATGTGAAAAAGTAAAGAAAGAAAAAGATAAGAGGACATATGATGCTTGGGAAGATTTAGAATATAATGAGAGAAAGTACTTTGACAAAGAAAAACTTATGAAAGAATTCAAGAAAATCTGTAAGAATTGTTATGTAAGCAAAGATATTTTTACAAGGAAAAAGTGAAGTATGGAGATACTTAACCAGATTAACAAAGGAAGATGGTAATGTAATGAGAGAAATAAAAAAATGTCAAACAAGTAATAGAAAGAACTTTGGAAAATGTTATGAATCTTGCAGTACAATATGTACAAGAAATGTTTAAAGAAAAGATAAAATTGTGAAAAAAATGGAAAGTTAACTAGTTATCAGAAAAAAGAATAAAAAGCTGGAAAGGGAGATTTATTTAAATGAGTTATATTAAGTGTTAGGACAAGTAAATATAGACTTGACTGAAGGACTAGATGGAATAGGGTAGGAAATGTATAAAAATTTAACAGACTGGTGGAAAAAAAAAGCTTTTTAAAGGTTTTGAATGGTTAAATGAAGGTTTTTATGCATAAAAAATTATGTAGTGGAATACTTAAATTCATGTGAAAGAAGGAAAGTGAAAGACAATTAAAAAATGGAGACCGATACTATTGAAAATATGAAAAGTATGAAAATAATGCAAAAAAGATTTGAAACTAAAATAGAAAGTGTTATGGAAGATAGAATATATATATATATATAATATAAAGGGGAAAGGCTGTCAAGAATTATTGACAGAGAAATTGTGGATGGTTTTATGAATAGAGAAGAAGAAGAAAAAAATCAAGATAAGAGACCTTAATAAGGCATTTGGTATGACTGGACATGAAATATTATGGGTAATAATGAAAGAATATCATATAATTGAAAAAGTTAGGAAATTATGTATAACAACATATAGTAACAATAAAGCAAAAATGGTTGTAAATGGCTGGTTAAGCGAATATATATATATATATATATATATATATATATATATATATATATATATATATATATATAGGTTCATAGGTTCATAGGTTAATACTAGGCTATCTGCCCTAGGGCATTTATAAGCCTAGCCAGAGTGTGTTTGGCTTTCGCCACCAATTTTAAAATAATTTTGCTATGCCCTTTTTCGAGGTTAGTATACTGTGCCTCTGTCTAACAGTGACACAGAAGTGATACCCTGGGTAAACCTACGATCTCCCATCCACTCATCAAGATTCCTCTTGAAGAGACTCAATGAGGGACTCTGCCTAACCAGGACTGGGATTTTATTCCAGAGTGAAGGGAGCCTCTGGGTTATGAATCTGTCCCTCCAGCATGTCCTATTTATTTCAGTGCTAAGGTTCAAGTCTCTCGAGCGTGTAGCTCGATGGGATTTGGATTTTCTGAGGTGCAGCATGTCCATTAATTCCGGGTTGGACATGGCTTTATACGTCAGGCACAGATCACCTCTGAGCAGATGGTATGCCACTGAGTAGAGCTGGAGTTTCTTTAACCGGGCAGCATATGGCATCTGTTTGTGCCCTTTGATCCTCTTGGTGAGGTACTTTTGAGGTCTTTCCAGTTGCTGCAGGTGTCTGGTAAGGTACATCCCAAAAGGGGCATTGTACTCAATTATGGGCCTGATGAGGGATGAGTAAAGAGGCACGATGACCTCCCCTGATCTAGATGTGAATCCCTTCATGATTAGGTGGGCTATATAAAATGCTTTTCTAACCACTTTGGCCACGTGGTTGTCAAATGAGAGATTGCTATCAACTTGGGTCCCCAGGTCCCTAATTACTTCCTCTGTACTTAATGGATTACCACCTATGTGGTAATTTGTGGGCACTTTGTTTTTGCCAAAGGGGATGACTATACACTTTTTGGCGTTTAGCTTCAGGCCATGGCTCTGGCACCAGTTGTCTGTTTCTATGAGGCCCTTTTGGAGGATGCTTGTGTCAGCTGGAGTGTCGATTATGGCGCCCAGTTTGCAGTCATTTTCAAACTTGGTCAGCCACAGTCCTTCTGTGTTGGCCTGTACCTCCGAGAAATATATACCGAACAAGAGAGGTCCCAGGACTGAGCCTTGTGGGATGCCACTTGTAACTGGTTTGGAGTCTGACATGGCTCCAGCAATTCTAACCATGTGGGTTCTGTCCTTGAGCCAGTTTGCAACCCATCTAGTGACATAGGGGTTTATATTTAAGCTGGTGAGCTTATCTATAATGCCCAAGTGGGGTATTGTATCGAAGGCTTTTGCGAGGTCCAGGTAGGCTGTGTGGACCACCTTCCCCTCGTCAATGGCCTTAGTGACTGCTTCAAAGAAATCAACCAGGTTTAAGAGGCAGGATCTGCCCTTAACAAAGCCAAACTGGGTAGGATCTAGTGTCTGTAGGTCCCCGATATCTTTATTTATGAGGTCCATGATGATCCTTTCCATAGCTTTGCAGACCAAGCTAGTCAGGATTATGGGGCGATAGTTTCCAGGATCCGTTGAGGTGCCACCTTTGTGGAGAGGGACCACTGTTGCTGTACGCCACTCTTTGGGTACATATCCTGTAGTAAGGCTGAGATTGAACAGTAGTTTTATGTTTGGGTTTAGCTCTTCTTGGAGTTCATGTAGGACTCAGCCCGGGACACCGTCTGGTCCCATTGATGCTGTGTTTTTTGCTTTGGAGAGGGCAGCTCTTACCTGAGCATCTGAGATGTCAGGGGGGCAGCACTCAGCAGCACTCTGCTGGGATAGATATTTGCCCTTTTGGTGGGGGGGAGTTTGCGCTGAACCTGTCAGCTAGGATGTTGGCAATGTCTGTGGGTTTGGTGTATTTTTTGTCAGTTTGGACTAATTCTGAGCATATCTGGGAATTCCCACCCAGGTTCCTAACATAACTAAAGAAAGCCTTGTGATTATCCTTAATGTCCTGTGCAATTTTTCTCTCGAAGCTGGCCTTAGACGATTTTATGAGTGCCCGTAGTTTTTTGCTAATACTGATCAGAGATGCCTTCCCTTTTTGGGATTTTGCTCTATCATGTAGTAGCTTCCTCCTTCTATTGTATAGTTTGTTTATGGCTGGGGTCCACCAGACAGGACGTCTGCCTTTGGAGGATTGGGACTTGATTTTATTTGGGATTGCATGATCCATGCATTCCTGAAGGTGTTCATAGAATGCGTTTATAAAGGATTCTGCGGTCTGGGCCGTATTTTTCACAGGCCCGGGGGCTTTGAAGGATTCCACCTCGGTTTTGAGGAGTGTGAAATTTGCATTAGAGAAGTTTTTCACTGTGGTTTTCAGGGCAGGGGGTGGAGTCGGGATATGAATATCCAGTGAGATTAGTTTATGGTCTGATCTTACCAATGAGGGATACACTTCTGGTCTGGAGCATAGAGTCCCCATGTTGGTGATGATCAGGTCAGGTATGTTTTCCCCTCTTGTGGGAGTGGTAACAAGTTGTTCCATAACATTTGAGTTTATAAATTCTAGGAACCTTTGGGCTAGGGTGTTGGAGCTAGAGTAATGCTCCCAGTCTATGTTTCGGGAGTTGAAGTCTCCCAATATAATGGTGTTTGGAGAGACCTTCATATTTTCCAGTGTTCTCAGGAAGGCCGAGTGGGGTTCCTGGGTTTGGGAGGGTGGTCTGTAGCAGGCTATAAACTGGAAGGCAGTTTTACCCACTGTTAGTTGCACATGGATAGTCTCTGATGCTTCGTGCTGTGCCACCAACCTGGAGGTGTGGATATCTTTGACGAATAATGATACTCCCCCTCCTTTTGTGGTTTGGTCCAAGTTTTGGGGCCGAAAAGCATGGTATGAGGTATAACCTTGTAGTGCTGTGGTGCTCTCGGGAGTCTTGAACCAGGTTTCTGTTACTGCACAGATATCGATGTTCTCCATGCTAAGAAAAGTTTTGAGCGCATGCATCTTGAGGTTTAGACTTCTGGCATTGAGTAGCATTACTCTTAGTTTCTTATCCCTTGTGATACCTATGGAGGTGGGTTTGTCTTTTGAGCCTTGCCTAAAAAAGGCACTATGGGGGTAGCAAGAGCCTTTGCCAATATCCGAAAGCCCAGGGGTGACAGGTGCAAGCTGTCTCTAGCGAAGCATCGTGGCTTAGAGTTGTGTAAGACAGTGGTGTCAAATGAGCTGTATACTCCATGCATTAGTTATGAATATGATAGTATGCAAAATAAATCGCAAAATGAAGAAGGCAGGGTATTTAACACCTGAAAGGTTAAGAATTCCAGATCTGTTAACATATGCTGATAATATAATAATTGCAAAAAAATGTGGATAAAGGAAGTAATTATTTGCACAAATGAGTGTCTAGAGGTGATTAGGGATGGTTTTAAATAAAGAAAAAATAAAGGCTTAGGTGATTTAGTAAAGATAGGAGGCATGTATTTTACAATGAATGAAATTTCTTTGCTAGGTATAACATTTGGGAATAAAGATGTAAGCAGTATTCAATGGGAAAAAACAATAGAGGAAATAAAACAAACCTATCTTTTCTGAAGATCATATAAATTATCATTCAGAAAAAGGCCTACTTGATAAAATTCAGTACTGATGGGAAAAATAGTACACTTAGCAAATGTATTTATGTTGTCGGTAGTATTTGAAAAGGAATTATTGCAGATCATGTTTTCATTTAAATGAGGTTCTAGATTAAACCTAATAAAAAGAGGATTTTTTTTTACCTAACTAAGGAGTAAGGAGATTTCGGGTTAATTAACCCAGTATTATATGCCGGTTCTTTAAATTTGTATACTGTGTTAAAGTTGATAAATGAAAAAGATAAGAGTTTAGTAGTAAAATTGTATAAATATAAGTAAGATAATTTGGGGGTATAGCAAAAAAGAGTGAAAGAGAAAAAAAATGTATAAAGGAAGAAATAAAATGTTACCAAGAAAAGAAAAGAAACTATTTTTGTGAAAAGCAAAAAAAATGATTAGATAAAAAGATAGAAAAGTATGGTATAGGAATGTAATGATAAAACATTGTGAATTAGGAGGAGGAAGAATAGTGAAGTAAAGTTGAATGACAGATTTAACAAGTAAATTAGGGAGACTCACAAGGTGGTTCTTTTCAGAGTAGTTTACTTCTAGAAAGATTATTAAAGCCGATGCTAATGAGCATGCTATCACAGCTGTCTTTATGCATTCATGGCATTCTCATAGCTTCTTTTTAATATATGCAGAGGTCATACCACAGTGCTCTTTCAGGGGTCATATTATTGTAATCCTACAAGATGTTATGCTCTGGATCTGTTACTGTGTAAGCATATGTTTGCCTCACAATGTCAGCATAAATGAACAAGCAAAAATGTGTCTGTGTTTAATTTTTGTTGCAGTGTAATACTTAATTCTGTTTTCAAAACAAGTTATGAGTCTGCTTCTGGTGTGCCACTTTGGGAAACCACGAAGCAAAGTAAAGACAATATCTAAAGTACAACATGTAACTCTTGAATCACTTTGGAGTACATGACTTTTTCTACATTGTCATCTAATAAAAGAAAGCCTTGAGATCAAATGTTGTGAAGGGAGGGATTTACAAGAACCAACATATGTCACACTTACTCAAAACTGTTTTTTAATTTACAGCCATATTATCAATGAATTTATGTCATGACCTCCAACATGATAAAGTAATGGTGAATTTTCAAATGGCGTTCAACAAGCATCGTATTGCTATTTATTCCTTCATACCTTCATTCCCTGATTGCCCATTTGATTAAGTTCAAGATAATGAAGGAGCTGGATGGATCTATGGTGGAAAGTAATAACACTTAGACACACACACACACACACACATACACACACACCCACACACACCCACACACACACACACACACACACACACACACACACACTCATTCATACACATGCACACACACCCAGACACACACACAGACACCCACATGCATGTACACAAACACACACACATACACACATTCACACAACATTCAGTCCTGCAATTTACAGGAGAAACTGGACGAAGAGCAGTTCACCTCTACTAAACATTCAGTGCTGTTTAACATCGTGACTCACTAAGTATTTCTACGTATAATCAAAATGATAAATTACATTTATGTAGATATCCTGTTTGAACTTTTTCCTTTATTGTTCATGACTTTGGTACTTTTTTTTTCATTTTTAAAATTTTGTCTTCATCTAATGATGCCTATACTTTTCCATATCAACATTATGAAAGCAGTGAGGTTGTGTTATCTAGATGTAAATTTTGAATGTGAGGCAAAATATTATATTTGGCCTACATTTTATGAATATTATAAGTCCAGTTTGTAAGAGGAAATAGTAAAATGGTTCTGAAAGTGGTCAGATTACGGACTGTGTTTCTTTGTAAATGACTGTGTTTGGTATGCAGGATTACTGCAGATTTTATTACTAATTTACAGTGGCATCCCCTTCATCTTTTCTGTGAATATTACTACATCAATAAGTGTATTTTTCTTCTATTCTGTGTGTTATTTATTTCAAACTCCCATCTAAGATATGGGGTTTATAAATACTTTATAAATACTTTGGAATGACTCCAACTACAATTAAGCTGTGAAAAATGAGCAAACGTGGTAGGAAACTAACAGTGTGAAGGAAAATATATAGGTTCATAGGTTCATAGAAAGGTACTAGGCTATCGGCCCAAGGGCCTAAGTAAGCCTAGCCAACAAGGATCCCTGGCTTACACCACCCAAGAAAGTTAATTTCCTGTGCCCCTGTTGAACAGAGCTACAGAAGTGATCCCTGGGGTGTATTTCCTATTTCCCATCCACTCATCAAGATTTTTCTAGAAGAATGCTAATGAGAAACTTTGCTTGACATAGATGGATAGCTTGTTTCAGAGTATAGGAATTCTCTGGGACAGGAATCTATTCCTCCAGCACGTTCTGTTTATTGTGGTGACAAGGTTTAGGTCCCTAGAGTGTGTAGCTTGGAGGGATTGGGATTTCTTAAGATGTAGCATGTCCAACAGCTCTGGGTTAAACATAGCTTTATATGTTAGGCAGAGATCTCCTCAGAGTAGGCAATATGCTACAGAGTAAAGCTGGAGTTGTTTGACATGGTCGGTGTTGGGCATCTGTTTGAGGCCAGTAATTGTGAGGTACTTCTGTGTCCTTTCCAGCTGATGCAGATGTCTTGTGAGATACATTCCAAAAGGGGCATTGTACTCTATGATGGGCCTAATGAGTGCCAAGTAGAGGGGAACAATGGCCTCTTTTTTTCCTGCATGAGAACCCTTTTGTAGTGAGATGTGCCATATAGAAGGATTTCCTGACTACTGTGGCGATGTGATTATCAAAGGAGAGACTACTGTCCACCTGGGTCTCAAGGTCTCTTATCACGCATTCGGCGTTAAGTAGACTGCCGTTTATGTGGTAGTTCATAGGTACAGAGATTTTACCAAAGGGGATGACAATGCACTTTTTGGCATTGAGCTTGAGGCCATGCCTCTGACACCAGGCATCTGTCTCAGTAAGGCCCTTCTTTAGGATGTCCACATCATTTGGGGACTTGACTGTGGCTCCTAGTTTGTAGTCATCTGCAAACTTCATTAGCCAGAGGCCTTCTGTGTTAGCCTGTACTTCAGTGAAGTAGATACCAAACAGGAGAGGTCCCAGGACGGAACCCTGTGGTACTCCACTTGCCACTGGTTTGAAGTCAGATTTGGAGTCTGCAAATTTTACAGTGTGGGTTCTGTCAGTGAGCTAGTTGGCAACTCATCTTGTGATGTAGGCATTTGTACCTAGTTTAGTGAGTTTAGCTATAATTCTAGAATGGGGGATGGTGTCGAAAGCCTTGAAGAGGTCAAGATAGGCTGTGTGAACCACCTTACCCTTGTCTACGGCTTTGATGACTGCCTCAAAGAAGTCAATCAGGTTCAGAAGGTATGAACTGCCTTTGACAAACCCAAACTGGGTCGGGTCCAGAGTTTGGAGGTTACCAATGTCTTTGTTTATGAGTTCCATGATTATACATTCCATAGCCTTGCAGACCAGGCTCATCAGGCTAATAGGGCGATACTTCCCAGGATCAGTGGTGGCTCCCCCTTTGTGGAGTGGGATAACTGTTGCTGTGTGCCATTCAGTGGACACAAAGCCTGACATGAGACTATAATTGAACATTGTGCATAGATGGGGAGCCAGTTAATTCTGAAGTTTGTGTAAAATGCAGCCTGGGATGTTGTCCAGTCCCATGGATGCTGTGTTTTTGGTTTTAGAGAGTGCAGCTTTTACTTGCCTAGATGTGATTACCGGAACTCTGCATACTTCCTGTATAGATATGGGCCCTTTTGGGGGTGAGAGGGGGCTAAGGTTAGCACTGAACCTATCTGCCAGGGTGTTGGCAATATCAATTGGTTCTGTAATTTTCGTGCCATTGTGCTGTAACTCAGAGCAGATCTGGGTGTTGACATTGAGATTCCTGAAATAGCTATATAATGCTTTGTGGTTGCTCGTAGAATCAGTGGTGATTTTGTTTTCTTAGCTAGCTTTGGAGGATCTTATAAGGGATCCCAACTTCTTACTGAGGCTGACCAGGCAGCTCCACCACTCATGGGATTTTACTCTCTTTTGCAATACTTTCTTCCTTCTTTTGCAGAGTTTGTTTATGGCAGCGGACCACCAGATTGGCTTCCTTCTTTTAGAGTATAGTGTCTTAGTTCTGATTGGGATAGCACGATCCATGCACTCTTGTAAGTGCTTATAGAGTGCATTTGTGTAGGATTCAGCAGTCGTAACTGTATTGTCCATCTGCATGGGTGTCATGAAGTTCACCACTTCTGTCTTAAGAAGCATGAAGTTGGCATTGGAGAAATTTTTTACCATGGTTTCCTTAATTGTGGGTGGGGGCAGGATGCGGATATCTAGGGTGATTAGCTTATGGTCAGATCTGACCAACGAGGAGCTGATTTCAGGTGTGGAACACCAGTCACTCATTTTGGTAATGACTAGGACTAGGATATTGTTGCCCCTGGTGGGGGTGTGGATATGTTGATCCAGGGCATTGGAATTTATGAATTCCAGAAAGCGTTGAGCAAAGGAGTTGGTACATGAGTTAATGGTGGGGTAGTTGAAATTGCCCATTATTAGGGTGTTTGGTTTAACCCTAATATTTTCCAGTATATCAAGAAAAGAGGAGTGGGAATCCTGGGGCATGGTGGGGGATCTGTAGCAGGCTACAATTTGAATTGCAATTTTGCCCAGAGTTAGTTGCACTTGGATAACCACGGATGCATTATGCTGCACAACTAGCCTGGAGGTGTGGATATCCTTAATGAATATGGACACACCTCCACCTTTGGTGTTCTGGTCCAGGTTAGATGGCAGAAAAGTGTGGTATGAGTTATAGCCTGGTAATGCAGGGGTGCTCTCTAGATCCTTGAACCAGTTCTGAGTCACTGCACAGATATCGATGTTCTCCATTTTAAGGAGTGCCTTGAGTGAGTGCATTTTGAGATTTAGACCTCTAGCATTGAGTAGCATTACCCTCAGTTTTTTCTTGCCTGTTCCTGTTATGGTGGTGAATTTGTCATTTGAACCTTGCCTAAAATAGGCACTATAGGGGCGGCAAGACCCTTAGTCACTATCCGGAATCCCAGGGGCGACAGGTGCAGGCCATCTCTGGCAAAGTACCGTGGTCTGTCGACCATGTCACCCCAGGCAGACAGATAATGGATCCCCTTAGAATGACACCAGAAGCTTAGCCAATTGTTGAAGTCCATCATTTTGTCCTTGTACTGCGGTATCATTCTGGGTGATGGCAGGATGCTACTCAGGGCTAGGGTCACACCTGCCTTGGCTACAAGATCGGAGAGCTCTTCCATGTCTCTTTTCATATAGTCCAGGGACACACATCTCAGGTCATTCACACTGTAATTAATGGCTCCATACATCTTATTTGCTAAGACATACGCATATAATTATGATTTTTGCCTAACATATTAGGCTTGCTGCCCAAAGATTTACTGTTGTTCATCATAAAGTCAGGCAAATGTAAGGGAACACACATCATTAAATAACTGAATTAAAGTGTGTGGTTGTTTTCATACATTTACTTTATATACCATGGCATGTAGTGCCTCTGGTACAGTTGCTTTCATATTCACCATGGCATGTGGTGCCTCTGGTACAATCATTTTATATGCTTACCTTATACACCGCAGCATGTGATGCCTCTGGTGTAGCCGCTTTTGTGTACTTACATTATACACTGTGTTGTGTGGCGCCCTGATACAGTTATTTTCATACATTAATATACCACAACATGTGGTGCCTCTGGTACAATCACTTTCATTACACTTACCTTATAAAACATGGTATGTCATGCCAATGGTACACTTTCATTACACGTGTCATGATGCAATCAGTTCTGTACACTTACTTATACACCATGGTATGTGGTGCCTCTAGTACAGTCCCTTTGAACACTTACCTTATCCAGCACAGCATGTTGTGTCACTTTCATACACTTATGTCATACACAATGGTATGTGGAACCACAGGTACAGTTGATTTTATACACTTAGCTTATATACCATGACATGATACAGTCACTTTTGTACACTTTCCTTATAAACCACGGCAAGTGGTGCTTCTGGTATAGTTGCTTTCACACACTTATGTTATACATGATGGCATGTGTTTCCTCTGGTATTGTTGCTTTCACACACTTGTTATACACAATGGCATGTGGTGCCTCAGGTACAGTCACTTTTGTACACTTACCTTATACATCATGGCTTGTGGTGCCTCTGATGCAATCTCATTCATACACTTACATTACAAACCACAGCGTGCGAAGCCCTTGGTACAGTCACTTCTGTATGCTTAGCTTATACTCTTTGGTATGTGGTGCTTCTGGTACAGTCACGTTTTTACACTGATATACCACAGCATGTGGTACCTCTGTTGCAGTCACATTTGTACACTTCCCTTATATACCACAGCATGTGGTGCCTCTGTTACAGTCACTTTTGTACACATGCCTTATATACCGCTGCATGTGGTGCCTCTGGTACAGTCACTTTTGTATACTTACATTATGCACTATGGCTTGTGGTGCCTCTGAAACAGTCGCTTTCATACACTTACATTACAAACCACAGCATGTGAAGCCCTTGGTAGAGTTACTTCTGTATACTTAGCTTATATGCTTTTGTATGTGGTGCCTCTGGTACAGTCACTTTTGTACACTTACCTTATATACCACAGCATGTGATACCTCTGGTACAGTCACTTTTGTACACTTACTTTATGCACCACAATGTGTGGTGTCTCTAGTACATTTGATTTCATGCACTTATGTTATACACAATGGCATGTGGTGTATCTGCTACAGTCATTTTTATACACTTACTTTATACATCCCAGCATGTGGTGCTTCTGGTACAGTTGCTTTTATACACTTACATTAAACACATTAGCATGTAGTACCTCTGATACAGTCACTTTTGTAAATTATACACCACAAAGCATGTTGTACCTCTAGTGCAGTCGCTTTCATACATTTACTTTCTACTCCATGGCATGTGATGCTTCTAGTACAGTTACCTTTGCACACTTACCTTATACACTATGGTATGTGATTCCTCTGGTACAATTGCTTTTGTACACTTTCCTTATATTTCAAGGCATGCGGTGCTTTTAGTACAGTCACTTTTGTGCACCTACCTTATATTCCAAGGCACGAGGTACTTTCAGTACTGTTACTTTTGTACACTTACCTTATACACTATAGTATACAGTGCCTCTGGTACAGTCACTTTTGAATCCCTAACTTTTTTTTTTTTTCATTTAACAGGTTTTATATGTATACACACTTGCTACTAGAGTTAATACATGAGCATTAGCACGTACATTTTTTTTTTTTTTTCAAATAATTCTTTTATTTTTCAAAGTATGGTGCAATGCAAGCTGTATGAGGAAATACATTACAGTTATACACATTAGAATGCAACGTTGGAATATTACAGAAAGCAGTGAGTAGCAACATATTATAACAATGAGACATATGAGAATGATAGGTACAGCATAATGAGAGCATTGTAATCCATTTACCCAAAATCAAAAAGCAAATATATACAATATTTACAATCAAGAGTGCTACGTTCCTCCATAGTGGTAATGCAGAGGTATAGTAGAAAATTGGGTTGGCTGTGGTTCTCCGGTAACTTAACAGGAATAGGGAAAGCTTTTATACACAAGGTGTGAATGGGGAGTCATTCAGTATGAATCACATCTATAAGTTTCTTCCATAGTTTGCCAAAATAAGCTCTCTTTTTGGGGCCCTTTATAATGAATTTGTGAGCTGAGATGTGTTTGAAAGCCATCTCACTGAAACCCTTCCAGCTAAGTTTGGTGCGATCTAACCAGTTTTTAGTGATATAAAGCTTAATAAGTGAACAGAGAATAATTAAAATGTGAAGTTGTATTTATGGATATGGAGAATGGCTGTTTCCCATGACAAAGTTGAGGTGTAGTAACCCATTTTTTGTAAACGAACTTTTAGAGAACACCAGAGTTTGTAGGAGTGGTTGCAATACCACATAATGTGTAGTAGGTCCGCTCTCGGATGGGAGCAGCATGTACACGAGGGGGATGTGTTGGGGTTAAATTTATTGAGTATTACAGGGGTAAAGTAAGAGTTGTTGTTTAGCATCAGTTGGGTGTATACGAGTTTTTTGAAAAGGGAGAGTTCTAATGTAGATTTTATAGCTGAAATTTTTTGATCCTCTGAGATAGGAGACCCAACTGTGTTCCAATAATTGGAAAAGAGACAATTTGAGTTGTATAGCGCCTTATTCAATAGTTTGTAAGAGGATGAAATTGTTTTTTTAGTGCTTGATATTGCTGAAATGATTTCAATTACTTTGTTGATTTCCTGAGGATTAGGAAGAGGATTAAAGTGTTGTGCATGCAGAACTTCTCTTAATTGTCGAAGAATCACTGTGTATTTGTTATTGGTTCCAAGGATTAGCCGTAACTCAGGGATAGATTTTGGACTATGTTTGAGGATGTCCCAAACGTTGAGGTTTTTAATACGAGGGAATTTAGTAAGGTCCAACGTCATATTGTTGATTTTGATGTTTGGATTTTGATGAAGTGGTTGGAGCAGGGGTAGGGTATTTTCCATGTTGACGTCTTTAATGAGTTTTTGGAAAAGCCTAATTTTATGTTTCAGAGAGTGTGCTAAATTAGAATTGTTTATAGAGAGTGTGGAAAGGAATGGAATAGCCTGGGGATTGATTTTGTTAGAGATAATATGATGGTGCCATATTTTCAACCATGCTGGAGAGTGAGTTTGATTCTTGCTGCTAAAGTTTGATATAGCCCAGACTCTGTTTTGCAGATGATCTTGTAGTACAGTTGAAAGTTTGGAAGGCCTAACCCCCCTTTCTCCTTAGGAAAAGTTAATTTAGAGTAAGAGATCCTGACTGACTTCGGGAACCAGATGAACTTAGCTAGATCTTTTTCAATTTTGGAGAAGAAGTTATTGAATACTTCTATATCCGTTGAATTGATATAAGAGTCTGGGTAAGACATTCATTTTCACTATTGCTACTTTGGACAAGAAAGCTAAGTTCATAAGTTTCCATCTTTGTAAATCTTGCTGAATGATGGACCATGTTTTTAGTAGATTGTTTTGGAGCATGGAGGCCTGATTATGTTCAAAATGGATACCAAGATATTTAAGATTATATGTTATTTGTAACGAGGACTGGGAAATAAAAGATTTGTGTGAGTTAGGATTAATTGGGAAGATATGTGATTTTTATTGTTAATTACGATTCAGATGCGGAGGAAAAGTATTTAATGGAAGATTTTGGGTAGGTCTGAGTTGGGAAATTGGAAGTATAAATTTAAGTCATCTGCAAAAGCTGATAGTGCAACATGTGTATTAAGAATTTTAGGGATGTTGTGGTGTGTATTCTGCGCAATAAATAGGAAGAAAGGCTCGATAAAAATGAAGAGAAAGGCGCAGAGTGGGCAGCCTTGTCTAGTTCCATTAGTAATCAATATTGGCTTGGATCTCTGTTTGTTTATATAGAGTTGAATCCCTAACTTATACACTACAGCTTGTGGTGCCTCTGGTAGAGCTGCTTTCATGCACTTATATTATACACAATGGAATGCAATGCCTCTGGTACAGTCACTTTCATACACTTACTTTATATGCCAGGGTATGTGGTTCCAATGGTACAGTTGCTTTCATGCACTTACGTTATATACAGTGGCATGTGGTGCCTCTGGTATAATTACTTTTGTGCACTTTCCTTATACACCACAACATGCGGTGCTTCTGGTACAGTTGCTATTATACACTTTACATTCTACATAATGGCACTTAGTTCCTCTGCTACAGTTGTGTTCATAAACTTACCTTATACTCTATGGCATGTGGTCTTTCTGCTATAGTCACGTTTGTACACTTACCTTGTAAACCATGGCATATGGTTGCTCCAGTACAGTTGTTTGTGTACATTTGCCTTGTATACCATGATATGTGAAGCCTCCATTGCAGTGCTGTACTTCCTTGCTATTTGTGCTTGTTTTATGACATGACACATAAAATAAAACACTCACACACTTTTAATCTTCCCTCTTTAATTTCATCAGTAAATTCATTGAACTTTGCCCTTGGTGATGACAGCAGAGGAAGCATGTGTGACTGCATCCATAGACTTTAATGGACGCATCACAGCACATGTGGGAAATATTAAAATATTTTCCCTTTTCTCTGAATACATGACCTTGGCAGTGCCAGACTTAGAAAATGTTGGCCACAGGATCTTTGCAACTTTCCTTTTTCAACATTCTAAGACTCACTAGTCTGTGCTGCAGCGATGAATAGGTTTCATGTAATATTTCAATAAGAACACAAGAGAAGTGTTACAACTCCAGTTTAAATTTGAAATTGACTTACTGTAATGAAATACAGCAGAAATATAAGCCGAACAGACAATAAATATTATAAAGCAGCACCATTCAAAATATTGCAGTTTCCACAGTTATATGAGGTTTTATGCTCACTGAAATTTACAGTTAGTAAATAGTTATGGAGTGGGTTACATTATGCTAGAGTCATGACTACTTTGATTTGCAAATGCTGACATGCCAAACACATCAGGAATGAGTATATCAAAGAATAACCTATACAAAACCTTGAATTAATGGCTGGTGTACTTTACACTTTTATTATTTCAATACAATTCAAATGTTGCTACTTGTGCACATGCATGAATTGTGAGATTATTTCTCTTCAGCTCACAGATATGCAACTGTAGACTCTAAAATGTACCCAGATTGGGAGATCCCATAATTCCTTCAGCCAATAGTGTAGAATATTGTTTATAAGAATTAGTCTGAATTTTTTATTGTTACCACTTATGAAATGTTCTTTTTTTTCTAGACAAAGTGGCTGTGAATAATGTGTTGCAGGCCTGCATTGTTTGCCTTGTTTGCCCCGGTCCCCTTCAATAAACACATCACACCAAAGGACATTTGACAAGACTGCGGTGGTGGTGCTGTGGTAGCATTGTCGCCTTCCAGTTAGACGTTGCCCGTTCGATTCTCATTTAGAGCGTCTTCTGTGTGGCGACATGCGTGAAGGGCATCCCCTTGTTGAAGGTTGTGTGTTAGGCCCGGCAAGCCAATACGTAAAACTCTACTGCCAATCATTAGCGGACTGGAGTTCCACTGTAGCGACCCCTAACCGGGAAAAGCCGAAAGACTTTTTAGACCAAAGGACATTTGACAACCCTTATTAAACTTCCATAACATAGCTTTGTACACCAATTCATTAATTATTACTAACTATAATATAGTTGATTCTAAACACAGCATATCCTCCTTGTAATATTAATCAGGGCAGCGTACCTACCAACCCTGCCCAATAAGCAGGGTCTACACCTCTGCTCACTTATTTACTTATGAAACAGAGTCCAATCTCACTTCATACAGCATTCATTGAATTACCATCCACCAGATAAGCAGCATCCTTACCTCAGCTTGCTTATCTATTTGACAAGCTTCCTCCAACTGCTCATTTCCTTTCACCAAATCCTTGAAATGAACAGCCAGACACCAGTGGGGGAACAGAAGAGGGCAAGCCTATCCCTCTTCTCTGCCTACCCCCACTGATAAAATAACCCCAACCAACCACAAAAAAAGAGGGCGAGTGGGTGGGTAGCAAGTTCATGCCAAAATGTGATTGCTTACCCAGCTACACTTGTCTAAAGCCCCTTATGCCCCTCCCCATCCTTATCTCATTTCCTCCCAACCATCCCTGTCTCCACTTAACACTTTCACCTCCCCAACCCACTTAACTCCCACTGATATCAACCTAACCCCCTATTAAGTTGTCCAGGGACAACTTGGTTTGTTGCCAAACTTCATTTGTCCCAGTCCCCTTCAATAAACACATCACACCAAAGGACATTTGACGACCTTTATTAAACTTCCATAACATAGCTTTATACACCAATTCATTAATTACAACTAACCATAATATAGTTGATTCTAAACACAGCATAATATCCTTGTAATATTAATCAGGGCAGCATACCTACTCACCCTGCCCAGTAAGCAGCGTCCATACCTCTGCTCGGTTATTCTACTTATGAAGCACCATCCTTGTAATGTTACTCAGGGTAATGTACCTACTCACCGTGCCCAATAAGCAGGGTCCATACTTACTTTACTTATGAAGCAGCATCCCATCTCACTTCATAAAGCATTCATTGAATTACCATCCACCAGATAAGCAGCATCCTTACCTCAGCTTGCTTATCTATTCGACAAGCTTCCTCCAATTGCTCATTTCCTTTCCCCAGATCCTTGAAATGAACATCTAGACACCAGAGGGGGAACAGAAGAGGGCAAGCCTATCTCTCTTCTACACCAACCAGCCTGACCACGCTGTTCCCCCTCCATTCTACCCAAAATTGTTCAACCCACTACCTCCCATAAAGGGAAGGGTTAAGCCATACATCATTCGGTGTACCATCATCTGTAAAGCACCTTCGGATCCCATTATAAACCCACCTTGACATACCACTGAAACACACCCTAATGAAACTAAATAAAGTAGGATTACCCGTGACCCCACTGTACCACTGGAACATCCGCACCAAGAGAATACCTGCACTTTTAGACCACTTCCTTCAAAGTGCTAATCATTGCTCAACCTGAACAGAATGACCACCTATAGCCATGACAAAAAACACCGACTGTAACCCCTTGAACTCAAATCGACACCCAGTGAAGAACAACTGGTATCAAGTCTCAAGCCCAGGACCCTGTCAACTATAGCATATCACCTTAGCCTACCAAACTACCCAGTTCTGGATGTGCAGCAACCCGATTACTGTAGAGAATAGTCTAACTGCAAAACTTTAATGACCTAACATTAAGTGCCAGAAAACCAGCACCCCTTGACCTAGTTCCTGAAAACTCGTCTATGCCCAGCAATGAAGCACTCAACTTGCCCAGCCATAAACACCCCCACTTCACTCATTACCAAATGACAATCTGAACTATGACCCCAAGCCACCCCCTTCAGTACCTCAACACCCCCGCTTGCTTCATCCTAGCAACCGTCCTAGCTAGAGCACTCAAACTACTAACCATCCTTAACCACTGCTTGTCCTTGTCCTTCCCCCTCGAAGGCTCTCTTCCCTTATGTTACCTATATCTCTAGTAAGGAATTAAAACCTGACCTATGGCAGCCATATCCTGCAACCAAACTGCCTTTAAACCTTGTAAACAATGCACCCAATTTCTAAAATTACCCCAACATAGCCACCTACCTACCATGCTTCCTAAAATCCTACTTACAAAAATTCACCCAAACCACAAGTGAAATGATCCTTGTGCTACTCTGTAAAACCTTAACCTGGTATGTGACATTACCACTATCTACTCAAAGGGCAAATTTGTCAGCCTCAAAGATACCACCTGGTAGGAACAACTCCTATCAAACAAATCATTAGCCCTTCCCCCAACTACAATTTAACAACTGGCTGAGTAACTATAATCACCCCAAGAGCTATAAAGCTTTAGCTTAAAAATTTGTGAATGCTGTGACTCTACTCCTCCTGTGGGATCCCCACACTCTCCATAAACTGTCCCCACCGTTTTACCCTGGCCCCCCACATATCTCTTCCCTACTTGCCCCCTCATACCACCGTAATGCTCAACTCCCACACTACTTGAACACAGTGCTCTAACATGCCTTAATAATGTGATTAACCAAAATTGGAAACATGAACACAAACTTGGAAACACAAAAGTCTTCTCAACTGACCAGAAATCCAGTTTATTGTAGAACACAAAAGCACTGAAAACTGAATAAGATTAAGTGATTTTCATTTAGCACTTTGGATAAACTTCTTCAGATAAATATCTGCTAAAATGACATGCTTATAAAACACTGCTCATTAAGCTTAATTGGACAAGTGTTTAAAATAAATTAACTTTGAAAATCACTGTGGGTGTCGTTTTACAGAGAACCAAGTACCTAGTTTAAACCTCAGCTAAATGTGCTTCATCCCTACTATCTGCAGGTAAGTAATGTATACATGAAATATAAAATCATATAAAAATATAAAAAGTATGTATATATAATCAAATGTATATATATATTTTACCATTTTACCATTTGTTTGTAGAGTGATATTTTATTTATACATGAATACTGTTTTAGTCAGACATTTGTATTGGTAAAATATATATATATATATATATATATATATATATATATATATATATATATATATATATACATACATTTGATTGCATATACATACTTTTTTATATTTTTATATGGTTTTATATTTCCTGTATACATTACTTACCTGCAGATAGTAGGGATGAAGCACATTTAGCTGAGGTTTAAACTAGGTACTTGGTTCTCTGTAAAACAACACCCACAGTGATTTTCAAAGTTAATTGATTTTAAACACTTGTCTAATTAAGCTCAATGAGCAGTGTTTTATAAGCATGTCATTTTAGCTGATGTTTATCTGAAGAAGTTTAGTCAAAGTGTAAAACGAAAAACGTTTAATCTTATTCAGTTTTCAGTACTTTTGTGTTCTACAATAAAGTGGATTTCTGGTCAGTTGAGAAGACTTTTGCGTTAATAATATGATTACTCAGATCCTCATTGTGCCCCATTCCAGAGGCAAGGACATCCTTTATATCACAAAGCATCACCTTTCAGATCACTTTCCAGGCCACTGCATGATGCCTTTTGCACTTCAGTAATTTCAGCCCGTAACGGTTGCCCACTTGAGTTCCCCATGTGTAATGTCCTCACTCACGATTGCTTCCATCAACTGCAAACTCACTGTGTATTGCCAAAACTGGTACTCATGACACCACCATCTACAAAGAAAAGGACAAAAGTAAATCCTCTAAAATGGAAAGAGAAGGGTCCACCTTATACCCACCTATTCCAAATTATAGCAGCAGCGTTCCAAAACCTCCATCTGCAAGACAGGAAAAAAGTACATATAACTCATGTAAAATACATAACGCACATTCAAAGACATCTTCAAAGACAGCCTATCCCTACCCTCCCCCACTATGGCTGAGTTACAGCAGGCATGCGCTTTGAACAACAGCATAGTGAAAGCCCGCAAAACCACGAGATGTCCTCTGAAAGTACCGCAATCACAGTCCCGCTATACGAAGGCATGAAACACCAGCTGGTCACCACCAATATCCTTCCACACTGGATAGCACCCATAACTCACCCCACACCCCACAGCAGCAACAGCAAATGTCAAAAGACACGATGTGTGCCCATCCTTCAACCTTACTTCCCAACCCTCCCCTTTGACAGTTAACTTTACCCATGCCTGCGTGAGAGTACAGTCTGCAATATACCCCTCAAGTGTACCTCATTACGAGGAACGTACCCCATTTGGGCTCTTAAATTCTTAATGTTCCTCAAGGTTCCCCATTGAAAGGCCCTGCGACACAATCAGTGTTAGAAATTTAAACTGCTATCCATGGTAAATAGAACTGAATTATATCAATTTATTAACAGATCTTATCCATACTTAGAAAGTTGATAGAATAAAAGGTTTTGTGTTGCCATATATTTACTGAAGGATATGAAGTCTAAAACTCAAATGCCTGTCATTATTTAGTGAATTCAGTCCTTACTGACATGCAGTGGCAGCTGGTGACTTCAAATCAAAGGGGGGCTGCAGGAGACAGCTGAATGGGTGGGGTCGATAGGAAGGGGTGTGGCCAACTAGAAAGGGGAGGAGCTATACTCAAACCCACAAAAACTAACTTTAATTAGATATGCTGCCCTGGGTGTCAAACCGTCATTATGAGAGTCCAATCAAGACAAAATGAAGTGTAGAAGAGTAAAAATATTTCGATGCATTGGCTGCATGACAGCTTACTTAATATCTATATGGAAACAAAAGGTTATGAGGCATGAAAAAATAAAAAAATAAATTACTTCTTAAATACATTACTGGAATGCCAGTCAAAATCATGTGTAAGAAAAACAAGCAGCACTCAACTCAAACCACTTCTTGCATTGCAGTTCTAATTATAATTTATATTCAGCTTTATTAAAGTACCAAGTAACATGCTGAAAGTAGAAATCTCTGTGATGCCCCCGCTTGTAAAAATGTTTCTTATCCAATAAAGACCTGCTGCCTGACAACTATCTACTTGTTTCATGGGGAAAACATGATCAAAGTAAAAAATGAAAAGCAAACAAGAAATAAGCTCAAAGATAGAATGCTTAAAGGATTACTGTACAGGTTATGGACCACACATGATTGGCATTCTGTTTAGTTTACGGGTAAAGCCTGCAGCGATGACTGGAAGTCTCCAACAAGTGTAATGAGCTTCTTAAAATAATGTAATCCTGTCCTTTATTACAAATACTGTCATATGCATTTCAATACCCAAGGCTTATACATTATCTAGTTAAGTATTCTCTGCATGGCAACAACAGAAAGGCTTTCAGTGTTGGCAATTCTTTAACAGTATGCTAATTAAAGCTTACTTGCATCTTATGATCTCAGACAAGCTTACCTGATGGTCATTAAAGCATTGCTACTTTCTGAGTAATAAGCATAAATCAACAGTACAAAAATATGACAGAAACCAGACCATTCTGCAAAATCAAGGACATATGAAAAGCCACTGTTGTACTTGTGTCTACCTTGGATGGGGGGATACTCTGCACATTTACACTGCATAACTACTCCTTGCCTTGCTTGGACACATCCAGAGTCACTATATGGGGGAGTGGGGTGCAACAAGTATGTCACAATTTGAAATGTCTCCGGCTGACTGTGATGGCCCTGACACATTTGTCAAACCTCTCAAACTCAGAGCAAGAAATCTGGACAAAGCCATACACAGAAGTGGGGCAAAGGCCCAAAAATAAGGACAATTTTTAAATATTGCTCTTATAAACTTAGAAAGATAATAGAATAGGTCTTGTATTAGTATGACTTTTCTGAAGGGTATGAAATCTGCAACTCAAATGTATGTCATTATTTTCTAACTTTAATCTTTAATGATTTGTCACTAATTTGCCAAAAAAAACACAATTTTATGAAAAATGGACCAAAAATGTGATGCAAAAATATAAAATAGCCACACAATACAGCTGGGAACCTGTCAAAGAAGGGACACTTTAATATTAGTACTGCTAACTTGAGCAGCTGACAAAATAAAAGGATCTACATGCATTTCTGAAATAAAAGTAATCTATAACTCTGATTATTACAGTTATTTCTTAATTGTAAACCCCCCATGTTTTCTTCCAAAATTGCTATTTTGTGGAGGGATTATTAGGGGGAAGAGCAACATTTTGAGCCAAAATTGGGGACAGTTGAGAGGTTTGGCTATGCCTAATTCTATAAAGCAATTTATTTGCATGTACCTCTCATCCTGTTAACGTAATACATCTGGACAAGGCCAAATATATTGGGGGTACATATAAACAGTACTAAAAATTGCTCTTGTATAAACTGAGACAG
Source organism: Protopterus annectens (assembly GCF_019279795.1). NCBI lineage: Eukaryota > Metazoa > Chordata > Ceratodontiformes > Protopteridae > Protopterus > Protopterus annectens. The sequence goes on along the minus strand of NC_056730.1, from coordinate 283,264,819 downwards.
TTGATAGAATAACAGGTCTTACTTTAGCATGCATTTTTCTGAAGGTTATGAAGTCTGAAACTCAGTGTGTCATTATTTAGTGACTTAATTCCTAAATCATTTGCCAGAAAACCACACATTTTATGAGGAACAAACCAGAAATAAGAAGCAAAAATCTATTAATTCTTTGAAAATCTGGACAGTTGGGAGGTATAGTTCAGCTGGGGCTGTCTTTGAGTTTGCCGCCCTTCCCCCTCATAAAATCATGGTCGAATGGAGCCTCCCCCCTGCAGCCATTCCAATGATCCATTACTTGGCTATTTCACTCCATTTACCCAGTGGCGGCTGGTGACTTCAAATCACAGGGGGGCTGCAGGAGACGCTGAATGGGCGGGGTCAAAGGGAAGGGGTGTGGTCAACCATAAAGGGGAGGAGCTATGCACAAAACCACAAAAAATAACTTTAATTAAATACGCTGCCCTGGGTGGCAAACCATCATTATGAAAGTCCAATCAAGACAAAAATAAGTGTAGAAGAATAAAAATATTTCAATGCATTGGCTGCATGACAGCTTACTTAATATCTAGATGGAAACAAAAGGTTGTGAGGCATGAAAAAATAAATTACTTTTTAAATACATTACTGGAATGCCAGTCAAAATCAAGTATAAGAAAAACCAGAAGCACTCAACTCAAACTACTTCTCCTTGCACTGCAGTTCTAATTATAATATATTCAGCTTTATTAAAGTACCAAGCAACATGCTGAAAGTAGAAATCTATGTGATGCCCCCACTTGTAAAAATGTTTCTTATCCAAAAAAGACCTGCTGCCTGACAACTATCTACTTGTTTCATGGGGAAAACATGATCAAAGTAAAAAATGAAAAGCAAACAAGAAACAAGCTCAAGATACATTGCTTAAAGGATTACTGTACAGGTTATGGACCACACATGATTGGCATTCTGTTTAGTTTACGGGTAAAGCCTGTAGAGATGACTGGAAGTCTCCAACAAGTGTAATGAGCTTTTTAAAATAATGGAATCCTGTCCTTTAATACCCAAGGCTTATACATTATCTAGTCAAGTATTCTCTGCATGGCAACAACAGAAAGGCTTTCAATGTTGGCAATTCTTTAACAGTATGCTTATTAAAGCTTACTTGCATCTTATGATGTCAGACAAGCTTACCTGATGGTCATTAAAGCATTGCTACTTAAACACAGAGCAACAGGCACTTTGAGTAATAAGCATAAATCAACAGTACAAAAATATGACAGAAACCAGACCATTCTGCAAAATCAAGGACAGATGAAAAGCCACTGTAGTACTTATGCAGTGTGTCCTCCCCATCCAAGGTAGATACAACTACTCCTTGCCTTGCTTGGACACATCCAGAGTCACTACATGGGGAGTGGGGTGCAACAAGCATGTCACAATTTGAAATCTCTCTGGCTGACTGTGATGGCCCTGACACATTTGTCATACCTCTCAACTTCAAGAGCAAGAAATCTGGACAAAGCCATACACAGAAGTGGGACAAAGGCACAACAAGAAGGACAATTTTTAAATATTGCTCTAATAAACTTAGAAAGATAATAGAATAGGTCTTGCATTAGTATGAATTTTCTGAAGGGTATAAAATCTGAAACTCAAATGTCTGTCATTTTCTAACTTCAGTCTTTAGTGATTTGTCACTAATTTGCCAAAAACACAATTTTATGAAAATGGACCAAAAATGTGATGCAAAAATATAAAATAGACACACAATACAGCTTCTACCTGTCAAAGAAGGGACACTTTAATATTAGTACTGCTACCTTGAGCAGCTGACAAAATAAAAGAATCTACATGCATTTCTGAAATAAAAGTAATCTATAACTTTGATTATTACAGTTATTTCTTAATTGTAAACCCTCCATGTTTTCTTCCAAAATTGCTATTTTGCGGAGGGATTATTAGGGGGAAGAGCAACATTTTGAGCCAAAATTGGGGACAGTTGAGAGGTTGGCTATGCCTAATTCTATAAAGCAATTTATTTGCATGTACCTCTCAACCTGTTAATGCAGTAAATCTGAACAAGGCCAAATATATTGGGGCACATATAAACAGTACTAAAAATTGCTCTTGTATAAATTGAGACAGTTGATAGAATAACAGCTCTTACTTTAACATGCATTTTTCTGAAGGTTATGAAGTCTGAAACTTGTGTCATTATTTAGTGACTTAATTCCAAATCATTTAGGAATTAAAACTACAAATTTTATGAACAACAAACCAAAAATAAGAAGCAAAAATCTATTCATTCTTTGAAAATCTGGACAGTTGGGAGGTATAGTTCAGCTGGGCCTGTCTGAGTTTGCTGCCCTTCCCCTGACAAAATAATGGTTGAACTGGAGCCTCTGCAGCCATTCCAATTAACCATTACTTGGCTATTTCACTCCATTTACCATAAACACTAATGTGCATACTGATTTATTTCTATGATGATTTGGACTTCATTTGAAAGTTTTATTTTGAATTTTACAGCACAAACACTAAGACATCTGCTAAACAAAGCAATGCAGTCTCACAATGAAAAAAGACTTAGCATTAAAACTTCTCTGCCCTTGAAACTCACATTCATTGAAACAGCATTGAAACCCACATTCAAAAAAAAATACATTTTGCCAGTGGCAGATAAAGATTAATTTGGGGCTGTTTTCAAATCATAGGCCCCTTGCATATGAAACATACATGTGCTCTTTGATACACCTTCCTGATTGTACTAAATTATATTCCTTGTACAATACAGCACAGTTATTAGAGGGCGTTTTAAATTTATTGTTTTGAACATTTTTCCAGTAAATAATGAAACAAAATGCATGCACCCATAATGACAAAACTGCCCACTTCAGAACATTTCCATCATAAAAATCTACTCAAACTTCTACAGTCCACCATTATCAGTAAATATGCACAATTCTACAGTCCACCATTATCAGTAAATATGCACAATTCTACAGTCCACCATTATCAGTAAATATGCACAATCTCTGAAGAAGTAAAAGTCATCTAAATAATTCCACATTAAAGAAATCTGTACCTAATGAAGAGGTTGCTGCTAGCAAACACCTTTATATTTCATGGTTTCAGCGAAAAATAAAGTGTCTGTTGCCCCTGAGGAATAAATTGCCTATATTACATTAAAAAAATGATAGGCTAGTAATATTGCAATAGGAAATGGATGGCAAACTGATAACAGGCTCATAGTTAGTATCTTCACCAAGGAGGACATTCTCAGTATGGCAGCATCCACCCCTTCAGGGAGTAGAACCCACAGCCTTCTGCATCAAAAGCAAGTACACAACCTGTTGTGCTATTAACAATACAAGCAGGTTCAGCATAAGCAGCACTAAACTTCTCTTCCCCTGCAGCTCTCAGCTCCTTGTAAAATCTACTCAGTACAACAAACTGCATCTCAACTTCGCAGCACAATAAATCTGGAAAAAGCCAAAATTTATTGGGGGGGAGGTGGTCAAAAGCCCAAAAGCCAGGGACACATTAAACATTGCTTGTATAATATTGGAAAGTTGCTAGAATAAAATGCTGTGTTACCACCATACATTTTACTGCCAAGGTCCCTGTGCAAAACAGTCAGAGCAACATACCACTATGCCAAATCAGCTGCTTTGTGAAAAAGAGGAAGACTGAAACTTAAATGGCTATCATTTAGTGAATTCAATTCTCACCATAGCTGTCAACCTCTTAGTACAAAACACCAGGACAAACCCAGTAATGAGGGAATACAGCCCTCAAAAATTCATTGAATTCAGTTCTTGCCATAGCTGTCAACCTTAGCACAAGCACAAACAACCTGGACGAAGCCAATAATGGGGGAATACAGTCAGTCCCAAAATAGGGACAAATTTCAAATATTCATCTTAAAAACTTAGAAAATTGCTAGAATAAAAGGTTGTGTTACTATGTATTTTCTGAAGAATATGAAGTCTGAAATTCAAATGCCTGTCAATTTTACTTCTGACAGAACAAAAACAATTTTCAGCAGAGGCCCATGGAGAAATACTGCAGACACATGTCTTTGTAAAATGGCAGGATACCAGATCAAATCCACACAAACCCAGGGAGGAGATGTAGACTCCACACAGAAGGCACCCCACCCAAGAATCAAACCAGAAAGCCTATAGCTGTGAGGCAACAATGCTACCACTGCACCATCAAATATGCAAGGACTTAAACATTCAGAAACCTGAAGTCTGAAATTCAAATGCCTGTCAATTTTATATAACATTTGTTAACCAGGACAGTCTGACTTAGAACAAAAAAACAATTTTCAGCAGAGGCCCCGGAAGAAATAATGCAGACGTGTCTTTGTAACATGGGAGGACACAAAAGCAAACCCACACAAACACAGGGAGAAGATGCAGACCCCACACGGAAAGCGCCCCAGCCAAGAATCAAACCTGCAGCTGTCAGGCAACAATGCTACCACTGCACCATCAAATATCAAGCATTTAAGCCTTTAGAAACCACAGATATTATGAGGAACAGAACAGGTCAAATATGAGACAAAATCTGCAAATTTTTTACAAATGGTGGTGGATAGGGAATTCAGGCCCTTAACACCTGCATACAAGGTACAGGGATCAAGCCTGAAGCATTCCCTACCACACCACCATGAGTTTGCTTACCTTGCTGACAAGCTAAATAACTGCTCTCCCCTTGCTGCCTTTCCCCTTATCTAGACTGCTGAGAGCGCGAACATGCGTACACTTCCTGGAATTTACAGTTTTTGTGTTTCTCTGTTTTATTTTTAACAAGCTGCCCCTGATGCCAAATCCAGCAGACCACACATTTTATGAGGAACAGACCCCCTGACTGAAACCAAAAATTGTACTTGTCCAGTTGCTGTATAGTACTTGCCATGTCCTATTTCTAAGGCATGCAGTTATCCATCTCATCGAGAGTACATGAATCCCTAGCTGTACTAATTTATTGATTAGTGTTACGTGAATGACCCTGTAAAATCCTGAAGTTAACTCTATATAAATTACATCACAGCGCACTTTTCCACATTAACAAACAGATGAACCTCTGTTCCAAACTGCTGCTATAATCAGTAAACTGTGTATTCATTTCTTAATTTTAAAAATGCCAGATACTTGGCTCAGACCATTCGCATTGGCTATGCAGTGAGCTTTTCTGCCCCAGCATCCTCTATGCACTGGACAGTTTAAAAAATGGGGACCCAGAAAACTGTGTAAGTGGTAAAACAAGCCTGAAAATAGGGACACACTCCCAAACAAGAGACTCCTAGTACACATGCAGATGTACAAATGCAATTCCGCAACTGCAATCTGTTCCAACTGAATAGAAACTACCTGCATGACCAAACAGAGCAGCAATCACACAAAAGAAATTAAGAACCTCCTCACGACTATCCAACTACCAAGAACTCGGGTGATTCAAAATCCCCGGTCTACCTTCTCATTGATTAATCTCTTTGTTTTTCCATTTTTGTTTTTTTTTATAATAAGTGAGAGCCAGTAGCCAACGCTTTTCACCATAATGGTCAGCAGCACAATGTGCATGCTCAGTCTTGACACCCACAACAAACCACCCTTAGCTCAATGGCGGGAAAGGACAGTCATGCTGCTGTAGACCCCCTAATGAAATTTCCTTCAACTCCTGACCAACCGTGGCAGAACAACCAAAGACCCCTCCAACCCTCAATTGCAACACCACCACACAGCATACCAAACCACCAACTGTCCCAAATACCACAAAATTGAAGCAAATCGCAGCCAACTGCCTGGGCACTCCAAGTGTGCCCACCAAAACAGACAAAACCAGCATGAAAACACGAAAATATGAGTCAAATTCTGCGAGCATTCTGCGAAAGTCTAAACCATTGAGAGGCATGAAATGAAGCTGGAAACAACCAATAGCTACCCTTTGCTGCTTGCCAGTCCCTAGCTAAGCACTCAATCCTCTCACATTCAACATGTATAAGTTCCATGCATCAAAACTACATTTACTTTTTTATTCCTTGGCTGACTGAATTGAGATGCCAGTTACACACACACTGCCCGCACCTAATGGAAAACTAAACCCATTAACGGCTGCATGCTGAAGCGGAGCACCAATAAAGGAACCTCCTCACAACCAAAGAACCTCCTCACCATGAAAAACAGGCCAAAGCATTAGGCAAAATCTGGACACCTTGAGAAAACGTCTATGCCGAGAGGTACAAACCAACACCCTCCAATTACAACCACAAATGACCTATCAACCACATTGCACAACCTCTCAGTGCCAGAAACCTGAAAGAGAAAAAAAATTTTCCCATAAATTAGTAAGCTACCAATGAACTGGAGCTGAAACATACCTCCACTCATTACCAAAAGACTGAAACTCAAATGTATGCATGACCAAAAAACACAACCTTGGTACTATGAAGACACCAGGGAGAGAAAAGCCCTGCAACCGAGATAGACTCCGATCACTCCACCCAACCAGCGAGCACATCACCACCCAGGGCCTGTAACCCCAATCAAGATGCCAGACAATCAAGGGTTCCACAAATAGCAGAGCAACACAAAGCAAACTCCAGACTGTCCAAAAATGTAGATTGGTGCAATCCACTCGCCCCTGCTGCCACCCCCACAAAGAAAACTACCTCAGCACTTACTCCATTGCATTCACTCATCCCAATAACAAATGGCATCAAAGATGGATGGATGATTACTAAGATGTTCATGTCAATTGGGCCAGCAGCCAACATAACGGACTTCATGTCAGCTTGACTTTTATAAAGGATCTGTGGTCTGAAATTCTAAATGGCTGCCATTACTAATCAATTTATATTATTACCCTTTTCATTATTTTTTTTATATGATTCTATGCAGTTAGACCCCACACATGCGGGACACCTCCGCAGAGATTCCATATTTGTATCCACATCACTCGCCCAGAATGATATGAATGAGTTAACCCCGTAATCCTCAGACTGCTGCTTCCTGCAAACTTTTGAACTGTTGAAGACACGCTACTCAATGTAGTGTGCATGCGCAGGGGAAACCCCTCCCCTCATGCACCTGTTAACAAACGAATTCCCAGTCCACAAAAAGGCTTTGTGGCTAGCTAGAACCACACTAGCACAGCAAATGCTGTGGAATTGCACCACCACTAATGATTCCTTCACCAAGAAAGAGGACCAGGAAATAAGGAATGAGCCACAAACTAGAGGGATAAAGACCTACCTTACCCCTACCAACCAGCTACTCGATGACTTCTTTAGGAAGTTATTACCTAGCCACCCCAGTACATATTATCTCTTTTATTTTTTTTTATTTTTTAAGTAATACAGGGATCCCTCCCCACCATAAACTAACAAACCCACTCCCCTTCTAAAGTACCCAACCACTCCCACTTTAACCCCAAGAAGCAACTAGCAGAGCAGAATTAAACTATATATATGAGCTATACCCACGTCTTCCATGCACATCAATATTAATCCAAGGCCTACCTGATCTTGGGCAGGACATCTTGGGCATAAACCTACACTATAGCAAGTTCACGCCAAAATGTGATTGCTTACCCAGCTACACTTATCTGAAACCCCTTAAGCCCCTCTCCATCCTTATCTCATTTCCTCCCAACCATCCCTGCCTCCACTTAACCCTTTCACCTCCCCAAGCCACTTAACTCCCACTGATATCAACCTAAACCCCATGAAGATATCCTGGGACAACTTGGTTTGTTGCCAAAATTCATTTGTCATCCCATAAAACAGTGCAATTTGGAAAGAGTGCAATCTAATTCTGTCATTTTCATATTAGGGCTTAAAGTGTGTTACTAATAGTTTTTAACACTGCTGCTTAATGAGAAAAATATCATGTAGCCATTTATTTTATGCATTAAATGGGTATCAGTCTTGTTATATAAAGAGTCTTTTTTGGGCTGAGGGTAGGTTAGTCATGTGATCTGCAATTAGTCCTACATTTAGCCTGTTGCTTTAATGACTTTGATTAGAGGTAGAGGTAGAGGAAAACAAGTCACAGCATAATATAATACTATAAATTATCATAAGGAAAACAGATACTAGTTACCAAAGCAATCACTGGGTCTAGAAAAAAGCTGTGACAATTTTGTACTGAGGTCACTCAAATGCAATAAGAAGGTTATTGACTGTACAAAATTTAAAGTACTGTTTTGGTGTTGGGACAAGCTCCTAAATTGCTATCATTGAACTATAGAATCAGGTCACACCACTGTACAGAAAAAGGAAATATTTAAGTTTTGGCATATCTAAAGCAGATTCGTTTTCCCTTGAGTTGTGACATGGAAAAGGAAATTTTCTCCAAAATATTGTGTAATAATCTTTGCACATATGTTTCAGTAAATGTAAATATCCCAAAAGTATGTGCAGTTTTAATTTCCCTGAAGAATTGTATTACGTGTCACATGTTACTAACAATGGTTTGTATGATGATTCACACACTCGTCTCTATTTTAAAATGACTTTGTGAAAATTGTTACCCTTCAGCAGTAAATACTAATTGTATAACACTGTTAAACAAAATGATTACAGCTGAATGATGTAATCATCTAAAACTTTAAAAAGAAATGAACATTTAATATATCTCTTCATCTTAATAAAAATATTTTGTGGTTTGAGATGAGATATAATTTCTATGAATTTTACATAATGTTTATTCACTACAGTGGGGAAAAGGGCATATGTTTTTTTCTTACCTTATAGTATGGTACACATATTTACTATATGCTGGGAGCATATGAAATGTTCACCATATTTGTTCACATACTTCCTATATAAATTTAAATAGCCATACCACATTTACAAACAGTAAATAAGGATTTCCTATGTATTGTCAGTATTCCAAAATTGTCACTTTAACTTTCAGTCTTATAACACTCAGCAATTTGAATTTTCAGTCCTTTGAGCATCTGTATTTTAAACTTTCAGTATTTTGAGATTTCGGCATTCCAGTCTCTGTGTTTTGGTCTTCGGGATTCTGAAATTATGGTATTTAGAAGTAGATCCATGTGTATATATCTATCTGTCTATATCTATATATACCTATATATATATATATATATATATATATATATATATATATATATATATGACTGAAATTTCAAAAAGCGGAAACCCATATGGCCGAGACCATATGTTCAACTTTTTAAATTTTGAACGTGTACAAAAACCCCCCAAAAACTCAAAAAATAAAAACCTACCTATACATTGTTAACAGGGGGCAAGCCCCCCCTGGGGGGCTGCACCCCCCAAACCCCCTGATATTTAAATATACCAACTCCAAGATCACACTACAGTACCAAAAATGGAAATTTTCCCATTCTGAGCTCTAGGGAGCTGTCCGTTCAGAACTTCTGAACTTCCAAACGACGATCATATGGTCTTGGCCATATGAAAGTCGGCCTTTGGGAAGTTCAAGCATCTGTAGGGGACCTATATATATATATATATATATATATATATATATATATATATATATATATATATAGACATAGACACACACACACACACACACACACACACACATATGGGTGTACTTCACATTAGAAAAACACTTACAATCAACTGCCAAAATATCACCCACATATGGTTAAAGATACAGAAGTCAACACCACACTATTCCTGTGCTGAGAAGTAGCCTTGTACATGCAATTTCAACCCCCCACACCCCTTGCTAGCTATATATACTAACTCCAAGATTGCACAATCCTTGAAGAAAGGAAATATTCCTATTCTGAGGAACTGACAATCTGGGACACCTGTCGATCAGCTTTCTAGTCGACCATATGAAGCTGAATAACAGCTATCAGTGTTAAACACAATCAAGGTATTAACTGTCACATACACACACACACACACACACACACACACACACACACACACACACACACATATATATATATATATATGTGTGTGTGTGTGTGTGTGTGTGTGTGTGTATGTATATACACAGCTAAAGGTGGAGACTGTAGTGCTGGCAGGAGGAAAAAAATGGAAGCACTAAGACAATTACGTGTTAGTTGAAAGTGAAAAATGTAGGAGGGAGATATGGGAAGTTGAGAAGTTATAAAAGATTTGAGAACAGGATGAAGGTGTGTTCTGGATCTAAGGGTGGGTTTATGGGGAAGAGATCAGCTGGAGAGTCTGATTGGGTGAATCTAATGCAGGGGTGCTACTAATTAAGCTATAACAGTATGAGGGAGTGAGTGGGAATTAATTATAGGGGAGGGGAACAAAACAACATTTCCCTTCCAGAAAAAGACATCTGTTACGGCCTGCTATAAGGTGAGTACATGCTTAAGAAATTCTGAATGGAAACTACTGTTACGTAGTTGAGCTAGTATCAGCCAGTTCTTTTTTTGTTTCCTTTTTTAATCTATGAATTTAAGGAAGTACAAGTAATTGCCAATAGCAGTTTAAGAAAAAAAAGGCTATAACTGTATTTAAATCTGTGTATGTAAATAGAAACAGACAGGGAACACTTAAAAAGCTTGGGCAGCCCCCTTCACTTACAGATTCCAGGGGCTAGTTTAAATTTATTAGTATACCAGCAGAGTTTGACACTGTTTATGAAAAAGCTTCCATTAATTACCTAGGGTAAGTAACATCAAGTATAGTCATGAGATATTCTCTGCAGAGTACTCTGCTAGTTTTAGTGCAGATAGATGTTTTTTAATGGTTGTTACTGGGTCCTAGAAATTTACTGACATTCACTTATAACAGATGGTTTTGCACCTTATTTGCAGATAGTACTGTCTGCACCTTATTTGCAGACAGTACTGATGTTTACCTGAACCTTCTCAATCTGAATGTGCTATGCCTGGTTTCCATTTTTTTATTAATAACTAACTGAAAAATCTCATAAGTTCTCTATCATTGTTGTAATTTTCAGACAATCAGCCCAAGTAAAGCAATCTTAAGCATGCTCTGCCTAGCTATCCCTGTGAAGGTCTGTGGTCACAGCCAGCATATTTCATCATTGTACAAACTAGGAATGCTTCCAGTGAACCAGTAATGTGCCTGAGATTTACTCCCTGTATCCAGCACTGAGCATACAGAAATGCTGTCACTGAACCAGTAACATGCATAAGATCTGCTCCCAGTCTCGAACAACGAGCATGTAACAGACATTGCTGTTAGCAGTACCATCAAAGGTCATTGTTACAATGTATACATGCACTTGCTATCATAGCATAAAAAATAATTTTAGAACTGGGAATGTACTGTATATGTTTAACTGCAGTTTATTTTTTCTGTAGTAATTTTGAAATGCAAATGGTAATGTTCCTAAGTCTCACTTTTAAAATAAATATCCCTAGTAAACTCGCTGAGATTTCCTCATCAATAAACAGATGAGATAAGACAGAATAATCATTCAAGATGTCCCATGAAATATACAGTGTTTATACTGTAACCATGGCAAACTGCACTAATTACAGATAAAAAGAATGAATCACCCCTTAATTTACACTGGGAGCACTGATATGAATATATGCATTATAAATTTCCATAAGCTATCTAAAATCTGCTTCAAGAAGTTTATACAGCAGTGAAACAAACGGCCATTAATTGTTTGTCATAATAGATAATGTCAATCATGCTAAGACATTTAATTGCCTTAAATGATATTATTTAACAGATTTTTATTTTAAAATATTAAGTACATGTGTATGGAGTTCTGCAGAGGATCAATGAAAGGTGCTAAGAGTATGAATTACAACTTGCAGTTTTAACAATATTACATCTTTTACATGCATTTATATATACTCATTTCTAATATCAGTAAATTACAAGCATAATGTACACTTTTTTAAAGTACTTAATTTAATTTTACAGATATTTGCATTTTTCATTAACCTGTCAGTAGACTGACAGTCATAATAATTATGCAAAAGGACATTTTAATCAGTTCTACTCCCCATAGCTTAAAATACTGAATAATTAAGAAGAAAAAAATTTGAAAAAACGAAGTCTCCCAAATAAAACATTATTCCTGTTCTTTGTACTATTTAAATAAATAACCAAGACTCCAGTTTGGAGAAAAACTATTCAGAACATATTTTTTTTTAATTCTCCAGGTACACATTCGTTTTTTAACTGTGATGCTGGCTGACAGGAAAAGCAAGTTATGTTGAAACAAATGCTAGTGTTCAATATATCAGGTAAAATGCAGCTGGATGTATTACAGATTATAACATAATGCACAATGGAAAAATGACACGCATCTGTTTTCTTGTGTACTGCTGTGTGTGATTAATGAATGGAAACAATGGAAAATGTAAGAGCTAAGCAATGATTGGCAAAGGAATAATGTATTCATTCAGTGAGCGCTGTCAAATGAGCAACAATCACTTGTCCCTTCGCTATTTCTCATTATCATTCGCTGTAGTCTGTTAGCATCTTCTGGAGAGGAAAACATCATTTCAGAATCATGTTTCTATTATATTAGATAGCTGTAAAACCATTTCATTTAAAGCTGTCACATTTTACATTTAAGGAAGTTAAAGGTAAGAATGCATAGGTTAGGTATAAAAGCTGCTAGCCTGCTACATGTTGTAGGTGTTGATGCAATCTTACTATTTATTTATTGATTGATTGCTTTACTTAGTCCCACTATGCCTATGACCTTTTTTCAGGGAATATATGATATTGTATTTATACAGAAGGGAGAAATTTGGCAATGACACAAGGAAAATTACCTTATTCATTTTATGTATTTATTTTATGTTTTTTGGTATCACACATGCTGGCCATCGAACCTTTCCAATTTGATATGAAGTAATTTTTCAAAGCCTACTTTTTACATAGGTGCTGCTATTTATTATATTGTATTTGTAACATTATGAGAAAGTATATGTCTGTTGTATTACTTAAAAAATCAGATTACTTTATATCTGCTAAAAAGTATTAGTTCAGAGTCAAATTCCATAAGCATTATAATATCATGACTATTTTACATGGTAATGTCAAAAATTGGCTTATTTGGCTTAACTGTAAGTTCCTTTGCTTTATGTCTCTTTGGTATTAAGAACTCTGTTCACTTCTTTGATATGTGAATCCCATTTTTCATTTTAATAAAGGCTGGACAGTTGACATATATTTTAATCCTCTGTACCCCAATCTTAAGGAATTTCAAATGCCTAAAAACAGAAGGTTTATAATCCAATATAATCTGAAACTGTATCATAATAACTATCTTAGTATGAAAGTTTACTGGTAAGTAATGTCACCTTATGCTATACTAGATTCTATTTTTTTTATTATCAAAGGACTGCTATAATTAAAACAACATATTACTGGAACCACTTATATAGAAGGACAAAAATGAAGAATTTGATAATTTGATTCAGATTTATTTAAGCATACAAAAGTATATGCATGTTAACTATGCAGTTTAAAATAAAATGCATTTTTTATTTATATAGCCTGGGATTCAGTTTAAAATAAAATGCAATTTTATTTATATAGCCAGGGATTCAATAAACTATGTGTAGGCTTAGTGCAAAGTCTACATGGAATTTATGTGGCTGCGAAATGAACAGTGGTGCTAATCGCATACGCTTGCCACGCATCATGCTTACACAAATAGAAAATGTGTAGAGCAGCACAAAGGCATATAGAATGTGCAGACAAGTTTGCCTGTGGTCAAACTTGTTCTGCGAAATTGCATAGACAGTCACAATGATCATCAGGGCTAAAAGTACTGCAGTGACAGCAACAGTTACACATTATAGAAAAGTGTACTCATTGTAATGTACACAACAGTATGTTTTTGGCATACTGAAATAAAGGATGTTGTGGTGATCATCAAGGGTAAATGCATTAGAAATGCACTAGTCTGGGGAAGTGTGCATATTGAAAATGGCCACAGACATGAATGGTAGGAATGAAGAAAGATGAAGAGGACATGTGAAACATGGTAATGTACACCAGATAAAGGCATGTCAATGTGCATAGACTCCAAAGACACGTCAGTAGTGCAAATTTAAGCACATATGTACATAGCACAGTATGTACTGCTGTTTACATCTCCTGTGCAAGTATATTTATATCATTGTCATACCTTCCCTCCAGTCTCCTCCCCATTCCTCACATTCTGTACCTCGTTTTTCACCCCCCTACAATTTAACACCTACTCATGGCACACAAAGCAAATGCCTATTCTTTTTTTATGTTTAACAAACAGTGGCTTACTTTTATTGTATAACAAAAAATCACTTACTTTACTATTCATGCAAGAGTATAAATGTTGTCTATCTCCGCCAATTTTTTTTTCTCTTTTCTCTTGCGTCTTAGACCTCCATGCAAACATCCCACCCCTACTGTAGTGTATTGAAAAGCATTGCTTTGAATTAACTATATCAGTGCTTCCCTGTGTAGTCTGTTATTAATGTTACTTTGAAATCTAACAGTCTCTTGTTGAATTGTACCTGGAATCAATTTCCACACTTTATTAAAAATATTGTGTTGAAAATTGCTCTTTATTAACTATACTAAATTTTTGCTATTTGTCATATAATGTTTCTTTGAAACTACATTATCACATGTATAATTGTACTTGAAGCTTTTCTCACAGGCTTCTGTTGAAAATTGACAGACATCCTCGGTAAACAAATGTCAAATAAATAAATAAATAAATCTCACATTATAGTATATTATGTAACTGTTACACAAGGTTACATGTCAATGGAGATGAATGGTTGTGATATAGGTTCATAGGTTCATACTAGGCTATCTGCCCTAGGGCATTTATAAGCCTAGCCAGAGTGTGTTTGGCTTTCGCCACCCATTTTAAATGAATTTTGCTATGCCCTTTTTCGAGGTTAGTATACTGTGCCTCTGTCTAACAGTGACAGAGAAGTAATACCTGGGGTAAACCTACTATCTCCCATCCACTCATCAAGATTCCTCTTGAAGAGAGTCAATGAGGGACTCTGCCTAACCTGGACTGGGATTTTATTCCAGAGTGAAGGGAGCCTCTGGGTTATGAATCTGTCCCTCCAGCATGTCCTATTTATTTCAGTGCTGAGGTTTAAGTCTCTCAAGTGCGTAGCTCGATGGGATTTGGATTTTCTGAGGTGCAGAATGTCCATTAATTCCGGGTTGGACATGGCTTTATACATCAGGCACAAATCGCCTCTGAGCAGGCGGTATGCCACTGAGTAGAGCTGGAGTTTCTTTAACCGGGCAGCATATGGCATCTGTTTGAGCTCTTTGATCCTCTTGGTGAGGTACTTTTGGGGTCTTTCCAGTTGCTGCAGGTGTCTGGTAAGGTACATCCCAAAAGGGGCATTGTACTCAATTATGGGCCTGATGAGGGATGAGTAGAGAGGCATGATGACCTCACCTGATCTAGATGTGAATCCCTTCATGATTAGGTGGGCTATATAAAATGTTTTTCTAAACACTTTGGCCACGTGGTTGTCAAATGAGAGATTGCTATAAACTTGGGTCCCCAGGTCCCTAATTACTTCTTCCATACTTAATGGATTACCACCTATGTGGTAATTTGTGGGCACTTTGTTTTTGCCAAAGGGGATGACTATACACTTTTTGGCGTTTAGCTTGAGGCCATGGCTCTGGCACCAGTTGTCTGTTTCTATGAGGCCCTTTTGTAGGATGCTTGCGTCGGCTGGAGAGTCTATTATGGCACCCAGTTTGCAGTCATCTGCGAACGTGGTCAGCCACAGTCCTTCCGTGTTAGCCTGTACCTCCGAGAAATATATACCGAACAAGAGAGGTCCCAGGACTGAGCCTTGTGGGACGTCATTTGTAACTGGTTAGGAGTCTGACATGGCTCCAGCAATTCTATCCATGTGGGTTCTGTCCTTGAGCCAGTTTGCAACCCATCTAGTGACATAGGGGTTTATATTTAAGCTGGTGAGCTTATCTATAATGCCCAAGTGGGGTATTGTATCAAAGGCTTTTGCAAGGTCCAGATAGGCTGTGTGGACCACCTTCCCCTCGTCAATGGCCTTGGTGACTGTTTCAAAGAAATTGACCAGGTTTAAGAGGCAGGATCTGCCCTTAACAAAGCCGAACTGGGTAGGATCCAGTGTCTGTAGGTCCCCAATATCTTTATTTATGAGGTGCATGATGATCCTTTCCATAGCTTTGCAGACCAAGCTAGTCAAGCTTATGGGGCGATAGTTTCCAGGATCCATTGAGGCACCACCTTTGTGGCGAGGGACCACTGTTGCTGTACACCACTCTTTGGGTACATATCCTGTAGTAAGGCTGAGATTGAACAGTAGTTTTATGTTTGGGTTTAGTTCTTCTTGGACTTCATGTAGGATGCAGCCCGGGACACCGTCTGGTCCCATTGATGCTGTGTTTTTTGCTTTGTTGAGGGCGGCTCTTACCTGAACATCTGAGATATCAGGGGGGCAGCATTCTGCTGGGATAGATATTTGCCCTTTTGGTGGGGAAGGGGGGGAGAAGCTTGCGCTGAACCTGTCAGCTAGGATGTTGGCAATGTCTGTGGGTTCAGTGTATTTTTTGTCATTTTGGACTAATTCTGAGCATATCTGGGAATTCCCACCCAGGTTCCTAACATAACTAAAGAAAGCCTTGTGATTATCCTTAGTGTCCTGTGCAATTTTTCTCTCGAAGCTGGCCTTAGACGATTTTATGAGTGCCCGTAGTTTTTTGCTAATACTGATCAGAGATGCCTTCCCTTTTTGGGATTTTACTCTATCATGTAGTAGCTTCCTCCTTCTATTGTATAGTTTGTTTATGGCTGGGGTTCTCCAGACAGGACGCCTAACTTTGGAGGATTGGGTCTTGGTTTTATTTGGGATTGCATGATCCATGCATTCCTGAAGGTGTTCATAGAATGCGTTTATAAAGGATTCTGCGGTCTAGGCTGTATTTTCCACAGGCCCGGGGGCTTTGAAGGATTCCACCTCGGTTTTGAGGAGTGTGAAATTTGTTTTAGAGAAGTTTTTCACTGTGGTTTTCTGGGCAGGGGCTGGGGTCAGGGTGTGAATACCTAGTGAGATTAGTTTATGGTCTGATCTTACCAGTGAGGGATACACTTCTGGTCTGGAGCATAGAGTCCCCATGTTGGAGATGATCAGGTCCAGTATGTTTTCCCCTCTTGTGGGAGTAGCAACAAGTTGTTCCATAGCATTTGAGTTTATAAATTCTAGGAACCTGTGGGCTAGGGTGTTGGAGCTAGAGTAATGCTCCCAGTCTATGTTAGGTTAGTTGAAGTCGCCCAATATAATGGTGTTTGGAGAGACCTTCATATTTTCCAGTGTTATCAGGAAGGCCAAGTGGGGTTCCTGGGTTTGGGAGGGTGGTCTGTAGTAGGCTATAAACTGGAAGGCAGTTTTACCCACTGTTAGTTGCACATGGATAGTCTCTGATGCTTCGTGCTGTGCCACCAACCTGGAGGTGTGGGTATCTTTGACGAATATTGATAGTCCCCCTCCTTTTGTGGTTCTGTCCAAGTTTTGGGGCCAAAAAACATGGTATGAGGTATAACCTGGTAGTGCTGGGGTGCTCTCGGGAGCCTTGAACCAGGTTTCTGTTACTGCACAGATATCGATGTTCTCCATGCTAAGGAGAGTTTCAAGTGCATGCATCTTGAGGTTTAGACTTCTGGTGTTGAGTAACACTACTCTTAGTTTCTTATCTCTTGTGATACCTATGGAGGTGGGTTTGTCTTTTGAGCCTTGCCTAAAGAAGGCACTATGGGAGTAGCAAGAGCCTTTGCCAATATCCGAAACCCCATGGGTGACAGGTGCAAGTCATCCCTAGCGAAGCATCGTGGCTTGTCGAGCATGTCATCCCAGGCAGACAGGCATTGGATCCCCTTTGAATGACACCAATACTTAAGCCAATTGTTGAAATTGATCATCTTGTCTTCATATTGTGGCATCATTCTTGGTGAGGGTAAGATGCTACTCAAGGTCAGGGTCATACCGGCCTGGGCTACATGCTCAGAGAGCTCCTCTATGTCTCTTTTCATGTAGTCCAGGGAGGTACGTCTCAGGTCATTCACACCAGCATGGACAATGACTGAGTCATATTTGTACTTGCCTTGGAGTGATCTAAGTGCTTGCGTTATGTGGCAGATCCTAGCGCCCGACAGGCAGCTCACCATGACCTTCTCCTTGTTCAGCCTGGTGAGCGGGACCTCAGTGTGCCTGACGATAGAGTCACCTATTACAAATGTATCAGGTGTGTTGTTTAGCCTTAAGGGCTGTGACTGTTTGGCACACTGGCTTTGTGAGCTATGTGTTGCACGTGTTTTGTTTTGGGGTAGCGGTTGCTTGGGTGTCTGCTTTGGAGGTCTCTGCTGCTTAGGCAGAGTTTTATTTAGAGCCTCCGAGTGCGTTTTTGTGTGTTTATGCGTTTGGTTTGCTGTCGTGGTAGGTCTATGTGAGACTGGAATTGTAGTGTGTGTGTTTTCCTTCTCCTCCTGACTGGTTACGCCAGTACTGAGTTGAGAGAGCTTAGCCTCCAGTTTGGCTATATGGTTGCATCTTTCACATGTGTTGGAATTTGTTGGGAGGAGGAGAGGGTTCTCTGTGTACATGAGGCAGTTGTAACATTGCCTCAAGATTCCCAGATTCACCAGCTGGACCAGAGAGGAGATTGACAACTGACCTTTGGACATGCTAGAATAGTATTGGGAATTCCTTTATAATTGAAAAAAAGGGCCAATGGGGAACAAAGTACTCAAGGGGAGTTTGTGAGGCTGCAGTGCTTTTAATTTTTTAGTGCTGACTTATATAATTGCTTTAGTGAGCAAATGCCAGGCTTTAGAGTGGGAATAGGGTGTTTATTATGAGAACTAGATCAGTTCTAATGGAAAAAGTGAAGAGCAGACTTTGTGGAGCCGAGAATGGTTTAAACCCAATTAAGCGGCACTGCCCGATGCTGCACTATGCGCAAAATCGCGCAAAGCCGCGCTAAAGCGGGTTTTATATGGAGGGACTTGAAAGAGCTAGAAATTGGCCCAAAACAGCCAATAGACTACCATATTCTTGTGCTGGGAACACTCCTCCAGGGATAGATAGGCTGCTCCAAGCTCCCCACTGCCACTGGTGAACAAAGAAGCCTCCCTTTATCCAAGAAATGAAATGGGCAACACAGGAACTTTCCAAAAGTCCAGAATACAGCAAAGCCTGTATTTGGACTACTCTAGGTCGGGAAAGATGGGAAACAAGGATAATTTTTTTTTTTTTTTTTGCAACAAACAGCAGGAAAATGCAATAAATATGTAACACAGGCTAGCGCAATTGAGTGTGTAGCCTCAACAGGTAAAAGCAACAAACAGGACAAACTTTAAAAGTGCAGGTGCAAAAACAACTTTAAACAGTTTAAAACAGTTCAAGAAGCAGAAATACATCACTGACATGCTCACTAGAGAGGATGTTTAGCAAGGATGTTATATCCAATGGGGGTATGTGCATAGTGTGAAGATCTGCAAAATGACTTGCTTTAATATGACTGACATGTCAGCATACCTCTCTACCAGTCAAGGACATATAGCAACAGACTCATGAATAACAGAGAGAAGCAGGCACAATCATGGACACTTTTAAAATAATGCCACCATTTATCTGTGACATTGACATAATATGCAATTGTAAGTTATTATACATGTTCTGTAGGAACACACTTGTACAATTGTGATGATTTGTCAGTATTCTATAAGGGGAATTCAACACACCTTCTTCAAAAATTACTTGTTTTTGGAGGGGATAAGAGGGACAGTGTTACACCTGTAGTTTAAATTAGGGGCAGTCCTGTCC
Organism: Protopterus annectens; assembly: GCF_019279795.1. NCBI lineage: Eukaryota > Metazoa > Chordata > Ceratodontiformes > Protopteridae > Protopterus > Protopterus annectens. Next base: position 283,245,016 of record NC_056730.1, on the reverse strand, counting down.
AGTTGAGAGGTTTACATGACACATAATCCACCATCCACAACTTCAGGAATCTAAGGCATGCTATCAATACTCTTACTGAGCTGTATACTTAACTAGGTGCATCACAGAAAGATGCATCACATATGCATCCTGCATAACCCCTTGAAGAGAAGTCTACACTGTCAAATCCTAATGTTTATGTGTCCCTAAGAAAAGTTATGTATGGCCGACAAAATGTGTGGGAGCTCACTGTGTCAAAAGTGATGTACTTGAGTAAAGTATCCCTGGATGACATAGTTATCAGCCATATGAATAACAACACTTAAAAAGAACGTACTATTATGAGTAAATTTATCATGCACAGTTATGTATTATATGCATCTGCCATGTGCAATAGCAATGGATATTGTCTGCAGCATCTGCAATTCATGCATGCCTTAAGAAGTAATCTGTTATAATGAATGATACAGCACTATGTGAGACTGATGGCAATGCGTCAGTTATGCTCATGTACACAGCAACTCCAGCACTGCAAAGTCTAGCTTCAATGGGAAAGAAAGCTGTCACTGTGATATTGTTCACATAACAAACAATAAGTATAGTACACTTTCTATCAGCACATGTCACACCCAAGACATGTGCCACATAATCACTGTCCAACCTGAAATTGCCATGGAAAATGTTATACTACCATGAATTCCTGAAATGAATGCATATGTGTTCGTGCAAGCTATCAAGTGGTAATACTAATGTGATGTCTTGGTATGTCCATGATGCTGAATAGTCACACTATAGAGGTACCTTGCATACAATTGCACTTCATAGGTTTATAGGTGCATAGGAGTGTATTACACTAAAGTCCCAAGATCCCATAAAAGCCTAGCCATATTTAACATGAGTTGCACAATTTTCAATAGCTATGTGAATCATGTGCACACAAGTATGATCCTCTGCTATGTTACATAATACCAACTGCCTCTATATAAGAGGGATATGGGCACAAAAACAGGAGTATGATTATGATTAACCATCCATTGATCTAAGTTGCACTTAAAAATTATCAGGAAAGGTCTTTGCTTAACATGAATGGTAAGCATGTTCCAGAGAAGGGGTAGTGTCTGAGACATTTATCTATCTCTCCAACATGATTTACTATGTCAGAGGCTGGGTTAACATCCGTGGAATGAGTGACCCTCGTGCAGTTTGTATTAACAATGTGTAACATTTCCATCAGGGCCAGATTGGAGACTGCCCTGCAGGATAGACACAGATCGACCCTTAGTAGTCTGCAGGAGATATAATACAGTGATAGGCTTTCAATCTCTCCAAGTAGGACTTGTTTACACCATGTATCTTCACTGTGTGAAAACTCTGGGTTTGCTCCAGCTGTTGCAGATGTGTGGTGAGGTACATGCAAACAGGTACGTTGTACTCAATTACTGGTGTGATGAGGGCTGAGATCAATAGAATTATAATGTGCTTTGAGGTGGATGGCCTGCCACTTACAAGGGATTTGTCACCACTGTGGGCACTTGGTAGTCGAAATTCAGATTCCTATCTACCTGAGTATCTAGATCATATACCATTAGATCTACTCATAAGAGTGTGCTGTCTATATTATAATTAGCTTGGGTATTTGCATTCCAAAAGGAAACAATTATGCTTTTGTGTTCATTTAGTTTGTCTTCATGGCTCTGGCACCAATAATGTTTGTGTGGTAATACTTTCTGCAGTATATCAATAGTGTTTGTGGATTCAATGATTGTCCACAATTTGCAGTCATCCACAAAATTGGTCAGACAAAAGCTGTCTAAATTTGTCTTGACTTCTTAGAATTAAGTACTGAGCAGGAAAGGGCCTAATACACAACCTGGTGGTATGGCCCTGGTCACTGGCCACTTGCTAGAGGTGAATTCAAACACTTCAACAGTACGTGTCCTGTTGGTGATCTGTTTGGCTACCCACTTGGTGACATAGGTGTTTATGCCCAGTTAAGACAGTTTCTCTGTAATACCTGAGTGTGGATTTGTGTCAAATGCCTTGGCCAGGTCAGGTTAGGTGGGATGCACAGTCTAACAAATACAAATGGGTTGGGTACATAGTCAGGAGATTACGTGTCATTTTTGATATGGTCCATGATGTTTCTTTTGATTGTCTTAAAGATGAGGAGAGTCAGGTTTATGGGTTTATAATTCCCTGGTTCAGGGGATTGCACCTTTATTCAGATGGATGACTGTTGCTGTACACCTTTCTGCAAGAACATATCCTGTCTGGAGGATGTGTTTAAGTAGGGATCCAACTGTGTCTGCTACGCCAGATTATAAGTTATTGAAAAAGTAACCTGGGATGTTGTCAGTGCCAATTAATGCCATATTTGTAACCTTCGAAAATACACAGAGGAGCTGGTCTCTTGAGAAAATAAGATGAGTAATGTTTGCATGTACATTTTGGGTGATGTCAGTGTGGACAGGGGGGGGGGCGAAGTTTGATCCAAATCTGTCAACTAGCAGATTGTCTATTTCCTATGGTTGAGTATGGGTGGTGGTGTCCACAAACAGCTTTGTGCTTAGTTGTGTTATTCCCTTAACATTCTGGACCTATTTAAAAAATGAGTTTTGACAACACCTCCAAATTCAACCTCGGTTATACATCACATGCCACACAGTGGTACTGTTCACACAGTCATACAACACTACTTATGTCACACAGTTAGACTAGTTGTACATCATATACCTGTATGTTTTTCATTGGAAAGGTGTTGAGGGCCCTGATAACATATATGGATACATTACAAATGAGGTGGATGTGGCTCATGCAGAATACTTATTGAAACAAACGCTGACAGTTACACAATGCTGCTGGGGAACCACCTAAGTAATCCTTGTGAATAGCAACACAGTTGTGCATACAATGAATTCCCCATAGGTGTAAATGAATTTGAACTAATTATATGTTTGTTTATATAACATCATTACATGTGGATGAAACAAAAGGTGTGTGTCCATATAATCAGTATGACGTTAAACTGATATATGTCAGAGACCATTCGATGATGGTAGGTATACACATACACACATGTGCCATATTACAAGTGTCACTTTGATGGTTGAATGAGAACTGAGTAGACTGCTGATATACTCCACTACAAAAACACAAGTAAGGCAACAATATACATATCATCATTCCATGTCAACAGTTCTCAAGAGGCATATTAATACAGTTGTTATGGAAGGAACATGTAGTCAAATAGCAGCAGCAGCAGCCATCAATACATTACTTCAAATTATGGATTGGAATACGCTGTTGTATGGCAGTCATACACCCATACCTCAACATAGTACATGTTGATGACAGTGACGTGTAATGTTCATAGGGTCATAAAACATTACTAGGCTAACAGCCAACATCACATAAATTTCTAGCCATTAGTATGCCATTTAAACAAAAATTGCTGAATTTATTATGATAGAAGATAGTAAGAGTATATCCACATGTAGGTATGTTTTTGATTGTATTACATATTGCCTCTGTCCATATGTGAAATGTGTACCACCCCATGACATAATTAGCAATCGCACACCTAGTAGTCTGGAGATGGCTTGTAGAGGGTCATGGAAGGACTGTGCTTCATAATGTGTGTATGCATCTCTGAGATAATGACATCCTCCAGTCTTCTGCAGAAAGGATGTTATGTAAACAGAGGGAAAACGGGGATATTTGATACTTAGGGCTATATTAAAAGTTCTCCTGAGTGGGAGTCAAATGAAAAGAGATTCAAAGAATGCATTGACCAAAATATATCACGAACCACACACGCAGCAGCTCACTCAGATCAGATTTGAACATGCAGCTTATGTAGTTCACAGGTTCATAGGCGGTTACTAGGCTAGTGGCCCTAGAGCCTTTACAAGCCTAGCCATGTTAATCCCAAGTATCCCCATTTGTTCTTTTTGGGTAGCTTGTAGGACAAATTTATGAACAGAATGAGGTATAGAAGCTGGATTCCATACAGTGTGAGCCTAGCACCACCACATGTGTCTGCCTTTAACAGTGTCACAGTGCACTTTAAAGATGATGACAACATCATTGTATGCTTGGAAGTAGATGTTCTTAGGAGTGTCTGACATAGATGTGGAGTCACATCTTGGTATAAAATTGTCTTTAAAATATTATTAAATGAACACACACTCAGGTTGACTTCTGTGAGATTAGAATCCCTAACTGTTTAGTTACAGAAGCTGGAGAACACAGCACTTACCATTAGCATCATAGCACAAGCTTACCTTAAATTATGTCAGACTGCATGTTATAGAGGATGACATCATCAGGGTATGTTGAGAAGAAGATGTTAGGAGAAGTGCCTCACGTGTTGCTGTAAAATAGTCTCCACAATGGCAGCTAACTGAACACAAACACGTTGACTGCAGTGAGATTAGAACCCCTACCTACCTGCAGAACACAGTACTTCGTGCGAACACCATGGGGCAAGCCTGACTTTTACACTGTTGCAGAACACTATATAGCAGATGACATCATCAGTGTTTGTTTCGAAGATGTTAGGAGGAGTTTCTCACACTCTACTCTAAAATGGTCCTCAACAATGGCTAACTCAACACAAACATATACACACACACACACACACACACACACACACACACACACACACACACACACACACACACACACACACACACACACACACACACACACACACACACACACACACACACACACACACACACACACACACACACACACACACACTGACTGCAGTGAGATTAGAAACCCTATCTATCTACAGAACACAGAACTTAATGCAAGTTCCATGGCACAAGTCTGACTTTTCCACTGTTGCAGAACACTTTATAGCAGATGACATTACCTGTGTATGTTTGAAAAAAGATGTTGGGAGACCTGGATGAAATGGATGTCTAGTCATGTATGACTGTAAAACTGTTTGTTCTCCATGAGACTTGATTGCTGACAGCAGGATAAGGACTCATGCTCTTCTGACTATGCATGCACATACACACACAAGTTGACTGCAATTAGATTAAAACCCTACCTAATGAGTTACACAAGTGAGAGAAAACAGTACTTAACACAAATGCCATTGCACAAGACTGACTTTTACACTGTTGCAGAACACTTTATAGCAGATGACATAATCTTCAATAAGCAGGATTGCACTTCTTAAAGCAACTGATATGACATTTTAAATACTTATGCATTTCACTGAGTGTATGCTTAGTTGCACAAATATTAATACTAAAAAAAAAATTAACACATTAAAGAATTTTACACTGCTCCACAACTCAGGATTTGAACTATCATACTAATGAAACTACAAAACACAATGTGAGTATGTTATCGCTCCTTGCCACAGACACTACTTAGCAGCAGGAAAGTAAATCATGTGCATACAAGTAATTCCCATTTTCTCTACAGTATTAACAGGACATACACTGGTGCGACCGACACACAGTTTTAGTGAGCCATGTAGGGTTGACTGAATCCAGCCCATAGTCTTCTTATTGGAGTCCTCAGACAGATTTCTGTACTGTTTAGCTTTTTTGAGGTTCATAGATAAATTTGATGACTTTTCATTGATGTATTGCCTGTAATATTATTGAATATCTCTGACTTTAATGGAAGCATGTGTTTCAAATTATTGTCCATGTTATACTGCTAAACTGCTAAATAAGGCAACTAGATTTGAAAGATTTAAAAAAGTGTAGGCTGAGGCTAGTAAGACATTTATCAAATTAGATCTTCCTCATGAAGAGTAACTGTAACAAGAAATCATAACAAATAGCATACAGAAGAACCAAAAAGTCAAATCAGAGCTCCAAACAATTTTAATTCATAAACAAAAATAACAGCATCAAGAAAAGCTTTCAGGTATAACACACCATTCGTAATTCATCATATTAAACTCATTTTGTACATCATTTAAATAACAATCACATGTTACCATTAACCAATTGGAAAGAGGTATACAGTACAGGAAACATAACCACAGATGAAAAAAATTTGTAAAAAATTTCCACATTAAAGAGAATTACAAAAAATGCAAATAAAGAGCAAGAAAAAATTCAGTGCTACCTAAACAAATTCATACTTTTCTTATGGATTTTACACTGATTGCTGCATTCAAACCTGGATATCCAATCCATTTGTATTCAGCCATTTCATTGTGCATATCTATATCTCCACCTCTCATATCAAGAGTCCTGCTAAATAACTTTGAATTCAAAAATATGTTGCATTACCATTTCATTATTATGTTTTGCTAATACATTAATGCTAACATTACATGTTATCTCTGACAAATGTTGGCATATATGATCTTTAAAATTCTGATTAGTTTTTCCTGTATAAAAGCATGAACATTTAACACAGGTTGCCCGATAAATAACATTTTCTATAATACAAGTTTCAAAAACTTTGAAAAAATATTCTATTTTTGTCACAGGATATACAAAAAAATATTATTATTAATATGCCTACAATGTATACATTTATAGCATGGGTAATTTCCCTCTTTCATAGATTTTATTATATTTTTTGGTATAAAAAAATCTTGATAGCAGAGTTCTTGTTTTAAACTTCTAACCTTTCTAAAGGATAATTCAGTTCTATACAAAATCAAATTATGTAATTCATGAAGGGCAGTTAATATTGGCCTGTTATTTTTGATAATATTCATAATTTGTTGGCTTGTTATGTTATATAGTGTAATTTGTGAACTTCATTCCCAGTTGTAACTTTTTCAGAGAAATATGATTTTGTTCTCCCTACTCGATAACTTAACACTTAAAATTGCAAATTGCATCTCATGAAAGATATCTTCCTCATAGGTTCTATGTCCAAATTCATCTGCCACATTTCAATTCTGTATTAAGCTCAGTATCACATGCTGTTAGCCTTCTAGCTCTCAAAAATTGTGCTTTAATTATACCTTTATAAACATGTTTAGGATGCATACTGTATCTATGTAAGTCACAATTGTACTGTTCCTCCTTCCTATATATGCCAGTGATTAATTTACTCTCATCATTGCTTATTTTAATATTCAACCAGTTAATTTCATCCTCTGACTAGTCCATTTGAAACTCTAAAAATTCAGTCGTACTATTAGGTTGTACATCAAACTGAGATAATGTTTCAGTGTTTCCTTTCCAAAGTATAGATATATCAGCAAAGAAGCATTTAAAGCACATTAGATTAGAACTACCAAGTGGTGTGTCAGAAAATATATATACCTCTTCCCATTCACTTAATGCTATATTTGTACAAGTATTTGCAGCAGTTTACTATTAAAATAGTTGTACCTCAAACTGAAATAATGTGTCAGTGTTTCCTTTCCCAAAGTATAGATATATCAGCAATGAAGCATTTAAAGAACATTAGATTAGAGCTACCAAGTGGTGTGTCAAAAATATATATACCTCTTCCCATTCACTTAATGCTATATTTGTACAAGTATTTGCAACAGTTTACTATTAAAATATGGAATGGCACTTACTCAAAAATGATGTCGAATGCACTTTTTTAAAGTTTTATAATTAAGAACTGAAATATACCAAACAGATATTACCAAAAGTAAGGATTTGATTCGCTGTTATGAAATTGGCTTTATGCTGAACAATTGTCATTGATTTAAAGAAATGTAATAGATGTTCTGATGTCAATTTACAGCATACTACTTCTAAACAGGGCAACACAATGAAGATGTAATATATGCAAATCAATCGACTTCATTGGATTAAGTTAACAGCACCGGAAAGGAGTTCAAGCTTTCACATATAGGGTAATTAAAGCTAATTGTCTTTTCAGTTTCCTGCAACTGTTTACAGTGCTGCAGAACTTCAGTTAGGAGTGACATAACATAGTATGATATGAAATCTGATTGAGTAGATTTTGTGCCTGGTACTGTTGGAAGTGTTTATGAAATCATTTTGTCCCAGAAAGGAAGGAAATTTCTATGGATTGACAGTTAAAAATATTATCTTGTGAAGTGTAAGGAGCATAGAAATTACTGGTGTTGTATTATAAAATGTAAAATAAATGTGTAAATGGTGATGTATAACTGTGTCAGCTGTTAATGGTGAACAGTGAGAGGAGAGTACAGGACATTTTCATCATTTTCATGGACCAGATCAGGTTACAGTTGATGTGTGTAAACCTCGAGGAAACATAAAATGACGTGCTGTAAAGTCCTTTGAAGATCCAAGTAAAATTGTGTTTGAAGCTTTAGCATGTATATCCACATGTGTAGTTAATAGCTTACCAAACAGTTCTGCCCTTAAGTAGACTGTTAGTAGAATATGGAGAAAAAATTAACAGGAACTATTTGTCGATATAACTTCTTTAACTCATTCCCTCCAGTACAGTTCTTTTGAGTGAGTATGTTTAACTCTCAGTGGGTGTGGCTTGAGCATTTAAGAAATGAAGTTACACCTTACAGTTCTAACAAATACTCATTGACAGAAGTCAAACATCCATACAATTGTGTTTGCCATCATGTATGCTTCAAGATAAAATCTTCTGATACCTTGTATGCAACATGGTTTTGGAATTTTTAATGCAAATATGAACAAGCAATATCTGACACCTAGAGACATCAGTAGAAGGTAATTGCAGATGCACCTGGAGGCATCACTCAGATGTAATGAGTTAAGACAGTTGAAAGGTGATATGCTTCCAATAAAAAAGGTCAATTAATCACTGAGCATACTGCAGTCAATGACACTTGTCCCAATAGTATAATTATTACCACTGAAGGAAACGTGTGCATGTTGTGCTCTGCCAAATTTATTCTTGTAGATAGAACGTTTCCTATAAGTACAAAGGAATGTAAGCAAGTATACAGTATACATTGTAATCTACAAGGTGGTTTAAGTAGAACAATTATACCAGTTGTGTATGGTATTTTGCCTTCCATGTCCGAGGCATATTATGACATATTTTGGAATAATGTACTACAGTTATGTGAATGTTATACTGTAGAGTTATGGCCACATATGATTCTAAGTGATTTTGAGAAAGGAGTCATTAATAGCATTAAAAAAAAAAATGCCAGATAGTCTTGCAAAAGGTTGTTGGTTCCGGTTGTTGGTTCCATTTGTATCAGATTGTGTGGAGAAAAGTATAGAGATTCAATTTGTCATCAGAATTTGACAGCAGTACACAATTCGCCATTCTATGTAAGCAGATTCCTCCATTAGCGTTTTTTTTTACCTGATTGTATTCTCTCAACATTTGCAGAGATTGAGAATGATATGCCAAAAATATGTAAGCCATTATGTATCTTTTTTTAAAAAGAATTACATTCTGTGAAAATCACAAAGGTTCAGCATATGTAGTGCTACCTTTGAAAGGATACTGCCACTTTTTGAAGTTAATTTTTGGAATCAGTCAGATACCTGCACTTTAAGTTATCCGCAAAGTCAAAATGCTGCAGAGAGATTGCTCAGATGATTACTTGTTTACTGGAGAAGCAGAAATTATACATGTTAGATGTATTGCATGCTATACAGCTGCAACAGAATCATGCCAAAGATTTAATGAGCAGACTTATCTGTGGTTTATCTCCTAAGAGAAGACAATTGCTTGACAAAGAGGCAATGTTTGAACACCTGTTATTCCGAACAGAACAGTTAACTGCATGTGGATTAATTGAATTGGTCACTCAATACTCTTCATTCTAAGTTTTGCTGTAGAAAAATTTGTATTTGCTATTTGTTTTAATTTATAAGCACTATATTGTGCATTGCGTTACGTATATTACAAAACTACTGCAATACATTTTCACCTGCTTATATGTGTTCTACTGGCTACCAGGTGCTTTCCTGTACATTTCACGTAGCACTGTACACCTGAAATTAAAAATAACCTTGACTATCCTATGTAGCTATTGGCCACCTTCAGTAATATGTGCCAGTATGTCACTGTTGCATCTCTAAATTCACAACATGTTTACTGAACATACATTATACAATTAAGAAAGCAATCACACACCTTAAGCTGTACATCTGAAACTGCTGTAGTTTAGATAAACAGCATGCATACTTCATTAAGGTAGCATTTGCAGTTGGTTGTAAGCACATTGACTTGATAGCAGATGAAGGCTAACAGCCACACAAGTCAAGATAACAGACAGCTTCCTTACTTTGTTGAAGGAGTAAATAACAAAGTCCAAGAGGTTAAATCTGAAAGAGCTACAATACAACTTGATGATAAAGGGACAACTTTCACAGAATTCAAGAAAATCCATTGGGATCTGCTTTGGAAAATTGTTAAATGTACTACAGCAATGGGCATGACAGAATGAAGTACACTTAATTACACATCACGTTATTAACAGATGTTTAAAAATGATAATGGCACTGATGTTAAGAAAAAGAATAGTCTCAGTTAATAACATTAGGTTCAATGGTGAAGAAACTGAAATGAAAAATACTCTTGTAATGTTTAAATTGCTTGATTAAAATGGAAGTAGTGCACAAGTTAAGCAATATTTCATTACATTCACTTCGCTAAAATAAAAACAGAGCAGAAGTTAAAACATATTTCACTAAATTTACTTCAGAAAATGTGAGATACATTTTTTAAATTAAAAAAAAGTCTTCATTAAAGAAAGCCGCAGATTACGATTTGAAATTTTTTGAAGTATTCGAAAGTTTTTGAATGTCGATCATATTGGTACTCATTTTTGACATTTTTGCTTTCTGACCTTACTGAATTCAATACAGTCATTTGATTATTACATCAGAATATATTATGATAGTAAACCATTTGCAACAGACATGCCCATTACTAAGGATGAAGTTTGACATTACTATTCAAAACCACATCTAGTAGTAGACATACCATTTCTAGTCATCTCGGTGATATTTGACTATATTTGCAAATATGTTGTCTTATAGTTTGCATCGCAGATGAGTTGGGTATTATAGTAAATAGAGTGCAATATATTATTGCAAATATAATTTATTAGTATCCTGGATATAACACCGTACATTTAATAAAATGATTTCAAAGTGTCTTCTAAATAAATAGATATAAATTCTGATGTCCAACTTCTTCCTGAAACTATAGGAAGCAGAGGTGGCTTCATGAGACACTTATGTATTTTTGGTAGTCCATATAACACAGGAACCCTAGGATTTGGTACATACATAAAATTATAAAGATCAATTGTCATATCATTCTGAGCTTGTAAATCAAAAAGTACATTCTAAACTTTATAAATAATATTTGGCTGGATTCAATAAAGCCTACACGGTAGCATCATTTTTTTATGTTTTTTAGTCTTTTAGAGTCATACGATTTGTGCATCCTTCTTGGTTACATGGTGCCATGCCAATTTGTATTCAATAAGTGGCCCTACAAGCCGTGTAGAGCCACACAAATATGGTAAAATTCACAGTATGCTAATTACAACATAATCAGCTGAATTTTATGCTAATCAACCAATTCAATATGGAAGAGGTATTCAAGAAGCTATAAAGCAATCATGTACACTTAATGCAGGTTTTGGCCTCAAATTCCAAAACCTTTTGTAATACAAAAATGGCAGCTACTCTACACACAAAGAATGTTAGGGGCTGCTGTTGCTTTTCTGCACATGCATGTGTATGCACAGTAGGCCCATGTCTATACTTCTTCAGTTAATAGACCTTAGCCAAGAAGAAAAAGGGTGTTTAGACCCCATTTAACTTTTTATGGTCTGCATGAGGAGGAATTTCAGAATTTTAGCTATAGGAACCTTCCAGAGACCAACAGGGAATATGCTTGGGTTGTCACAGGCATCAGCATGCAGGATCCTCCATCAATTCCTGAATGTTGTGCTACAACATTCCAGTGACTACAAACATTTTCCCTATACCTCTGAGGAGAGAACTACTGCTATGCAGGAATTCTACCCTGTAGCACATTTCCCTGAACTTCTGGGTGCCATAGACTACATGAGGATTGAGATCAAGGTATCACCTGGTGAATAGGGAAGGGTCTACATAAACCGAAAGGGTTTCCACCCCATTAACTGCCGGTTTGTCTGTAATGCTGAGGGAATCATCGTGAATGTGTGTGTTAGCAATCCCAGCAGTTACCATGAGTCTCAGCTCTACCAGAGGCTTTCCAGGAAGGATATTCCACAAGGTCACTTATTAGGGGATCCAGGGAATGCACTCAAACCATAGCTGATGATGCTGATCACAAATGCACACACACCCATGGAATACACTCAAACAGGAAATATCATAGAGCATGCGTTTGGGCTGCTGAAGTTACATTTCCAGTGCATAGCTACATTGGGGGGGGGGTGCTGCAGTACGATCCCAGTGCTTGTGCTGAAATTTTCGCTGTCTGTGCCATGGTGCCTGAATGCCTGCACTATTACATAGCTTTCAGAATCACTGAAAGGAGGTATAAGTGGATTCATACTCTTGGGTGCCATAATCCTACATCACATAAAACAGAGAAGCATACAGCACATAAATATGTAAATTCCTCCATGTGTACACATATGTTTCAGCATTAAGCACTGGAGACACACGTTTCAGTTATTAAAATTGAAGGTTATGTGGCTGTACCACATCACACTTACACACAAAACAATGTTTGGACAAAACAAGGAATACTACTTTACTAATGTATTTTTTTCCCACTAAAATAACAGGATGACTACACATTTTCATGTGAACATCTTTTGAAACACAACTTTTATTGTGACAACACATAAATAGTAGTTGGTTCCCCCATCCCCTAAACCACAAGCAAATGAAAGTTTGTATCCATCAAGGGATACCACATAATTCAATTGGTATACATGCTTTCAACACAATTCTCACAAGGTGTACACATTTATAACAGAAAAGCCGATTTTATATGATTGCCAGTCACCTCTCACTGTGCCAACCACTCCCCTGGAGGTATCTATGGGCCATCTTAGAAGCATAAAACCTTGTGTTATAGACATAGTACATTACATTTTCCTGACATAACATAAAAGATTGTAAGATAACAAATTTAACAATAACATTTGTGATGAAAGTTAATAACCTATCTGAGAAATGTAAATGTCTACCAAAACTGTCTATTCCAACTGTGAACTGTAAGAAGTGCATACAGATAAAAGTGCCATTATCTACTGAAAATATATAATTTGCTTTGTAACATATTACAAAATCTAGAATGTACTCAAAAAATATAATCATACCTTAACAAAATTAGGAGACTTCTCTACAGATAAAGCAAAGGGAATAATAATCTTCTGTTTTGTCCAAATACACAAGTCTCCTCAACATCAAGTTCCTTAGTACACAGTTACCTTTTTATAGTGTAGAGTCAGGCCTCTGAGCACATTGAAGATGCAGATGAGGTGTGTACTCATTACAATTGCTGAATCCCAAACTTTTGACTTCATGCAGCAATTGTAAACATAGTGTAGGCACTGCCTCACTGTTAGTTGCTAATTGATTGAAACTCTTAATGATTAGTGGGAGGGAGAAGGAAGACACAGCAGCAATCCAGACTACCTTACCTGCATTGGGTGTGTCACCCAGGATACACTTACAAAGGATAGAAGTTACTTTAGCAAGCTTTTAAATGGATGTAAACAGTGCACATACCATTTTGTTCACTAATAGTCAAACTCTCCTGCCTTTGCTGAAAAATGTTTTTCACTGTCATGTATATTTATCATACACGTAAAGGGCAATGATATAAAATGTATTATAGACTGCATGTCTGAAAGCACAGCACAGATAAGATAAGTTGCATTGGTGCAAACATAGTCATAAAAAGTTATGTGTTCAATTATTGCACTAAATATGTAAACCATACATGTACAAACAAATGAAAGTGTACAAGTGTATATGTCTTGTTAATACTGTGGAGGAAATGGGAATTGGTTTCATGCATATGATTTGCTTTCCTGCTGCAAAGTTGTTTCTGTGGCAAAGAGAGATAAGACACTCCTACTGTGTTTTGTAGGTTCATTAGTATGATAGTTCAAATACAGTTTTGTGTAAAAATCTGTAACATGCTAAAATGTATTTTGTATTTTTTTATTTTATTTAAAAATATTAATATTTGTTCTGCTCACAGTTTAGTTCAAATACTGTGAAACCGATAAATATTTTAAAATTAATAGAATTTGCTTCTATGATAAGGACAGGATAAATTAGAGCTGTGAATCAACTGTGTGTGTAGCACACCTGGTAAACATAATGAAGCACAAAGCATACGTAGATCATGGTTCAAGTCCCACATTTTTCTTTTAATAATAAACATTAATAAATACCTTTTGCAATAATAATGCATGTTGAGCTTTGCCTGTCTCATTTGCACGTTGCTCACCTATGTGCAAACATGGTGTAATATCGCAGACAATAAGGAGACATTGTCAATTTAAAAATAATAAATTGTTACATATTTTGTCTTCCATCATGCAAACACACTAAGCAACATTGTGCAGCAGTCAGCACTCATACACAGTAATGAGTGTAAAAATTACACCTGTTGCCTAGCTCTTCCTGTGGTAGCAGATGCAAGTTAATGGCCATGCTACAGGTGAGCCAGCAAACTTTAAGTTTTGTTAATGCTTGTTAACTGTAATGTAGATAAAAATTAACAATATAAAACAATTAAACATAAAAATGGATTGACCATACACCTAATATTATATATATGTTTAACTGGGGTATCAGTACAATTATGTTTATACAATTAAAATTAATTTTCTGAACTTTTGTGTACCACGCATACAAGTTTAACCAGTCAACTCTTTAAATGTGTATATACATAACTAAAAAGCATGTCTGACAAACAAGTCCTCAGTGGCAATGAGCACTCTGGATAGTGATGAGAGTGAAAAATACACCTGTTGTCCAGCCCTGTAAGTTCATGGCCACAATACAAGTGAGCCAGAGTTCTAATCTAGAACACTCCACATTTTATTAATGCTGTGCCCCTGAATTAAAAAAAAGAACAATATAAAGATAATTGTACATACCAATAACTATGTGTAGCGGTGGATATCATATGAATTATGTGTGTGACTGAGGGCATGCTGACAATTATGTTTCTGTAATTAAAAGTTTCTTTTCTGCCCTGAGATGGGCTTCATATGTCAGTGATAGTCATATACCATGAATGTATAAACAGGACCTTGTCAGGTCACACACATAATGGTTAACCGCTCACTCTTTAATGTGTCTATATATTTAATGAACATGTCTGGTAAACAATTTTTCTGTGGCAAGGAGGTAAAAACACCTATGTAGAAGAATATGTATTGTCTACATAGGTTTGAATCCTACATTGTGCAAATTACTTTTATTAATGTGTAAAGCCACACAAAAAAATGTGTCAAGTCATAAAATGTATAAGCCCCAATACATGTCTGAAACGTTAAATCATCTAACAGGTACAGCAGCATATAAGCCATAAACTAATGCCAGCAGTCATATTACCCTTCCTATTTTATAACCTTCCTTCCTCTTTGCCCTCTTATAAAGCCATTCACTTTTTGTCCTCTGCATTTGTATGGAGTTTGATATCACGTACCAGTGCCGAGTGACAGTGAATGGGTCTTCCTGGCCTATGGCATAGTGCTGTTACCTCCACACAATGCCATTTAAATTCAATGGCATAGTACTGTTACCTCCACTCAATGCTGTTTAAACTTGGTGCACTAAAGAAACACATAGTTAAAGCAGAGTAAAGGCAGTACTATCAAAAATTTACTCTGACATT